>NC_066889.1:8668455-8979797 GCF_022985175.1 Labeo rohita | reverse complement strand
TCTGTCTACACTGCACTGGCTCCCTATTAAACATCGTATAGATTTTAAAATCTTGCTAATTACTTATAAAGCCCTGAATGGTTTAGCTCCCCAGTACCTGAGTGAGCTCTTATCGCATTATAGTCCCTCACGTCCGCTGCGTTCTCAAAACTCTGGCAATTTGATAATACCGAGAATATCAAAATCAACCGCGGGCGGCAGATCTTTTTCTTATTTAGCGCCCAAACTCTGGAACAATCTACCCTACAATGTTCGGGACGCAGACACACTCTGTCAGTTTAAATCTAGATTAAAGACCCATCTCTTTAACCTTGCTTACACATAACAAATCCACATTCTTATAATTCAAATCCGTTAAAGGATTGTTAGGCTGCACTAATTAGGTCAACCGGAACCGGGAACACTTCCCATAACACCCGATGTACTCGGTGCATCGTCAGAAGAATGGCATCTACGCTAATATTAGTCTGTTTCTCTCTTATTCCGAGGTCACACTAACCACCAGATCCAGTCCGTATCCAGATCAGATGGTCACTGCAGTCCCCCGGATCCAGTCCGAACCCAGCCCAGACGGTGGATCAGCACCTAGAGACGACCTCTACAGCCCTGAATGTCAGCGGAGTCCACATCAACTAGATGAGCCCCAGAGACGGATCCACATTAAAGACCACATCACCTAGACGGCTGTCGGCACAAGACCACGGGAACTTTGGCCAGAGGAGAACTGGCCCCCCGACTGAGCCTGGTTTCTCCCAAGGTTTTTTTTTCTCCATTTGTCACCGATGGAGTTTTGGTTCCTTGCCGCTGTCGCCTCTGGCTTGCTTAGTTGGGGACACTTTCTCTCTATTGTTTTTGATTAACTACCTTTACCTATAATGTGAGTGTTTAATGTTGCCTTTGGCATTGTTGATGTACTGTTTCCTATTTAATACTGTACAGCCGCCTTGTCACAATTCTGTATTGTTAAAGGCGGTATATAAATAAAGGTGACTTGACTTGACTTGACTTGGTTCCATGCGCAGATTGCAAAACCTAGTGTTAGGTGTAGCCCAACCTGCAGCTCTGCAGATGTCTGTTAAAGAGGCCCCTATTCGCAAAAGCTGCCGAGGCAGCAACACCCTTGGTCGAGTGGGCTCTCACTCCCAGTGAGCAAGGTAAGCCTCTGGCCTGGTAGGCCATTTGGATCACATCCACAAGCCAGTGGAAGATCCTTTGCTTGGAGACAGCCTTCCCCTTCTGCTGTCCTCCATAACAGACGAAGACCTGTTCGGAACATCTGAATGGCTGAGTACGTTTCAGGTAATGCGTAGGGCACGGACTGGGCAAAATAAGGTTGGGGTCATCTTCCTAGGAAGGAATAGCTTGCAGGGTCACGACCTGATCTCTGAAGGGAGTGGTGGGTACCTCGGGCACATATTCAGGCCAGGTTCTCAGAACAACGTGAGAGTTTACCGGCCCGAATTCCAGCCACAAATGTTGACGGAGAGGGCTTGAAGATTTCCTGCTCTTTAACAGAGGTGAGCACAGTCGAGGAAGCCGTCTCCACAGAAAGGGCACAGAACCAACCTAATGTAGGGGCTCAATGGATCTTACTGTAGGCCTGAAGGACTACAGACAGGTTAAGAGGGGATGTGGTGCAACCAGGGAGGCTTCAACTTCTGGGCACCTAAGGATGATAACAAATTGTGCTCCACCGATCTGCCTTCCGCCAAGTCACGGTAGCACACGGACCTTGGATGTATAAGAAGAAAGGTGCCTGTCCAGGCCTCCTGGGAGGAGGGATAGCACAGATTTGATGCCGCATCTCCGTGGGTTCTTCCCTTAGGAAGAACACCTGCGCCATTTCCAGGACGTACCACCACCTAGTGGAGGGGACTCTGTCCAGGGCTACCAGAAGTATATGTTCTGTGTCCATTGTGACGTTGCACAGTGTCTGTGCCATAAGGCTCACTGGGGCATAAGTGTGCTTGCGTAAGCTGCTCGGTCAGAAGAGTGCCAATGCTTTCTGTATCGAGGAAGAGCCTCGGTCAGGCCGTACCACCACTGGCAATGAGTGGATTCTGGTGAGGCAACAGATCTACCTGTGCCTGGCTGAATCAACTCCAAAACAGTCGAACTGTCTGAGGGTGGAGCCTCCACTCACCTTGGAGCGAACTTGTCACCCAGAATGTGAGTGGCACATGCAAGCTTGAGTCTGTGCTCGCCCGAACAAAGGCCAAAACCTCTTCAGGGCCTGAAGCATTGTCAACAGCTCTAAGCAATTGAATGCCAAAGCAGCCAAGGGCCTAATTGGACTTCCAGGGCTGCATGCCCGTTGCACATGGCGCTGTAGCTTGACTTGGATGTGACTGCTGTGACACAGTGCATCTAGACACTTGTTCCAGGGGCACCCTTGCCCGTAGAAACAAAACGTGTCCCCAAGAGCTGAGTGCTCTTGCACACTACAGCACTGACTATGCACAGTCTTAAGAAAGAAGTGAAGAACAGTGAGCACAGAGAGAAAAGAGAAACCCCGTACTGAGTAGAGTTTTACTCTTTTCCCAGATGACCTGAAGTCCCAATTGAGCCAGGTGGTTGAGAACTACATCCCTGAGAGTACAAACCGAACCTCGCGAGTGTGCTAGGACCAGCCAGTCACTGAGATAACTGAGAATGCATATGCCCACTTCCCTGAGGGGCAAGGGCAGCCTCCGTGACCTTTGTGAAGGTGCGGGGCGACAGGGATAGGCCGTAGGGAGAACCTTGTACTGATGAGCCTGACCTCGAAGACGGAGTCTTGGAAGGACCAAGGCATGACAGTGAGCGTCCTTCAGGTCCAACGCCACAAACCAATCTTGAACCCTTGACACATGCAGGAATGTGTTTAAGGGTTAATATTTTGAACGGGAGCTTGAAAAGGGCCTAACTCAAAAAACCTCAGATCTAAGATTGGTGTGAGTCCAGAGAATGAGAGAAAGAGAATGCCATAGACCATAGTCATAGTCACGTAGCCAAGTCAGGTAGTCCTGAGAAGCCAACGGGAGGGATTGGGCCCTGAACATCTTGGCACTCTGCTAGCAGTCTCAGAGGAACTACACCCGACGTACCTGGAGTGGGATGTCGTGGCTGAATAGAGCAAAGAGGGCCGTGCATGGAGATGAAGCCCCAAGGAACACATCCTGGTCTGCAGACTCAGCATCTGGCCGTCTCATGGAGGGCCATAACGCTGTAAGATAACCGAGAGGGAGGGACACCCTTACTGACCAGGCAGTGACTGTCTGCGGAAGGACAGATGGTCGGAATGGGGCCAGATCCATCTCTTATCCCCAGGTCGAGAGTGGATCTGGGTTGGTCAGTTAGCCCTCTGGGTTGCTCGTCTGAGGAAGAACTAGAAACCTAACGAGGGTTCTAGAAAACCAACTGACGAGCTGATGTTGCCGCCTTCCCGCAAGAACTGACCGTTGGGCGGGTCAATCGGCCACTACTTGGCGCTAACCAGTTTTATGGCTCTGTAATCACGTGGTGTTTCACACATCCACACAATATGCATATCATTTGATAGATCTCCTCATGATGAACAACTTTGCCTCAAGAACCACTGCTGTCAATCGAATCGTTCATTAAATATTCACATATATGTTAAAAATCTACTTTTGCGAACAAGTCCTAGGTTTTTCGCTCAATCTCGATCACCATCGGTTAGGTATAAAAAATTAAAAAAGGGGCGTGACCAAAAACACCCAAAAGCCTATAAAACCTAAACAAAAACTCAAAACTTTGCTTTACTTTAAATTGGTGAGAACATGTGTCAGATTACTCTTAACAAACATGCAAAGTTTCATGAAGATCAGACTATAGGTGGCACTATAACAGTTAAAAAGGCTTCAAAAACACAAGCTGTGTATGGTAAATGGCCTCAAATTGTTAAAAAATGCTCATATATTCACACAAACACTAGATCTTCATATCAGATCATAGATCTCCTCATTCTGAACAACTTTGCCTCTAGGACCATTGCTGTCAATCCAACTGTTCTTTAAATATTTGATGATATTTCAAAAACCTACTTTTGTAAACTAGTCCTAGGTTTTAAACTCAAAATCAATAAAACCACTTCAGTAAAATTCTCTGGACTCTCTAGATAAACAATTATCAAAAGAAATGTTGAACATTTGCATTTAGACAGCGAAAACAGCGCCACTTATTAGTAAGATCATGTCCAAAAGTCTATAAAACCTAAAAGAAAACAAAACTAAAAACAAACAAAAAAAAAAGAAATGAAAATGTTAGTCATATATTTTGGTTTGTACTACACCCTAAAGCTATATCACCTCAAAGGCCTTATATGCTCGAACCCCGGTAACTACTGCTTGCAGCTATATATTTTTTTTTTTATTTATTCAGTTATTTATTGCTAACTCTTAGCACCCCTTTGAGGTCAATGCATGCACACAGGGAAAAGTAAAGCTAAGAGTCAAGAGTCAAGCTAATCTTGAATTGAATAAGCTCCAGTATGAACCAGACCTTATGACATGCAAAATTTAGTGCATGTAGCTATATTCCTTGAATGCAATATGTAAGTCATTTTGGATGCAGCCATCTGCCAAGTCATAAGTGCAAATGCAAACTCCACACAACTAGTGCACAAATATAAAAGTAGTTTTTTTCATTAGATTTTTTGTATATATATTATAAGTATATTATAAGTATTTCAATCAAGACAACAACACACAGATTATAGTTTCATATCTTACAGTTTTATTAACTTAAGTATTGTTTAATGTGCTTTCCTAAACTAGTGAACAGTTTTATGATGTAATTTTGAGGAACTTTAATATTCTTCATTACTGAGTATGTATGAGTATAGTCAATGGTTATTAGATTATCAGATTTCAAAGATTTACTAAGGTATTGGAACATCCTGTGACTGGGCTTACTAGAAGATGAATACAAAAAGCTTGATTTGAGCTAATGATATCTGGCTAGTTTGCCCACATTCACTAATTAATTTATATATGATGAGCACATATTGTTATTTGGTTTCTCAATGCAAATAAAAGGCTGCAAATAAACCAGAATAAAAGGTGAAATTACTTTTTAAAAATTTAAATTGTTTTTATTGTTATTGTATTTCATTGTGTGTCCAGCAGTAACGTGGTAATGCAGCAATTTCTCTTTACCACACACCTTTTCTGGTGCAGTTTGTGCTATTGATTATGATTAAATAAGTTTTAGCATTTAGTTCGTAAATACACTGTCCAAAAAGGCACAGAAATACTAAAGCACCAATTAAAGTACTAAAATGTACTTTTAATATACTAATATGCACTTTTTAAAGGTTAATAAGGTACGGATATGTATACCTTTTAGATTTTGTACCTTAGGGTACTGCCTCAGTGACAGCCATGTACCTTTTTGAGAGTGTACAGTGTGTTTTAATGTATCATCCATTTGTTCTTGGTGCAGCATAAAACACTGCCTAGGGGATTTGTGGTATTTTTAAAATGTATTTGCTTTAATTTCTACAAATAACATTTTATGTAAAATTATTTTTAAAGAAGATCTACATTTCTCGGTTTCAAATATGCCAGAATATTAAATTAAACCTAAACTTGGTGATATTAATATGTGTGTGTATTTGAGTGTGTTTGTTGGTTGGATGTGTTATGAAAGCATTCCTTTATTTCTGTGTGTGTTCTGCATTGTAGCTGATTGTGGCTGACAAATAAAGTAATGAGAGTAATTTGTGTGTGAGAGAGCACGTGTTCAACATTGTAAATGTAGTATAGTGTTGCCACTTTATTTCTGTACATATATGACTATTTTTCCCACATTGACATACAAACAGATATCCGTCATATTTATTTAGTTAGTTAGCCAGTTATTTAGTTAGTGTGTAGATATAATAATTGGGAGACATAGATATAGCAAATATCGTCTTGCCTCATCTAATGCCATTTAGATGAGGGGAACCTTTTTTTTTTTTTTTTTTAGTTTAAGTAAACCTCATTTGGGGTTCCAAATGACTTCGAACACCAGACAAGGGTTAAGACATAAAGCACCCAAGACTTTAAATAGAAGGTCAAAATAAATCACTGCACTCTTCCCACACTTATAAACTGTATTTGTTCAATATCATTATGTTTATAGAGACGTATCTACAGTGAACACAGTTTTTTAGTACTGTCTACATTATTATTATTTTTTTATTTTATTTTATTTTTTTTTTTTTCATGGGAAGGTGAATATATAACATTGTGATCAGCGGATTAGTTTTTGTAGAAATAAGCATTAAATGAAGGTGCATCATGTTCCGGACATAATGAATCAGACTATCATCCATGCATTTGTTTGCTTCTTGGCTTAATTATTTACTTATTTTATTAATTTTTACCTTGTTATTGAAGTCCCAGACTCTGGCCAAGTAACAATATGTAACAAATTTATGTTCCCATACACATATCTCCTTTTTTTTTAATATTTGACCAGATACTGTGTGATTCTTTACAAAGATTTAAAGATGATTCAATTGAGTAAAAGTGTTTCTGATAAGTCATGACAGATCAGGTTGTTTCATATGCCTGCATAGATCTGTAGGCTGCGGACTCATATACAAAAGTGAAATGTAGCATATATATATATATATATATATATATATATATATATATATATATATATATATATATATATATATATATATATATATATATGTATATGTGTATATATATATATATATATAATACTTTTAGGAATTATGTATACTGATATTTATAGTGGACAAAGATTTCTAGACGAAGCTTTTTCTACATGGAGAGGGTTGACGTTACATGATCAGCCATGTCATGCAAGTACAGTGTATAATGCTTTCAGCCATTGTTTGTTAATGCAGTTTGCAGTTTGTTAATGTAATTGTTATCCTCTCTCACACACCATTAGGCTGGTTTCGTAACTGTTTGCAGGAATAGGTTCCATTTATATGCCTGGCTCTAGCTAGCATACTCACGCTTTGTGGTGGATGTATGAGATTTTTGGATTCCTGGTGTATTTATTTAATTGAAACATATTCATGTTTTAAATACATTTGTGACTGATTTCGTAGTAGCCAGCAATACATATATGGTAATACCACCAATATTTTCCCCAATGCCTATTTTCATGACCTTTAACATTAAAACTAAACATCTACACTGGTTTCAATATCTATACAAATACAAACAGCACCAGCTGTGTGCAGGACAGTGGGTCAAGATATTAGCATATAAACTGAATTGAAACCCTGAGGGTTTAAAAACATTTTTGTTGGTCCTCATTCTTGTTTTTAGGACAACGTATTTCATCATTAAATAATATTTTGTTATCTTATACCTGGGTGGTGAAGGGGGCACATGGGCTGGTTGCATTGTAACTAAATTGTTAAGATTAGTAAAATATTATTAAGTAATCAGATTTAGTTAGTGGTTTATTAACATTTTTATTATTTCTGTTTGTTTGCTTCTTTCCTAAATCCATTAGGCTTTTAACACTGTACCAAGTAAACCCTCAATCTAACGTTATAAATTAAAAAGCGATTTTTATTTTATTTATTTATTTATTTATTATTATTATTATTATTATTATTATTTTTTTTTTTTTTTTTATTAGTTGGGGTCTTAATGTTTGTCCCACCAGAAAAAAACAAAAAAAACTGTGGAAGTAAATAAGCAGCTGGTCCTGTTAACTGAAGGTTAAATAAATTACATTCTGACATACCAAAATTATGATGATCCTATTATAACAGTCCCACCATAGTAGTGGTAATAATAATAATAACAATAATAATAATAATAATAATAATAATAATAATAATAATTATCAGTGCATTATCAGAGGTGTTAGAATTGCAACTGCTTGGTGCTGAAGGATTACAAATTTAAGAAACTGTTTAAAATATGCCTATCCTATGCATATTTGTTATAGGTTCCAATATAACAACATGAACTGAGAAAGTTATGTATATTGTGACAGTCTAAGAGCAGGCAGCCCAGGCCCTGAGACAGTAACCTTTTGTCTTTATGCAGTTCCTGAGCATCTGGCAGGATTCCCAAGTTAAGTGTGAATTCTAAGCTCAAGGTACAACTGTGCCTTTTGTTTAAGCACCTATGCATTTGAATGACACTTGTATGCTAAATAGATCAAGGCTGGGAAAAATCTTTAACTGAGCTGTTTTCCTGTACCTCATTTGCATGCTTTGTTTAGATTGCATCCACCTCTATGTACTCCTCCCCCTTCAAACCTATATACTCTGCTGTGCTGAGATATTGTAAGGCGACTTTTTGAAGACTGCAGTGCCAAGCAGCGAGTAACTGAATAAAGAGAAACTTCTGCTTCAAGATATCCAAAAACGTCTCCTGGTCTCTAAGAAAAAAAATTCACAACAGTGCTCTTTGTAATATTGTGGGATATTTAGTGGGATATTTAGTTAGTGCCTTATGTTTGCTCTCAACATTGCATACTTAGAAAATGACTGGTGTAAGCACTTGAAATCTGGAGTTTTAAAAGCTAATTCTCATGACACATTAACAACAGGGAGCTTGTAGAAATATTTTACAGCGCATTAAACAATACAAATTTCTAGTCTCTGTTCATGAATCTGTTAAATGTTGATGCTCCTTTAATGAAACCTGACCCAAGCACGCCGTGACTTCTGTTTATGTAAGAACCTCGTGGAGTACAGCAGGCAGAGCTAAACTTACTACCGAACAGTTTTTGAAATCCACTCGGACGTGTCCCTGCAAGGGGCCTTTAGCACAGTATCTTTCATGCCGATGTTGTCCTGTACTGTAGCTAAATATAAGCTGCTTTGTGGGAATTAAAAACTTAAGAAATAACGAAAATGGACGGTATTTACACAGTAAGTCAGATAAATGGGGATTTAAAACTGGAGAAAAGTGATGATGCTCAGTCAACGTCAAGTTCACAGGTTGTTTGTGGAGAGTGTCGAAAGAAACTCCGGAGTATGTTACCGGTGAATTATAAAGAAGAAATTGTAGAGCTGCTAAAACTGGCTGGACCAGTGGTAAGTGTGAGCAGTATGTATGTATATATATATATTATTTTTTTAAAGGCGCGTTTTAAACTTTGCATTTAGCCAATTAACTAACTAAATATCGAGCTAGTTTTAATTCAGTGTTGACTGATAAACGTTAGATTCTTTGAATGGAAAGTTTACCTTGACAATAAAACAAAATAACGTCAATAAAAATGTTTTTTTTTTTTTTTTTTTTTTTTTTTTTTTTTAATAGGAAAATAAAATAATAGGAAAACATGAGGACATAAATATGCATCTTTAAAAGTAGACTTAATTAGGTCTGTCTATCCAGCTGGCCATCCGTCTCTTTATAGATACATATGAACATTTTCTAAAACGTGTATAAAAAATAAAAAATAACGTGACTGAATAGTACGTTTAGCAGAATAATCAAAAATAATTGTCAGCATCTCAGTTCTGTAATGAGTTTTGTCTTAAGAATAGGGGACATGGCAAATCAAACATACAACACTGAAAAAATTGGAAATGTCTTGCGGTTGTTATCAGATCCTTAAAATGTTTCCTGTCTACGTGCAGTTTATTTCTCAGCTGATGATCTTTCTGATCAGCTTCATCAGCACTGTATTCTGTGGACACTTGGGGAAAACTGAACTGGCCGGTGTGGCTCTGGCTATTGCTGTGAGTTCACAGAATGTTTCTCAAAAGTCTTTATTATATTGGCATTTATTAAAACCCTCATTGCATTTGTAAATATGTTATTTTGCTCACAGGTTATTAATGTGACTGGCATCTCCATTGGCTCTGGATTGGCGTCTGCATGTGATACACTGATCTCTCAGGTCTGATAGTGAATGTTCAGTAATTTGAGTGTCATTTGTGCTTAGGAGTTCAACTGAATTGAATTGTGTTCTCCAGACGTTTGGCAGTAATAATCTGAAGCGGGTGGGTGTGATACTGCAGAGAGGGATTCTCATCCTCCTGTTGGCCTGTTTCCCCTGCTGGGCACTGCTTATCAACACAGAGCCCATTCTTCTGGCTGTCAGACAGAGTCCAAGTGTGGCCAGGTCTCACACATTCAACACTTATTAGATGTTATGCATTAAGCAATGTTCCTGTTTAGCAAAACATACCTGAATCTGCCGATAAAATTAATAGTTGTCAGGATGTTTTAATGGAAGTAAATTACATAAGTGTTGTGAAATAAGTTGGTTTAAACATGATGTCACAACATTTGGGCATGTGACAGTCACATGGACCTACAGTTAGTGTCAGTGAAGTGTGTGATTATTTTCTCTTTCTCTCTCTGAACAGTCTGTCACAACTCTATGTAAAAATATTCATGCCTGCTCTGCCTGTGAGTGATACACTAAACATTTGAAATGTTTTCACTATAACTACAAATAATTAATAACTTAAAAACTATTCCACTATATGTATGTAATGACTTTTAAAAACAATTTTCAGGCTGCCTTTATGTATCAACTGCAAGGAAGGTATCTTCAAAATCAGGTAAACCCAGGCATTGTATTTCTATTATTATTTTGCATGAGCTTAGTGTTGCAGTCTACACTATTAAAAGTGGTAACCAGCATTTGGTATCTTAAAGAGCTATTTCAACCTGATTTAACCCATAATAATGGTATTTGTTGATATAAATGTATTTAAGTGTTTTAGATTAAATAATATTAAATATATTTTAATTTTGAATTTTACTTGCTATTTAAATGTTAGCATTTTGTGTGTGTGTGTGTGTGTGTGTGTGTGTGTGTGTATGTTATGGTCTGTTTTTCTTTGTTTGTTTAGGGTATTATTTGGCCTCAGGTCATCACAGGAGCAGCAGGAAACATCCTCAATGCTTTAATAAACTACATCTTCCTTCATGTGCTTGATCTTGGTGTGGCGTAAGAAGCTGTCTAGATTCTGTTTATCACATTTCCAGGGATCTTAGTTTATTTTTTATTAATTTCTAAAGAACCCAAGGTTTAAAAGTAAAAAATAGGGTTGCTATAATTTCTTTTTTGTTTTTTTCTTCTATTTTTTTTTTTTCTAATTCACAGAGGATCTGCTGCTGCAAACACTATTTCCCAGTATTCCTTGGCTGTGTTTCTCTATGTGTACATCCGCTGGAAGGGCCTGCATAAAGCCACCTGGGATGGTGAGTGTCTTATCATTATTGTTTTCAAAAGAGAGTGTATGATTTATGATCTGGGAAACAAAGATTTGCTCTAATTTATAATACTATAAGACATTTAAAACTTAAAAGCTTCAAGGAATGTGTCTGGTAAATGTACAAGACCTTTTCATTACAAGCTAATTTTAAAATGATTGAGAGAATTGTAGGATTGTAGCTTTAATGTTTAAATGTTACTAAAGTTGAATACATTTTATTTTTATTTCATGAATTACACACCTTTTAAAAGTAGTTTTAACACTGTATAAATATTTTAAAGATGATTACATCACTTGCAAGAGAAATATGTAACAGTTTTATGACTTGGTGCAAAGTATGTTGTTTTCTTTATTAATATTTGACCAGCAAGTAGTTCATTATGTGACTTATTAAAATGTATGTGGTGGAGAGTTCACTGAATGTTTCTGATGAGTCATAGATCACCAGGTTCATTTTATATCATACTGTTTTCATAGATACTTGGTGTTGAAATGTCATATTTTTTTATTTTTCATATTTCAGATCTTCATCTGTTATTATTCAATAAAGCTGTTAAATTCAATTTATTGTTGATTTGTCTGTTAGTTAAATGTGTGTATTTTTCCCATGTGTCCTAGGCTGGTCTTGTGACTGTCTGCAGGAATGGGGTGCCTTCATTCGCTTGGCTTTTCCCAGCATGCTCATGCTGTGTGTAGAGTGGTGGACATATGAGATTGGTGGATTCCTGGCAGGTTTGTGATATGTTGTTGCTTCTATGTAATTACATTTGGTTTGAGTCATGAATATATTTGTGATCTTGATGTATTTTATTGCTGTAGGGCTCATCAGTGAGACTGAGCTGGGAGCCCAGTCTGTTGTGTATGAGCTGGCCACTATTGCATATATGGTGGGTGTACAAAGGTTGGTTTAACCTGTAACAAAAACAAAACTGTACACTTGTACTGATTTCAAAGATCTTCTCAGACCCAACAGCACCAGCTCTTTACTGATCATTGGGCCAAGATATTAGTGTTATGTTCATAGGAAAGATAAACTGAAATTAGAACCTGTTGACAGAACTGTGGAACTAAGAAGTGCTACATTTCTGTTATCCACATTCACTACTTACTTTACTTAAAGTATCGTTTCTCATTAGCAAATATCGTTTTGTTATCGTCTGCATGGGTGGTGAAAACGAATACATTGGTGACAGTAACCAGATCATACATTGTAACTAAATACACCAGCCTTTTATTTATTTTTTCTAAAACAACTCACTGTAATATATATCAAATTGAGCAAATGCTTAAAGTATTAGATCCTGACAGTTTTAATCTTGCATGTCTTTGTGAAGAGCATTCTCAAGAATGCAGCTGCGTAACCTGTAATTTTCCCTAATGGGAAAGAGGGTTGTGTGAGGTTAAACTTCAAGTCTGTAACAGCTACCAAGCAACCACAGCCTTAATCCATCCTATAAGTGAGATTATTAAATATATCCCCAGAAATAACTAAAATACATGTACAGTTTGTAAAGTTTTAATAATATGTGCCAAAAAAAAAAAAAAAAAAGACAAAAATAATTGCTGTTAAAATAGAGGAAAGTAGAAGAACCATTTCAAAAAGTAAGCAAGAAGTTCTGTACCGGAACATCTGTTAGAGATTATATACTTTGGTTAAGTACAGATTACCTTGAACATAAGTCGTTGTTTTTTTTTTTTTTTTTGTCATTCAGTTTCTTATTATCTTTACCTTTCAGTTTCCACTGGGATTTGCAGTGGCAGCCAGTGTGAGGGTAGGAAATGCACTTGGAGCTGGAAACACAGAACAAGCCAAGCTGTCTGCCAAAGTATCATTAGCCTGTGGACGTATGTGGTCTTTTCATCAACAGCTTTGTTAAGAGATACTTAAGATGCCTAATTACCTGCATAGTGTGTTTTATTTTTTTCTAGTACTTGTTTCTTGTGTGGTTGCAACTTTAATTGGAAGTACCAAAGATATTATTGGATACATCTTTACCACAGAAGAGTAAGTGTTTACTGAAATCTACTGTTCAGATTTCATTATGCTAAAATGCAATATAATATTTTACACTGGCTATTGAGTATATTCCAGATGTTTATACAATACCAAGATGGTTCACTTCTGGTAATAAGAATGGGAGAAACGGCAACATGCAGTATGTCAGCTTGTGTAAAGAAGTCCCATCTTCTGAATACAAGAGCATAATAAATACTCTTTTTTATATAATTGTATTGGGAGCATGTAACTGTGGCCATTGAAGCATTAAACAATTAATATTTGATCTGTGTGCTAAATCTCTCTCTCCAGGGAGATAGTGCTAAGAGTATCAGAGGTCATGATCATGTATGGCTTCTTTCATCTATTTGATGCCATTGCGGTAAGATTTAATTAGTCCATTGTTTTATTTATAACTAAATTTTGCACTAGGGAAAAAAAGTCTTGTTTTCCAGTAATAATATCTGAACATCTGTAAATATGCATTTACTTGTAAAGCAAAATTGCATAAAATATTAAAACTCTAGACAGTATATTGTAGAATTCAGTTTATTACACCACTGGTATATTGTTTTTTTCTTGTTTTAAACATAAATCATTAAAGTGTGTGGTGATATTCTGATGTATGTAATGTATTTACAATCTTCATTTCAGGTATTCACTTCATATATTGTCTGATAATGTTTTTTTTTTTTTTTTTTTTTTCTATCTGTAGGGCATTACAGGTGGCATTGTCAGAGGTGCTGGAAAGCAGCTGCTTGGTGCTCTTTGTAACATTGTGGGATATTATTTTGTAGGATTCCCAACTGGAGTGTCTCTAATGTTTGCTCTCAGCATGGGAATAATCGGTAGGTGATACATTCAACACATTCAAGCCTGGGAAGCAACTTGATAACATCAGAGTTTAATGTGGCAAAATGGAAACATTCTCAGTGGCTTTGCTTAAATACACTTGAAAAACCTCTATTTAAACCTCTATCTATGTGTGTCATGGCTTCCACGCTGAATGGCTTAACTCTGCTATAGAAACAAATTCCTCACTCCTTTTATCTTTAAGGCACTTTACAACTGCAGTTGAAGACCAAAGTGCTGTACAATCAACATACAGCTACATACAATACATAAAACAACAAACAAATAAAAACATGCATACTAGCCCAACTCCTTGAAGATTAATGAAGAGAAGTCATTTTTAACCCCAGCTTTAAAGGCTTTTATGGATGTAATCTCTCTAATCTCAGACGGCAGGCTATTCCAAGGCCTCGGACCTGCAACAGATCCCCTTTCAGTTTTAAATGAGTTCATGGGATAGTAAGAAACAACTTATTAGTTGATCTGATGAACACATAAAAGAACCTTTTTAAATCTTTCATCGACAAAATAGATTTTAATCAAGCAAGAGACCTAATCTAGAAAACATTACTCTCAACTACAGCATTAATCTGCTTGTCGAATTTCAAATCTGCATCAAACATAACTCCTAGATTCCTTATTTGGTCATGTCACTAGGCTGACCAAGGACCTAAATAAGTGCCAATGTCTGAGCATCCTTTGGTGGGGCCAAAAATCATAATCTCTGTTTTACTTTGGTTTAAATGAACCAAATTGTGAACCTCTTATAGAAATGCACATTATGCGCTGTTAACAAGTAGATGTAAGGTTGATAGACAAGAAAACAACCACCTGAACACGTATCATAATTTAAAGTCATTTGATAATTGTCACTGACATAACCCTTTATCCTTTTACCTAAATAAGTGAAAAGCCATTAGGAGTGATAAATTAATGACAGGAGTGTGACTCTGACTCTGCATGCAGCTGAAATCAGATGCACACATTTAGTATAGCTAATGAAAACATTGCCCTTGGAAATAAATGAACATGGCATTGGAGGTCATGTGACTAGGTCTGTAGTTGAGTCAGCGTATCCTAACAACAGTTAGGGGGGCGCGGTTGTATGGAGGTACTACACGGTGCTAAATACTCTCAAACTATTAAAATAGTTCAGTTTTGTATGCAATGGCAAAAGGAATATGTTTTTTTTAAGATAACTTATTAAGATAACTGAAAAACGAAGCTTTTTTTTTTCGTTTTTTTTTTTCGTTCAACTTTTTGTTTTTTAAAAGTAACGATAAATCGGCCAGCGGAAGACTGATCATAGTTTGATAAATTGTTCCTTATCAAATCATCACGACTTGCCTAAAATAAAATCTGTAGATATAAAATAGTTTAAATGTTAAAGCTAGATAAATGTGTGCTATTAGGTGCATATTCAGTCATTTGTGTGGAGAGTGGAAGCCAGGGGCGTTTCTAGGATTTTAAAACATCCGGGGCTGGTGCCAAAACATCAGGGGCTAGTGGTGGCGGGTGGGAGCTCACATCATGCTCACATAAGATTTTGTTAGACACAAGTGGTTGAACCTGGATCCTTCTAGGTGGGTCTGGGGGCATTAAACTGGGTGTTAAAGACCTTGTCACACTGTTAACAATAGTAAATAGTAATCACTGCAAATAGCAAACATATCAAAGTATTATAACAAAATTATAACATTACAAAAATATGTTAGACAAATAAAATAATACATTTGAAAATGTATTTATAACTGTAACAAATATATAGTTACATGCAAAAATAGGGCCCTATTTCCCCCCCCCCAAATTCCGTTTTATTTTATTTTATTATTATTATTATTATTTTTTTTTTTTTTTCAAATTCTGTTTTCTGTTTTCATTTTTGGTCTTTTTTAATGGTTAAATTTAATTTTATTAATCAAAATGTATTTAATCATGTGTAATGAATTAAAACCATGAATCTTATACAATTTACTGTCAATTTATCAAAAGTTAAGAAAAATTACATGTTTAGGACGCTATGAAATATTTATTTATTTTTTTTCTCACTTTACGTTTTATTGTTACCAAATATGTTTTAGCATCTCTGTTTATTGAATGCATAAAAACAATTTTTATTTATTTTTTACAATAGCTTCTGTGTTGTGCATTTTTCTGGTTATCAGATGAAGGTATAAAATATTGATTTTATTGATCTTTTAATGAAAATTATATTTTATTTTTGGCAAATAAGGGGGATTTACTATTAAAATGTAAAAACATGGAAGAAATATTGTGTGAAAAAAAAAAAATGTATACATTTTTATTAATTAATAGTAGTAGTCGTCGTAGTAGTAGGCACGTACATTACTGAATGATTAATAAAGTTAAACCGAACTTTTACTTTGACGGGTTGCCGACTTGCCGTGAATACCTTTAAATTTCTGTGTATATTTTTGACGCTTGTTTTACTCAAATGAAACAGTGAAATGCTCATGCAGTAACTCTCAGAGCATACTCTGGAGATGTTGTTGTTAATGTATTTATGTCCTCATTTAGTGAAACGGCAGACGCTGAAATCACTGCGCGTCAGTATAGAAAACGAAACCGCGCATCCGCGCCATTTATTCATAAAAAGACACGCAGATCATGCAGGATTCATGTTTAAATAGTCTTTTGCGGCATTATATTCACAGATACTAGTCCATATCGCGACTTGATTTAAGTTTAATGACCAACTTTTGATTAAATCATTCAAGCTTTGTCAAATTCCGTGCAAATCATAGGGTCATACAAAAAAACATTCGGGGCTGGACTAAAAACTTTCGGGGCTCGAGCCCCGAATGATTAGCCCTAGCGACGCCCCTGGTGGAAGCTAAAGCGGCTTTGCAGGATATGGAGGCGCTAGTGCGATCACTTTTTTTCAGTGGAAACGATTTAAAATATATTCCGTAATTTTTGTTGATAAAAGTAAGAATAATACATCATTCGGAACTGTAAAGTGTCTACTTTTATTTGTGTGCACTCACAATATTAACAAAATGTTGCAAACGGTGCTTTTATAAAGAAAACAAAACATGACACATCATCTCAGTAGGAGCGCTTCACAAAAATGAACCGAAACTCAGCGAATACATACCTCATAGACATGATACATATATCTATAGAAAGCTTTAAATTATAACTTAACAAAATAAAGCAAATCGAAAACAAAAACGTTTTCATTATGTAATGTGTAAAGATGCATTTCTCAAAGGCGCATACAAAGAGATGGCGAGTCAGGATCGGCAACTTCATCCTTGCGACACTGACTCAGAAAATACTAGTTTATTAATAATTAATTAAAAAATCTCCTTACTATTTCCCCCCCGACACATAATGGTAATGACTTTTGCCGGTGCTTTGCGGCAAGCTTTAGCCTACTGCGTGCGCTTGAACGCAGAATTGTTCCAGCTGCGCTGAAGGCGCGCTCGCTGCTGCTGATGGCGACACTAAAATCCTTCCGAATTGGTCTCGAAAGTGAAAGCAAAAGTGAAGTCTCATATCTGGTTAAAAATGAAAGGCCATCAAATGACGCTTAAAATGGGAAGCATCGTGCCATCTAAAGTTTCATTACAGAACTTTGCATTTACACTTTTTTGAGGGTAAAATAATGCAGAAAAAAGCATACAGCAATGAAGGGGTTACATTCTAAAACAAGATAGACACAAGTTAGATACAAACACAAATATTAGTGCATTATTTTATACAATAAAATCCCTTTAAAAAACAAATATGATTTTGTATAAATTAATATAGTACATTCATTTAGTTTGACTCATTTAGTTTGGTCACTTTTGAATGCCCAGAAGTACAAGTGTTACTGGCAAGTTAGGAGCATTAGTGGGTTAAACTTACCACGCTGAATGTGTCCATGAATCTTTCCTCCTGTCTTTTTTTGGTTGCTAGGTCTGTGGATTGGGTTTTTTGGATGTGTTTTCCTACAATCTTTGTTCTTTATCATCCTCATTTGCAAACTGGACTGGAAAAAAGCGACTCAAGAGGTGGGTAATTTTTCTTCGTCCACATCTATATTCTGTTTTGATAGATGATGACTGATGAATATTTTTATTTTCAGGCCTTGATCAGAGCAGGTGTACAAGCCCCTAAGACCAAAGATGAATCTTACGCTATGGAAAATAAGGGCTGCACAGAAGGTACTTTCTGCCTGTGGTGTATGACAATAATAACAAAATGGACTTTCTCTGTTGACCGATAATGTTGTCCTTTGTCTGTCCTCATACAGAAATATCGCAGGAATCCCGTCACGCTGAAGAAGGCCAGGCAGATGCAAGCAAAGACCTGGAAGGGCTTAGTGAAGAAGAAGGAGGAATAACAGACACTGGCACAAAGATCACAGTTGGTGCCGTTTTGACCACCAAACAGCTGGTTGTCCGTCGAGGACTTGCGGTTTTCTTCATGCTGCTTATACTTGCTGGAGGGATTGTGTTAAATGAGGTCCTCACTGGATTTCTCAGATAAGCATAATAAATACAGAGCTTTGTGCAGTTTTTATTATTATTATTTTTTTATATATATAAAATCCACCACTGCCTGGACCACCTAAGCAAGATTAATAGTATATGAGGTAGATAATTATTTTTTATTTATTTTTTTATTTATTTTTTTAATTCAAAGCAGCGTTTTCTCTGATATCAGTTGTGTTACAGTAATTTTATCGTCGACTTACACTGTGAAATTAAACATTTAGAAGTCATGTTTTTTTTTTTTTTTTTTTGTTTTTTTTTTCAGGATAAGCTGTAATTGTTACTTGATATGTATTTTTAATTTATTCTCAATAATGGGTTTGTTGGTCAAGAAAGGTTCCACTGAAGACCATTTTTACCCCCCAAAATTCTGTGAATGTATAGTTCTTTTACCAAAATATTCATATTCTTGTCACAGATTTTAGGACGTCTAAGGGACAGTACTTCAGATTTGCGGATTCTGTAGTAGAAAATTAAGTATCTGCACATAATTTGCACAAATCATGCTCTGTTTTTAAAGTCCGGTCACATTAGCTAAATTTCAGTGAAATGTTACAGCCAAAAAATATTTTGCCTGCAAAAAAACTGCAAAACAACAATAAATGTGCAGCACTTTTAGCCTGTTTAGTTAGATTGCTTGGTGTTGACCAGCACTAAAATTAAACTGTATGATCCTTGTGTTGTTGTCTTGGTTTAAACACTTTAATGCAATGAAATAAATTTTCTCATCTTCTCAAAGATGGGCTGAAAAATCACACACCAAGCATGTGGCATTTTATGCTATAACTGACTTTTGAAGGTGTAAAATAAGAACTACAGACATTGATGCAAGTGTAATATGTTAAAGGTGTCCAATAACTAAGGACATATGCATTGTTTGGTCACAGATGGAGAGGTCTTGACCACCAAACAGCTGGATGTCTGTCAGACACTTGCAGCTTTCCTAATAATGCTTATACTAGCCTGACGGATTAAATGAGCTAATTCATTTTTTAGATGAGCGTAATAATTGATAATTATTTCTGTATTTCTGTGTCAAAACATTTTTTTTCAGACCAAAGATGTTAGGATATCTAGTTATACCTCATATGTTGTTTTAGACAATGGCATACAGAGAGCATGATTTTATCATATAATATTTGGATTGCTGATATACAGTACTTAAAGGGGTACTTTAAAAATGAAAAATGAAAAAATGAAAATTATGTATTTTACTCACCGTCAAGTGGTTCCAAACCTGTACAAGTGTCTTTCTTCTGCTGAACACAAAGGAAGATATACTTTAGAATGTTGGAACCTGTTGACGGTATTAGAGATTGAGTAAATGATGACAGAATTTTCATTTTTGTGTCAACTATTACTTTAATTGTTCTAAATGATTGTTACTGTAAATGCAAAATGTGTCCTGCAAAAATAAATAAATTAAATGAAAATAGAAAAAATAAGTGTGATCAGGCATCAGTTTTTTCTCACACATTTAGCACACAATTTTTTTTAATAAATGCATTCATCTAAACACAACTTTTAAATGGACTTGACTTGTACGATAATGAATGATTCACAACAGATCTGCAGGAAAAATGTCTAGAGACAAGAATGTTTTAAAATATGTAATCAGCACACAATACAATATATACTTTTGAACAGAGACAGATGTTCAGTCTGATGGTGCAGTTACATTATCTACCAGCAGGGGCTGACGAGCTGAATAAAGCTATCGCTTAAGGCCACTTGGACTGTCATCAGTGGATTCAATGGGGATGACCACTAAATGGCCTATGATCCTGAAATGTTGTCTAGACTTAAATGGGCAAGTGTTCCCTTCTCACTTTCCCACCTTTTGTCCTGTCTTATCACAACTTTACTGTCAAAAATAAAGACTTACATAATGAATTAGACTTTCACCTATAGTATTTATCCATTTACTTAATTGTTCACTCATTTTATTTATTTTTACTTGTCAGTTTAGTCCCAGACACTGGCTCAGGAGTAATATGTAACCATTTTTAATATCTGACTAAATAGTAGTTTATTGTGTGACTCTTTTAATGATTTGAAAATGATGTGTCAGATTTTATAAGTACACACTGATATTGTTTTGATATATCTGTAGATAAGGTGCACTCAGTCATTTGATTTTCTAATGACCTAAGGAATTAATTAAGTAAGAAAGTAAGTAAATAAATACATACATACATATTTAAGAATAACACAAGCGTAACTAAACAACTATGCTGGTTCAATAACACAAACAGCTCCAGCAGAGCATACAGGGACTTTTGTTTATGTAATAACCTTGTGGACTTAAGCAGGCAGGGCTAAACTTACTACCAAACAGTTTTTTGAGATCCACCAAGATATCTCCCTGCAGTGGACCTTTAGCACAATATCTTTCATGAAGATGTAGTCCTGTTCTGTAACTAAATATAAGCTGCTTTGTTGGATTAAAGACTTCAGAAATAACAAAAATGAACAGTATTAACACAGTAACTCTTTTCTTCTTAACACAGGAGAAAAGTGATGATGCTCAGTCAACGTCAAGTTCAGCACAGGCTGTTTGTGGAAGGTGTTGAAAGAAACTCCGGAGTTTGTTACCAGTGAATTATGAAGAAGAAATTGTAGAGCAGGTGAAACTGGCTGGACCACTGGTAAGTGTGATTTATATTTTATATAAATATAGATAAACTATAGATTTATTAAGGCTCTATGATGTTAAACACTGATAATATTAAATCAGCTAACCAAATATTCAGCTGATTTTTCTTCCACTGTAACTTTTTCACCAAATCTTTGTTTTGTAAAGTTTGAAGTTTTTAATTTTGAATGTTACTATTTGAATCAACCATTGACACTAAATAGCATAAATTGTGGTCTAACATAAAATTCTGATTAGATTTTTAGCTTTTTAATCAGATGTGACCATACAACGTTCACAAATGTTCATTTCATAAAATGTACCTTAATACAACCTAATTCACAAAGTTTAAAGCTAAATTAATTTATATTTATAATAAATATTTAATTGATCGTAATGATAGAAGCAAGGCAATTTTATTAGTCTATTTCTGTTTGAAGAACATGTCATAACATGGCTGGTTTCATAGAATACCTTTACTTTATTTCTCAAAAAGTGGAAGTGTCTGTTACTGGATACTGAAAATGTTTCCTCTCTTCATGCAGTTTATCAGCTGATGATCTTTTTGATCTGTTTCATCAGCACTGTGTTCTGTGGACACTTGGGGAAAACTGAACTGGCTGGTGTGGCTCTGGATATTGCTGTAAGTTCAAAAAATAACTTTATTGTAGTGACATTCAATAAAACTCTTTTTATATTTGTAAGTACATACTTTTTGCTCACAGGTTATTAATGTGACCGGCATATCAGTCGGCTCTGGACTGGCGTCTGCATGCGATACGCTAATCTCTCAGGTCTTATAGTGAATGTTCAATAATGTGAATGTCGTGTGCTCAGGTGTAATTTGAACTGAATTGTGTCCTCCAGACATTTGGCAGTAATAATCTGAAGAGGGTGGGTGTGATACTGCAGAGAGGGATTCTCATCCTCCTGTTGGCCTGTTCCCCTGCTGGGCACTGCTTATCAACACAGAGCCAATCCTGCTGGCTGTTCGACAGAGTCCTAGTGTGGCCAGGTCTCACACATCCAACACTTATCAGATACACTTCAGACTAAAGTTCCTTACCTTTTCACCAAACTGACATTTTTATGTATGTGTATATGTCTGTTTATGTGACATTTTGGAAAATGGATGGATGAGCTTAAATAAAAGCATATGCTGAATAAATAAATATAAATTTTAGATTATAAATGAAGGAACTTTGGTCTACAGTATTGAACAAAAGTTTGAGGTCTGTATGATTTTATTTTATTTTATTTTATTTTATTTTATTTTATTTTATTTTATTTTATTTTATTTTATTTTGAATGTTCAGCATTATTAATTCTGAGTATTCAGCTTTGCCATAACAAGAATGTATTACATTTTTAAATATACATAGAAAACAGTTATTTTAAATTGCAATAATATTTCACAATACTACTGGTTTTATTTTTCATCAAATTAATGCAGCCTTGGTGCACATAAGAGACTTTCTTCTTTAAAAAAAAAAAAAAAAAGAAAAAAAGGAAGAAAAAAAGAAAGGAAGGAAGAAACGTAGCAGCATTTTAGCAAAACTTACATGAATCTGCTCATAAAACAAATAGTCATATTTGTGATGTGAATAATATAAATCATTGCTATGCAATTTAATGCAAAAAGTTGGCACTGGTTTTCATCTTTCTCACAGTTAAGTTCATCATGACTTTTCAGCCATTAAAATAATAATAATAAACTTATCATCATCAGTATAATTTGGTCATGTGACAGTCACCTGGACCTACAGTCATGTCAGTTTTTTTTTTTTTTTAACTGTGTGTGATTACTTCTCTCTCTTAACAGTCTGTCACAACTCTATGTAAAAATATTCATGCCTGCACTGCCTGTAAGTGATACATTACTTAACACATTAAGCTGTTTAAATGTATTAACCTGTAAAATCAAACTATAAAGAACTATTCCACTGTAAGTAATAATGTGGAAGTGTGAAATGAGCATAAGAAAGTTTATTTTTCTATCCAGTTATGCTTTAAACACTGTCTTTGTTACAGGCTGCATTTATCTATCAGCTGCAAGGTAGGTATCTTCAAAATCAGGTCAGGGCTCTATTGCTGAAGAGCTTTCTTGCTTCTTATTTTGCTTTAGCTTGTTTGTTCATGTAACCTATATATTTCTGTAATGTTGATAGTCTGTTTTTCTTTGCTTGTTTAGGGTATTATTTGGCCTCAGGTTATCACAGGAGCAGCAGGAAATGTCCTCAGTGCTTTAATAAACTACATCTTCCTTCATCTGCTTGATCTTGGTGTGGCGTAAGTAGTTTTGATTCTGATTATCTCTTATTTAGGGATTTGGTTTGTTGGCGTTATTTACTGTGTTGGATTATGAAAGGTGCAAACCTCCAAGCTAATTCTACAGTTATTTACAAAGTCAAAATAATTAACTGGACATTCTTATTAACTCACAGAGGATCTGCTGCTGCAAACACCATTTCCCAGTATTCTTTGGCTGTGCTACTCTTTGTTTATATTCGTTGGAAGGGCCTGCATAAAATCACATGGAATGGTGAGTATCTATCTACCTATCTATCTATCTATCTTGTTGGAAACACAGAAGCAATGACCAGGAGACTGCATTGTAGTTACATTGTGGTTTATACACATCTAGGGGGCAGTGTTTAGAAATGGAGACAAAACACCTGGGAGACGGTCTTAAACAAAGCATGCAGATGAAGTATTCAACCTGCCCCATTTCACCAGTCCTAATCCAATCAGCATAACTATTCAAAGACTGCCCTTATGAAAATTAATTTTAATAGACAATTAGTTTAACCATGGTATTTGTAGTAAAACTATGGTTGTACAAATGGTAATCAATGTGTCAGAAGACTAATTGCTGTCTATCAATTATAGTGCCATCTACAGACTATTAACTAACAATTAACTACAACTCTTGCCTTTATAGATTTATCATTTTGCTTTAATAAACTTCTAATTTGCTCCTTATTAATAGTTAATAAGGAAGTTAAGTTTAGATATGGGATAGGATTAAGGGATCTAAAATGTGGTCATACAGAATAATACATTAATATGTGCTAGTAGCTTATATATGCCAGTAATATGCATGTTTATAAGCAACTAATTAATAGTGAGAATTGGTTCCTAAACTAAAGTGTTACCATTGTTCTCCATCTTTTACATCTCTTTCTGTCTCGCATTAGGCTGGTCTTGTGATTGTCTGCAAGAATGGGGTCCATTCAATCGCTTGGCTCTTCCCAGCATGCTCATGCTTTGTGTGCAGTGGTGGGCATATGAGATTGGTGGATTCCTGGCAGGTTTGCAAACCTGTGTTTTTGTGCAATTCAATTTGGTTTGTCATTGCTACATTATAGTTGTTCTGGTATGTTTTTTCGTTGTAGGAATCATCAGTGAGGCTGAGCTGGGAGCCCAGTCTGTTGTGTATCAGCTGGCTACGATTGCGTTTATGGTATGTTCAAAAATGTTGTTTTTAGAAAAATAGACCTATACTAATTGTAGGCTGTTCTCAGACCCTTCAGCACCAGCTGTTTGCTGGTCAGTGGGTCAAGATATTAGTATTACCTTTAGGTGAGAGATAAACTGAAATTGGAAGCTGTTGACAGAATTGTGAAATTAAGACATGCAAAATTTTTGTTATTTCACATTCAGCCAAGACTTTTTTTTAAATCTAAAGTATTGTGTTTCATTAGCAATAGTATTCTGTTATTTTCTGCCTGGGTGGTAAAACAGACACAAACAGATAAATCATATTTTGTGCACTGAATTTTTGTACATTGGATGATTATAAGATGTTTAAATGTTTTATCAAAATCCCCATAAGTGAAAAAGAAAGGGGGTTGTGTGAAGTCAAACTTCAAGTCTGTAAAACAGTTGCTAAGGAACTACAGCCTTAATCCATCCTATAAATGAGATTAAGTTTAGTTCAAAATGCATGTAAAATTATTATTATTTTTTTAATTAATTAATTTATTTATTTTTTTGCATATAAGTGAAAAGGTGACACTTAAATAAGGGAAGTCAAAGAACCAGAAAAACAGTTACAGCAGCAAGAAGACCTATTTCTGAACATCTGTGATAATTATATTTGAATCACTTGGTCATATTTATTTATTATTTATTTATTTACCTCACTTTTCAGTTTCCAATGGGATTTGTAGTAGCAGCCACTGTGAGGGTGGGAAATGCACTTGGAGCTGGAAACACAGAATAAGCCAAGCTGTCTGCCAAAGTGTCTTTAGTCTGTGGATGTATGTGAACAACTAAACTAAAAACTTTTAAGCAGCATGAATTCTTTTTCAAAACAGGATTAGAATGTATGTTACCTTGGTGATGCAACAGTTGTTGATGGCATGATACTGTATGTAAATAATGGAGAAAGCTCTATGGAGAAAGAGCATTTCCACCTTTTTCCTTCAGCTCTGTTATGGTAGTAACTAAATTGTAAACAATCAGCGAAAGGTTAACTATATGAATAAGCATTTTCAGAAATTGGGTACAGTAAGGTGATGTTTTTCTACTCACCCTTAAACCATTTAACATTGCAATGACATTAAAAAGTATAAAAGCTTTAACAAGTCACTTTAAGCACGCAATAAATAGAAATATAATCAAGAGGAAAAGATTGCAGCAGACTGAAAATAGCCCTTGCCCTACATATTCTTGTTATACTATGCTTTACGTTATTCTACTGAAAACAGAACACTAAGTAACATTTACAGCTCATTGTCACATACACACAGGGATGAGACCAGAAGCAATGGTAAGTGCAAACAGTGGAATCTTTTATTAACAGACTGGTAGTAGACAGAATGCAGGGTGTAAAGATGACTCAGGAATCTTATCTGACAGTCCTTGTAATGATGAGTAGAGTAGAATCCAAAGGGGTGAGCAGAGAGGCAGTCATAAGCACCGGCGAGTCCTCTGGGAAGTAGCATTGGGTCTGGAGCTAGTGAAAGGGTTGTGAACGGTAGACCAGACAGTGAAGGACTGAGGGAGAGAGTCTTTTATAGGGCGTGGCTGATTGGGTGCAGGTATGTGTAATCAGAACTCTGGTGATGAGGAACGAGTGGGCGGTGCTATGGGTGAGGTGGCAGGTGGAGGTGGCTGTGGTGAATGCCTGACACTCATTCAGTCAATCTGGTGGATAAGGATTATTTGTAGTGCAACTTTATGTAGTTAGCAATTTTAGCGGCTAAATGTGGCTAAAGTAAACATGCTCATCACTCCACAGAGGGAAGAGAGGGGCGGGGCGTGCAGAGCTCATTAACATTTAAAGCAACCACGACCAGAACAGGATGATTTTTGCAGAGCTGATTTTGGCAAGGTAAAAAGGTTGTTGTTTTACACTACCATTAAGAATTTTTAACCAAAGTATATTATAGACTTTTCATTAAGACCCTAAAGAATCATATCAACTTGTGGAAAATGGACATCCGATGACCCCTTTAAATCCGATGATCTATAATAGATAGTGTTTTAAAAGCAGAAGGCTCAGAACATGGATAGAAAGGTATATGTTCTCTTAGCCATAGGCCTACACTTGCTGGAAAAATGATCATATAAAATATGTTATATTCAGTCATATATGTTAAATTCACTAGAGATCCACAAGTGTGATTGACCACTGACTGCTGAGAATTCCAGGAATGGCTTGCAATCCTGCCAAGCAATTAGAACATGTACATTTACAATTATTCATTTGGCATTCATTTTTCATTTGACTTTTTTATCCGAAGAGGCTTACATTTGAGGAATACAACAAGAAATTTACCATAAGATGGCAATAAACAAGGGAAGTGCCTGTTATACAAAATTTTAGTCATCGCTCAAAATAGTAAAAGCTAGCTGGAATAAAGGGTAATAAGAGAACAGAAAAAGTGAAAGTATAGAATTTATTTATTTATTTATGAGGAGACATGATGCTCATGGAAGAGATGAGTTTTCAGTTGTTCCTTAAAAACTGTGAGAGATTTACCTGTCTAGTTGGAGTTAGGTAGGTTATTCCACCAACAGGATACAGTGAAAGAAAACTGGAGAGTGATTTGTGCCTCTCTGCAATGGGACCACGAGTTTCAACTTTCTTGTTTACTGACCACAGGCTTCGGAAGGAAATGTAAGCTTTTTTTACTATACTGGCAATGGTTTAAAACCATAGTGGAAAAACATCTTTTTCTGATGGTAATCACAACAAACGTTGCTCAGCGTTGCTGGTTCAGGTGTGTTTAATTAGGGCTGGAGGTAGTTGCCCTGTCCAAATACCCAGACTTGCAGTCTTTGCACATGACCACTTGAAATATTTCCTGTATTTGGCCCAAGTCAGCATGAAGATCACAAGTGTAGAATTTGTCATTACTTAGGCTATATATATATATAGTGACAAAAAAATAAAAAAAAAGTTGATTTACTGATTTAATATCTTGTGATTTTTTTTAATTTCTCTAGTGCTGTTTTCTAGTACTTGCTTCCTGTATAGTTGCAACATTTATTGGAAGTACCAGTGACATTATTGGATACGTCTTTACCACAGAAAAGTTAGTACAATAAGAGATACAAATAATAAATTTATGACCAACACTGAAACTTTAAATTTTGATATTGAGATTGTGTACTGAACTGGTGCATCTCTCTCTCTCTCTCTCTCTCTCTCTCTCTCTCTCTCTCAAAGGGAAATAGTGCTCAGAGTATCAGAGGTCATGGTCATGTACAGCTTCTTTCATATATTTGATGCCATTGCAGTAGGTGATTTTTTGTTTGTTTGTTTGTTTTTTAACATTTTCAATTTTTCAAATTCTGATCTGTCTGTAGGCTATGCTTTTTAAAATCAAATCATATTTTTAGTAGCCCTTCTGTCTTTTCTTAAGTGACTTTCTTGTACATTACAAAAAGAAAAATCAATAAAAATAAATTAATAAAATAATCATCTGTATAACAGTACATTTTGAGAAACAAAATTGCATCATATATGCAAAATACATTCTAAACTTGTTTTCTTATTTTCCTCTTCAATCTTATCCCATTAATTTTCTTTCAGAATAATTCTAACAAAATTCTGTGAGATTTATTTTATAACAAAAAAACATAAGACAGTAAAAATGTGTGATATTCCAATTTCAGTTTCTATTTTTATTTTTTATTTCAGATATTCACCTAGGATATTATGAATGTCTGATAATATCCTCTTGATAATTAGAAATAAGGTTTGTTTTTCTGTCTCAAGGACTTTACAGGTGGAATTGTCAGAGGTGCTGGAAAGCAGTTGCTTGGTGCTCTTTGTAACATTATGGGATATTATTTTGTGGGATTCCCAATTGTAGTGTCTCTGATGTTTGCTCTCAGCTTGGGCATAATTGGTAAATGACTTGAAAGTGTTAAATTATTTGAAGGATTAATCTCAAGTGTCACATTGAATGCCTCCATGAAATTCCTCTTGCTCTCTCTTACTAGTTTTAGTGGACCGGATTCTTTGCGTGTGCCTTCACACAATCTTTGTTCTTCATCACCCTCATTTGCAAAATGGACTGGAAAAAAGTGACTCAAGAGGTGGGTAATTTTTCTTCATCTACATCTGTATAGTTAATTTCAATATGATAATTTAAGCCTTTAATTTCTTATTTTCAGGCCTTGATCAGAGCAGGTGTACAAGCCCCTAAGACCAAAGATGAATCTTACGCTATGGAAAATAAGGGCTGCAGAGAAGGTACTTTCTGTCTATGATATATGATGACTTTGATGATAAACACAAAATGTTACTTTCATCATGGACTTTCCTTAACGTGGACTGATTATTCTGCAGAAGCACCACAGGTGTCCCAGCACACTGAAGAAGGCCAAACACAGACCTGGCAAACACAGACCTGGAAGGGCTCAGCGGAGGAGAAGGAGGACTAACAGTCGCTGGCACAAAGGTCACAGTTGGCAAGGTCTTGACCACCAAACAGCTGGTGGTTCGTTGAGGCGTTGCTGTTTTCTTCATGTTGCTTATATTAGCTGGAGGGATTGCGTTAAATGAGATGCTCATTAGAATTCTCAGATGAGCATACTTAATGTTTTTTCATCCTTCTGACAAAATATTTATATTATTTTATTATAGTGTGTTGCTACATGGAGTCTTTGAGTTACGACAGTAATGTGAATAATTGATTTGTCATAATGAACTGTACTGTGTGTTTCATGCCCATATTAAGCAAAGATTAAATGACCACATAGAAATCACTGAAAAATAAAAAATCTCATTATATATGTGTATATACATATATATGAAGTATTAAATTAAACCTACACTATACTCATTAAAACTACATGTTTCTTGAGGAAGAACAGCATACTGACAAATTAAATAACTTTTTTTTTTTTTAAATACAACTGCTGCTGGAACTGCTTTTCTCTGTGTATGGATGTGATGTGACACTCATGAGAGAATATGCATTTATCAGTGTATTTGCATTTCGATTTTTTGTACACTCTCTTAGTAACAACATTTTTATTAAAAAAAAAAAGTTTTAGCTTTGAATGCTTGCTCAAAAATAAAGAATGTTTGTAAAATTTTCTTATATGCCTTACTTTGATATGATAAATACATTTACAGGGAATACTACAACCCTATAAACTGCTTCATATAACCAGATATACAAAAATGTGTACAATGAAAAATTGCTCACTAAGCAGTGAAAAAACTGCTTAGTACTACCTTTTTAGTAGTCTCATTCAGCTGTATTGTGGCCTACACAGCTGGGTTTGGAGTGTGTCCTAGAAAATGTGTAGAAGTCCATAGTACTATATAATGTACATTGAGAGAAATGCTCTTTTGTTAGCCTACAACTATTATTAGTGGTAGGACAGAAAAACTGGCAAAAACTTTTTTTCTCTCTTAAATAACACTGACAAATATAATTTTCGTGGTATTGGCTGATTGAGCCACTCAATGTATTGAGATGGTACCTTGTTAAGATGGATCAAGTTAGCTTGATGTGGTGTTGAGAAGGATGTTAGAAGTGGAAAAATTTCCTGAATCCTTTGTTAGGTTGCTATGATGTGGACTAAAAGTCTCTGGAAGAGGACAAGTTACATGCACAGCAACTCCAGCTATCAGGATCATGACAGTGGTCAACAGTGTAAGTCCCCGTCTGAGCACAAGCTGGTTCGTAGAGAGCAAGGTTTTAGATTGGGTTTCTCCGTATTCACTCGCCATCACAAGTTTGACCTGCTCCTGGGTACTCCCTTGGACATAACGGGCCACTCCAGAGCTATTACTTGTTAGCTGAACCTAAAAGAGCAAAGCATAATGTAATTGTTAAAGCTATCACCACAGGAATTTCAGTATAGTTTCAATTTCAGGATACACGTGATCAACTTTGGCAGGGATTCCCAAACTTTTTTGTCAGCCGAACCCATCCAGATGTAAAATATTTACTTGGAATACCCTCTGAGAATTTAAACTAAAGAAACAGTTCACTCCAAAATTGACATTTGCTAAAAATGTACTCATGCTTAGGCCAAAAGGTGTAAATAAGTTTTGTTTTTTTTTTCATCAGAACAAATTTAGAGAAATGTAGTATTGCATTATTTCTTCACCAATGGATCCTCTGCAGTGAATGGGCCCCATCAAAGTTCAAACAGCTAATAAAAACCTCACAATAATCTACAAGTAATCCACAGGACTGCTGCATGTTTGTAAGAAACAAATTCTTCATAATAGGGTTATAACTTTAAACCATTTAAACCATATGAGTCTATAATCCATAATAATGCTTCATCCAGTGAAAGTCTATCCCTTCCCTGTTGAAAAAAAAAACAGCATATGCTGGTTAGGTGTACTCAAAACCAGCTCATGGCCAACTAAGGGCCAGCTTAAACCAGCTCAAACCAGCTACCATGATGCTGTTTTTCTTTGTTTGTGTTGTTGTTGTTTGTTTGTTTGTTTGTTTTCAACAGTGCTGTTGTCCTCTCACATCAAAATCCTCTAAAATATTTGTTTAGAATTGATTTGGACTGTTTTCACATGTAAATTGTGCTTGATTTGTGCATATTTACCTCCTGATTCAAAAGAAAAAGACTTTTCATAAACTTTTCACTAGAGAAAGCAATAATATGAAAAGAGGGCTTTTACCTATTTTACCTAGAAGCAGCAGTCTGAAGTTAATAATAATAATTATTAATAAAAATAATAATATTTGATCATTATAATAATTTTACAAATTACAATACTAATATTTATGTCTTAAATTCTTCATTTTCAAACATCCAAACACTTGAAACATTTAAAATCCTCAAGATTTTATTTTTGTAGAATAATGCCGAAATGCTGTAACCTTTTGCTCATAAGAATGTTGTAAATTATGTGAATGTGTAAATGAAATGAATGTAGCACGTTGCGCTCCCAAATGTATGCAATGGAGATCGCTGCACTTACTGTGAACCCGAGAAACTCTAAATGTTAAATAACATTGGATCACAAGCTGCTCTTGTGAACACAGTGCCAAGCTTTGGTTTGAAACATATTATTTAATTAAATCTCAGCCCTTTATTTGATAAACTGAATTTTATAACATAATTTATATAATTATTTTTTTTAGATCATCAACTCGTGAACCCCTTGCAGTTCCTTCAAAAAACCCAGTTGGGGAAACCCTGGATGCTGGGATTGCAGTAATAATTACTTTGTTTCCAGTTATGTCATCCCAAGGTTCAGGGATACTTGCTGAGGCTCCAATATCAGGTGTTTGCACATTGCTGTCCTGTCCCTCAGAAACCAGAGTATCAAGGACTGACTGTCCTATCGATGGCGCCTTTTGAACACATACTACCTTTGCATGTTTGCCAGCACGTTTCTGGGCCTAAGGAAGACATTAGTCTGTTACTGTTAACAGCCTTACAGAATGGTAGCTTATCTTGAACATGTGGATTTGATCTGTCGTGTCCTACATGCTCTGTTACCTTCTTCCAGTTAAGTTTGAAGATGAGAGTGGTGAAGAAACAGCTCTGAATAATGACACATATGAAGAGGCCAAGCCACAGACCTGAATGAGTGGGAAATGAAAACACAGTCACGGGAATTTTTTACATGGCTGGTTTGAAGGAGAAAAGATTCTATATGACCAGAGATCCTAATCTACACTCACAGTCAGATGTCTGGATAAGTTTAGGTTATGTATTGAAATTTGTTTTGTACAAAAACATAAATAATGCCTATTTTATAGTTTTGATGTATTTCATTTGTTAGAATGGTTTTGTATTGAAATTTGTTTTGTACAAAAACATAAATAATGCCTATTTTATAGTTTTGATGTCTTTCATTTGTTAGAATGATCTCAAGTGTATTGTTCAGAAGTTTGGGGGTGGAAAGATATTTTTATGTTTTGGAAAGATGTCTCTTTTGCTCACCAAGGCTGCATTTATTTTATCTTAATTACATTTAAAAAATAGTAATATTGTAAAATATTATTATAGTTTAAAATAACTGCTTTTTAATCTATTTTATAATGTAATTTATTTCTTAATAAAAGCATAATAAAACCATTAACTACATAAAAAAATCAGTTTGGAGAATGGAGGGATTTATAACCCTTATGCGTCAATAAAAAAAAGTTACACATAGATCCATAGTGGACAAAAATGTCTATGTCAAAAAGCTGTCATAAAAATTTGAAGCTTGGAAGCAAAGACTTAAGTTTAGTCTCATTTTAAAGAAGACCCATGGCAGATTATTCTTGAAGTTAAAAAAAAAAGTTTAGAGTTTTATAGTAAAGGTTTAAGTTTATGAAAATTTGAGGTTGATATCTCAAAAAATTACACACACACAAACCACACTCTGACATCCATACCAACACACCCACACAATTATAGCTACATTATTTATCCATTTGGCTCTATAATATGCAGAAGCAGAAAACTGGAATAAAGCGAGTATTTGCTTTATTGGCCAAATCTGAAAAAATGGCTTTATCTGGTTAAAAAAAAAAAAAAAAAAAAATTATAAAAATAATAATAATAATTTTAAAGCTTTGCCAACAGAATGAAAGTCTGTTAACAAAAATGGCATAATTTTACAGTTAAATGGCACTGTGATTAAAAATAGCAGTTTTAATGGGTTTCAATGGGGACATTTTTGTCCTTAAGGTCCTGAGAGGAACTATTTTTTGTACCTAGTGAAAAATATATTTATTAAAGGAAATATGGGTGAAATAGTAAAATTCCAATAAAAATACACACCTATGCAAAAATGTATGCACCTGGCAATAACACAGGCAACATGATCAAATGAGAAACAAAACTGAAAATGACAAAAATGTCCAAAAGGTCGCACAACGGATAACTAAATTGCAAGGCAAAACTGAAATGCCACATATCTGAATGGAATTTAAGATTGGACTGGCTTGACATTCTTTTTTTTTTTTCACTAATTTTGGCTTCTTTGAAACAAATGATAATTTGGGAAAACATGAATGAAGAGATGGTACCAAGAATCCTGAGCTCGGCCAGAAACATCAATGATATTCCTACTGGTAATCCAATGCAGTAGTAACAGATCAAGTTGGACAGTGCTGCTATCTTCTGCTTCCCAGCGCCGACAAGAATCCCTGAACACACACACTAAAACAACACAAACTGGTCTGTTGTGAAGATATGCACTGTAGATACTTCAGAGTAATCAGTGAATTACATAATTTCACAGAATCAGTCTAGTCTGTCTCTAGTAAAAGCATTTTAACTGAAAATGTCTTTTAACATAATCACTCAGATATAGTAATGATGAAAGACAGAAGATAACAATGCCAGTTACAGTATATTCAGTATATTCAGTATTTTTTTTTTTTAAGATTGATTCATTTGTGTTGCATTCCTTTGAATTAATACAAATTACAAACAATTCATGCTTACCACCAAAGCATCAAAAAATTGCAGGAAAATGAACAGGGTGAGAATTTCTGAGACAATCTTCACTATGCTCCTGTTAGATTAAATCAAGAAGTGAGAACTGCAACACAATAAAAAAAAAGCTTCACTCTCATCGCTTTAATTAGCTGTGTTTTTAGTTGTTCTCCTGATTCTTTTATTTATCTTACAAAGAAAATGATATCATGATATCACTTAATTGACAATAATGTCACTAGGTTACATATGTAACCTTGGTTTAAATCAGAGATGTTAAACTCTTGTTTCTTGGAGGGCCAGAGCCCTGCATAGTTTAGATTTAACCCTAACCCACACCTGATCTAGCTAATTACGTCCTTTAAGTTTATTTGAAAACTACATGGTATGTGTGTTGGAGTAGGGTTAGATCTAAACTCTGCACGGCTGCGACCCTCCAGGTACTGAGTTTGACACCCCTGGTTTAAATGGTTTTATCCATGGATCAGAAACGCTTTGGAGTGTATATGAAATCAGTCCAATGGAATGGCGAGATGTCATGGCTTAGTGACCAGGAAGCTTAAAAGCGCATGCGGTGTTCACAGGGTTAGCTTCTGACTGCTGAAGCAAGTGCTCACAGGGATGCAGGAAGTTCGTCAGGGAGATGTAGCATCTCGTTCCCTTAGGGTAGCTATGGTTACATACATAACCTAGAAACTTTCCCATTCAGGGAACTCGAACTGCATCAGAAATGCTTTGGGAATGAGAATACCCACTCCGCCATGCTTACAAGTCTGTGTCTAGTATGAAATCATACAAGCACAAGACGATGAAAGGACTGAGGAGCTCTGAATGGTTCCCATGTGAAGGGTGTAGAACCTGTCAAAAGTAAGCAGTGAAGACCAACCTGCTGCCTGAGAGAGGAGGTTCCTCCTGATGGGAATCTCTCAAGGGAAGTTGCCAAGAAGGGCCACCAAGCCCAAGAGCAATACTCGTCTTGGTCAGAATGGGGCTAGTAGCAGCAGTCGGACACTGTCCTGATGCACTCTTTCCAGAACTCCCAGAAGCAGAGAATTCAGGGGAAATACATACAGATGCCATCTCGGCCAACAACTCCTCCAAATCGTCTCCACTACCTCGAGGTGGAGCCTCCATTCCCCAGGCCTCCCTTGGGCCCATGGAAGGATCTCGCATGCCAGCCTGTAAAGGGGGCATGAACACAGACCTCCCTGGTGGCAGGTTTAGCCAGAGATGTCCCTCCACAGTCATCAAGACTACCATAGACCAAACAATGGCTCTAGCGGTTTCCTTAGAGGCACAGAGAGACAATCTGTGGCCTGTCAAAGCTCTTTAATATTGTCGGAGCTGACATCTCTGCCCTCGTCAAGGTCCTTAGGCAGGTTGGCCTGGTAAGCCTACACCACCTCTATGGTGTGCAAGCAAGCCCCAGCCTGACCTGCTGCCATATAGGCCTTGCCCACCAATGCCAAGGTTCTGACCGGCTTGATGGGCAATGCCTAAGCCTTAAAGACAACGCTGACTCGGGGGACAGATAGTCCTCAAGCTTGCTGGTTGCTACATCATCCTGTCCAACTTGTTGTTCTCTTGTTCTCTTGTTGTTCTCACCTGTCTTGTTGTGCTATTAGACTGATTTCACACGTGCTTCAGAGCATAGTCATGCAGAGGCATTTCCAAAGCGTTTCTGATGCAGCGTGAGTTCCCTGAAGAGGAATCTTAGTTTTATCATAACCCAATAAGGTGTGTATATGTTATTACAGAAATAAACATACTCATCAGAGGTGAAGATGTAGCCCACTACTGATTTTGAGGAACCCATCACAATTCCCTGTAAAACAGCCAAAACCCCTGCAATGCAGTAAAGGTTTAATTAATATTTTCTTCTGGATACTTATTATAAGTAGTACACTTATTACAAAATATTATTGTTTCCACTGTTTGGGTGTATCTATATTATACTGACCTGTGATCAAGAGAGTCACTTTACTGGTGATCAGGGCCCTGTTAGTATCTCCAGCTCCTAACGCATTTCCCACACGCACACAAGCAGCCGCGTGCACACCTAATGGAAACTAAACACAAAAAAGTAGTTATTAAAACAAACAAACTCAGCTGGCAGAAGCTTAGACATTGAGTCGTTTAAAAGACCTCAAATCACCTCCCTTTTTTTTCACAATCGATAATTCAGGGTCAAAAGTACAAGAACGATAACTATACATTTGTTTCTAATTCTACGAGAACAGTTCCACACCTGACACAAAAATAATATTGATGGAAACAGAATGTTTTGTAATCTTTTGTTTAGATATATTTACCTTTTGGCAGTAATGACAAACCCTGCTAGCATTGGATTAAAACAATGTGATAAGTCTCTCAGGTATTAAGCTCTGTCTTACCATGTAAGTAATGGTCCCCACCTCCAACAACACATGTTGAGCAGCAAGATCCACCTCCCCCAGCATCCCTGCCAATCACCGGGGGGGAGGGGGGGGAGAAATAAGAATGGATGGATGTTATTTAATTATCTGTTAAATGACTGTCTCTGATTTTTCTCTGATTATGGTATTACACAACTCAAATGTAGTTATAAACAATTGTGCACTTCCACCTTGCATCAGTGCACAAAAAAAATAAATAAATAAATAAAATAAATAAATAAATAAATGACAAAACACTAACTGTCAGGTATTTAACGTGATTGCAGAGGCACTTTGGTTGAAAAACAACAGGTTTTTCCAGTTTTTAGATGGTACCTACTCATGGCAGCTACTCATTCAGTTTAACCCTATAAAGCCTACTGTATAACATTTGATATGGAAATGTCTCTCTCTCTCTTTCAGCTTGCTCTCTTTATCAGGGGTCACCACAGCGGAGTGATCCGCACAGCAGATTTGGCACATTTTTATGCCGGATGCCCTTCTTCTCTCATTCACACATACATTCACTCACTATGGCCAATTTAGATTGTCCAATTCACCTACTGCATGTCTTTGGATTGTGGGGGAACCCAGAGCACCCGGAGGAAACCAACACTTTCACACATGCTTCAGAGCATAGTCATGCAGAGGCATTTCCAAAGCGTTTCTGATGCAGCGTGAGTTCCCTGAAGAGGAATCTTAGTTTTATCATAACCCAATAAGGTGTTTATATGTTATTACAGAAATAAACATACAGAAACCAACACAGACACAGGGAGAACATGCAAACTCCACACAGAAAGGGACTCGAACCAGGGACCTTTTTGCTGTGAGGCAACAGTGCTACCCACTAAGCCACCATGCCGCCTGATATGGAAATGTCTAAAACCTCAAACTGATCAAAATCTGTTATGCAGATGATGCTATGACGTTAAATCTGTTATTAAATATTCTGCATGCCTTTTGATTGATAGTTTACACCTTTTTAATCAAAAGGCCTTTTTTTAATCAGTATATGTAAGAATAACTTTCATGCATGCATTTTTTAAAAACAATTATCCAAAGATTCAGAAAAACAATTATCCAAAGTTTCAAATTATTACATTTATATTTATATTAAATAATTTCTGAAATTTAATCAGAAATACAAGACAACACATTTTCAAACCAACACATCTACACACCTGCAAGGAAACCTCCAATCTCATAGATCCACCACTCAAAACAGAGCATGAGAGTGCTGGGAATAGCCAGTTTCATGTAAGAGCCCCACTCCTGCAGTGCTGCAGTAGACCAGCCTGTAGAGGGTGACAGAGACAAACACACACATTCTCCTAATCACAGCAATCAGGTTCATACAGTATAAATAGCTCTTGTCAGTACTGATTGTCTAGCTATGCAGAATAATTGGGTTTGTTATCTATGTGTTTTCCCCCCATGTTTTTCTATTCACAAAGGTCATTGTGAACAGAAAAGTCAAAGCCTATACATTTAGAAAAACAACTTCACGAAGAAACAAATTATTTTCTTTCATTGAGAACATGCCAATTGGTGTCCATAAGGAGGAATTCACACTGATAGATTAAATTACTGACAGTCCCTATGTGACTGCTGCTAATAGGTCTTTCGATGGCTGGGAGTTGATCCCAAGCAGAATTTATTGTTTGAATCTGAAGCACTGTTAACTGAGAGGCTTTTGGATCCATGTAGAAGATTTCACTAAGGAAAATCAGCTTCACTGGAGGGCCTGACATCTCTGGTCATGATATGACTTAGAGTGTGGCTATTATCAGCTAGAGGTGGGAATTTTAATTAATTAATTTATTTATTTATTTATTTATTTAAATCAGAATTCACCACAAAGACAGATTTGTTGACTGATTCTGATGACTATTTTTGTGGGTTAGTTCATTACATCAGTAGGTAGTGACAAGTTTCAATTTAGTAAAAAGATTTGTTGAGAGTTGTACGATGGACAACTTGCAGTGTTACATATCATAAAGGCTGAGAAAAGAACACAACATCACTTTGTTCCTTAAAAGTCACATTGGAATTCCTCTATATAGTGTAAAAGTTGGTCCAAATTTTGCTGTTTTCCATGTTCCTGGAGTTATTCCGTGGAGTAAATAAACTGTGTTTACATTACTTTTTTAAAATGGTAAATGCCTTTTTTTTTCTTTGGCCACTTACACTTACGTCACTGGTAGTTCCTATTGTGCTGGGTTACTCTGAAATAGGAGCTAAAAGGCGTTCCTATAACTAAAATCAGATCTTGCAGTGTGAACACACCAATAAGCAAGTACTTTCGCAAGTAATTATTGGAACTATGAAAACATTCCTCTGGTGCCTTAATGATCGACAAGAATTGTATCTTTCAAACAAAAGGGTAAGTGAAGTTAAAAGCAAATCATGGATAATATCCATAACTTTATAAAACAGTTAGTTACGGTTCTTGATTCTTATTAGTTGAGCTGCGTTTGAAACTGTTGTAAATTACTCTACAAACATACACATTTGTTTACGTCTGTGTGCTGTTCAGCAGCCACTTTGTTGCAATCACAACTGTTTCTGAGGAACTACATTGTTTGGTGGAAGAATAATGTTTTTATTAATATCATTACACATTAGTTTCGTGAAACTTTGCTTTGTTTTGTGCAACTCTGCTTCACGTCGTGACTAACAATGCCCCTTAGCTGTTATGAATTCAGTGTAAACCACAACTTCTTGGGGCTTATTGCTTTAATAAAGTTTAATAATTGTTGTAATTCTATAAGAATAGGTAAGCACAATCTGTGCAAGGTGCCCAGAATCTCTAGCAACGCCACTGAATATACAAGATGATAACATAATTATATGTATATGTATATTATATTAATTTATCTTTATAGCTATTGTAACTATAAAGATTACTACAACACACAATTCTGTTCTGTTTAATATATGCTCAAGTTGTTCAAAGCAGCATGCATTCTGACTGACTGTCAATGTTTTCACTGTTCATCAGCTGAGCTGGTAAAAATTAAATTATATAATTATATTAATTAATTATATTCCAGCAATATTATTCCTCTGTTAGTGTGGATTCTGGTATTATTTTAAATTAGTTTAAAAACCACATCTTATTAGGGGCCATTTTCCCATGTCAGCCAATTTAGATTTTGTCAAAAAAATGCTATATTTTACAAACGCATTGGCATATTGTTACGAAACTCCGTATGTGTCTTCGGCACCATGCCCTGAGTTATAATGAAATTCTGAAAAATGCTAAGAACTTTTGTTTAAATTAGCCTATTGTAATGAAACTGGTCTCGCTTTGATCATGCCGAGAACATTGATACCAGTTATGCCATAACTGGATGAACTTTCTTCCCACCATTTTGATTAATGTTGAAAACCTTTTTTTTTTTTTGAACTCTTAAGACTGTTGGTCCACAAACTTGACTTGGATCATGTTCAGACCATGCTGACAAAAACTTATGGATTTTGAGTCGATATAAAAACAGATTTCATTTAACGCATCAACGAATTTTCTGGAAAGATCTCAAACTGCATTTAAGGCTGTATTTCAGCAAAGCTTTGACATATTTACACCAAGTAACAGCGCCACCTGTTGAAACTGGTCTCAAAATATTCCTTGGGTCATGCCAAAAGCAACAAACACAACATACATACCAATTATTCCATAGTCGGCCGATCCTAGCCGCCATTTTGATTTATGTTGAAAAACTACTTTTTAGAACTCGTCCTCGACTGTTGGTCCGATTTTCACCAAAATTTAATCAGATCATCTTCAGACTGTGTTATTGATTTCGTGTCATCAGACAGTATAGCGATGCAACAAATTTGAGAAATGATGCCAAAATGATTCTGAGGCTGTATGTCTGCAAAGCTTTGACATATTGACACCAAACTTTGTACGTGTCATTGTCACCTCACACTAAACACACCACATCGATTTGATAACAGTGCCACCTGTTGGTCAAACATGATTAAATCATATTACTAGGAGTTCTACATTATTTTTCTGCCATTTTGACTAAAATCGTCTTTAAAAAAGGCTTCCTTTACTCATTGCTGCTGTTGTTCTGATGCTTCCTTGCCTAGTGCTTGGCCCTGCAATTGCTGCTTGCAGCTATTTTTGTTATCTTTATAGTTATTATCTATGTGTGAATGGGCATTTAGTCTAGAAACGACTTCAATTCTAGAATCAACACTACTGTAGGCCTTATTTTACCATTTTATCCAAATATATCAGGCCATTCCTATTCGATACATACAATGCTGCTCATTTGCATACAATGGAGCTCCTCTAATTTTGAGGTAATGCTAACATCTCTTTAACTTACACTCGTTAAAAATAAATCACTTTGTCACTGTTGGATGTGAAAAGCCCTATTAGTGTATAATAATTATAGTTGGCTTAATGTAATAATTTGAGGTCAATGACCCTATAATGACATAAAAGCAATGTGCAGCTTTCCATATATTCCTCACCACCCCATGTCTTCACATGCAGCTTTTTCCAGCGTATGTAAGCAAACAGCAAGAGGCAGATGGAGATCTGTGAGATACTGTTGGCTGCAGCAGAGCCCCTGCAGAGACACAAGCACTTGCTTATACTAAAGATCATTTATTTCCTGGCTTATGGCAATCACTGATCTATAGTGTATCTAAAGATGTTTAGTCTTAATAAAATTAATAGCAATCATACATACATCACTCCCAGTTTCATTGAGTAAAGCAGGATGTAGTTTGTTGCAATATTTAAAATGTTGGCAGCAACTGCTGTGTACATCTGTGGCAGGATGATGCCCTGAAACATGAAAAAAAAACATTATCTGTTAAGTTAACATGTCCTTTGCTATCATATAGGCTCTTAAATGCAACACCTTGAGCTTACTGAAAGGTTTTACCTGGTTTTGCAGATAAGACACCTGCAGTTGATGCAGAAACATGGCCTAAGAAATTGAAGGATGGACAGTAAAAGACGTTAGTACTGTCAGCAGAAGGAAAGCTTCTGACAGTGATTGTATGTCTGATTAGGCTATTTAAATATTACATGTCTTGAACATAATAAACAATTTGACAGGAAACATTTTGGTCAGTGGCCAAAAAAAGTGTCCTGAAGAGTAAACAGCACAAGTGCAGGAAACATTTGAACTTATACTCTAGAAAGCAAGGCCAACACAGAGATGAAAGCTCAACCAACTGAATGTTTTTGTAAAAACATGTTGTTATACTTACAGGAACAGCAGGGAGGAAAGCCATAACATACAGCTGTGCAATCCTGAAAAAAGGAGGCATAATGGAGCCTTCAGCATAACAGTCCTTGAACAGCATGAGAACGCCCCCCCCCCCCCACCACCACCACCACCCAAAATAAATAAATTAAAAAAAAAAAAAAAAAAAAACAGGGTAATTGATAGAAAAATGTCTTACTTTTTTACGCATTAGGCATAAATAAATTGTTTGAATAAAACAGTAATATTAGTATTACAATCATGTACTTAAATATGCTTTATTTTCTAAGAATTAATTGATTAAAATTAATTCATTTAGATTCATCCATACAGCTAGGTGTCCCTAAACACTTAAAGTTATTTTGAACACAAATCATTTCACTTTGTGGTGTCATCTCTGGCTTAACATTCCCTCAATGTTTTAAATGCTGTTTTTAAAAGACGGATACTGCTTGTTCTGTTCTTTTGGCACGCACAAAACTGTGCTTTCACTACAACAAGTATTACCCCTATCTATTTGGAAAAAAAGATGTTACACTGGTAATAGTTACCCAACTAAAAGTTCTAATCTAATAATCTAGCGCTGCATCAGTCTGACCTGGCCACTTCTGGTTCTTGCTTCAGGGTGAGTAGTATGGACTCAGCATTCATGAGTATGGCCCAGCATGGCAGGCAGAAGAGTAAGAGGATGAGAATACTTCTCTGGAGAATCTCCCCCACACGCTTAAGGTTCTTACTGCCAAATGTCTGAACATCAACAACAAATAATTAGAACATAATGTATTAATTCCAACTACTAGTTGTGATAAAAACTGATAAAAACACAACTCTACACTGTGTGCATAATTATTAGGCATGTTGATAATCTGGTCCTATTTTTTTGCCAAGCACATTTTACCAATTCCAAACCACAACAATCTTAATAACTACTATTAATTTTGTATTTAATCATTTGTAAGTGATATATAACTGTCCGTGAAGGCTGGAAGTGAAAAACTCCTTATATTCAGGTGTGCATAATTATTAGGCATGTTTTCTTTTACAGATAAAATGAGCCAAAAAAGATATTTAACCCAGACTGAAAAGTCCAAATTATTAAATGCCCATGAGAAGAATGCAATACTAATGCATTACAAGAATTTGCAACGTTAAGGCTTGACCATTGGACAGCGAAATGTTTGTTGAGTCTGCATGGTCAGAAAAAACAGGTGGAGAAGAAAAGACACATGTTAACTGCAAAAGAATTAGGAATTAAGGTGAAGAATTAGGTGTGACACCATCAGGAAACATTTAGTCTCCAGCGCCACCATTTTCCAGAACTGCAACCTACCTGGAGTCTTCAGAAGTGCAATGTGTCAGGTTCTCAGAGACTTTGCTTGGTAAAAAATCCTAAAAAATGCTCCTGACTTAATAAGAATATCAAGCTGACATGTTGTGAAATACATGAAGACAGTTTTTATTTTATTTTTTTATAGGCTTTATAGACAGATAAGTTGAGAGTGACTCTTGAAGAACAAGCATCACATCTTTTCAGGATAGGAGACTAAACATGAACTCCCAAAATGTACTGCCAGATTTTGGAAGATAAATTCTTGAAAAAGCCTATAAAGCCTATAAAAAAAATTCTTCATGTATTTCACAACACGTCAGCTTGATATTCTTATTAAGTCAGGGGCATTTTTTAGGATTTTTTACCAAGCAAAGTCTCTGAGAACCTGACACATTATACTTCTGAAGACTCCAGGTAGGTTGCAGTTCTGGAAAATGTTGGCACTGGAGACTAAATGTTTCCTGATGGTGTCACACCTAATTCTTCACCTTAATTCCTAATTCTTTTGCAGTTAACATGCGTATTTTCTTCTCCACCTGTTTTTTCTGACCATGCAGACTCAACAAGCATTTCGCTGTCCAATGGTCAAGCCTTAACGTTGCAAATTCTTGTAATGCATTAGTACTGCATTCTTCTCATGGGTATTTAATAATTAGGACTTTTCAGTCTGGGTTAAATATCTTTTTTGGCTCATTGTATCTGTAAAAGAAAACATGCCTAATAATTATGCACACCTGAATATAAGGAGTTTTTCACTTCCAGCCTTCACGGACAGTTATATATCACTTACAAATGATTAAATACAAAATTAATAGTAGTTATTAAGATTGTTGTGGTTTGGAATTGGTGAAATGTGCTTGGTAAAAAAATATGACCAGATTATCAACATGCCTAATAATTATGCACACAGTGTAGATGATCAGTTAACATCTTATGAATTTAAAAGTTGTTTGTTTGAAACAATTCCAATCATAAAGGTGTTTTAACTTTAAACTATCACATCTGGTCAAAATATGTGTACATGACTCTTAATAATGCTTCATCCAGTGAAAAGTCTAGCCCTGTTATCCTCTCACATTAAAAACCACCTACAAATGTGTTCAGTACAGTTTTATACTGTTTTCACTTATAAACAGTACTTGATCTGTGCATTTCTCTCCTGATCTAGACAAAAATACTTTTTCAATGGTAAAAGCAATATTATAGATAGAGAATGTTTATTTAGCTAGAGGCAACAGTCTGAAGTTAATATTGTCTTAATGATAGATTTGTTTAATACAAACACATTTTTTGGTTGCACAAAACGTTAACTGGTGGACTGAAGTCGTGTTGTGGATTAGTGTGATGTTTTTATCAGCAGTTTGAACTGTCATGGCAACACCCATTCACTGTTAAGGATTCACTGGTGGGCAAGTGATGTAATGCTACATTTCTTCATTTCTCCAAACTCATCTGCATATTGAATGGCCTGAGGGTGAGTACATTTTAGCAGATTTTCATTTTGTGGTAAACTATTCTTTTAGAATTTTTTTTTTTTTTTTTTTTTTTTTAAATCAGCAGAAAGGAATATCTTGTTAATCTTTGTTTTCACTTAAAAAGTAGCAAACTATTATACTATGGTATTACCTCCATTGTATAGTATTGTCATGATAATTGTTAAACAATGGTATGTAAGTAATGATATTACATCAGATACTATAACACACTATCACAGTACCACAGTCGAATTCAGTTACATGTTGGTATTTTGCATGTTGGCTGGGATATTGATAGTTGGAGATATTAATAAATGCTCAAAAAAGAAAAGAAAATTAGGACAAGTGTTTGTCTCTCACCGCACACCCTGCCAGAAACACAAAAACAACCATTATACCCTACTCCCACAAAAAAAATGGGTACAAACACAATAGTGGGTTATTGAGCTAGTCTGTTGGCAGGAAACACACTATAAATTACTGTATGTTTAGGTTATCATCAGTTAAGACTACCTGAGAGACGAGTGTGTCACATGTGAGGGCCAGACCGCATCCTGTGGCAGTTGTGGTGACATTAACAGTCTGAGGGAGACAAATAATGCTTTAGCAGTGTGATCACTGAACACTGTCTCCTTATCTCTCACTGCTTCTTTCTTGGAGATACAGACACTGCATTTTCAATCAGATCAACTTTGTGAGGAAGGAGATCTAGCCCTGGCTGAGTCAGCACTGGTTTACCCCCCCACCCCGCTATCTTACGGCACACATACATAAAGCTCCACATTACTTTTCCCCTCTGCATCCCTAAGAAACATATTATACGTGCATACATACTTGGGAACTGTTATGTGTATTTTTGCGTTTTACCCGTTTCATGTTGTATTTGTAATTGTTCTGAGTCGGAGGAGGCGGCGGCGAAGCCAAGCGCTATTGTGGGCAGACTCTTATTTTGAAGCTGGTCGCGCTCCTCCGAGCTCTCTGATCACCCGGAAGGGGATTGGTGGAACATATAAAAAGTGCTTCCACTCTAGAAAGTGTGTCTCTCGGTAGGCCGGACAAGTGAGCGTGTTATTGTAGTGCCGTGAACGAGTCAAAACCCTTTAACAGCAACGTATATTGTGGATACCTGTGTATATATTGTATATTTTGGGATATTTTGTTTCGCCGATGGCGTTATTTTGGGGGGTTTTTTGTTGTTGTTTTTTTTGGGTACTTTGTAAACATTGCACAACCGTGGATCACCAAGCCTCATTGTAAATAAATACCACCTTGCACCAGAGTGCATTTTCGAGTCCAGCCATCCTTTTTTTTTTTTGCAAAGCGGCTCTCTCACATTTGGTGGCAGCGGTGGGATGGCCACTCGAAAGAAATCACAACGAGGACGCAAACCTCGTGGAGGCTTGCGCAGGGCCGCGAGTGCTCGTGATCCAGAAATGGATTTTTCTGGCGAGTCGGAGGAGTCAGAGGAGAAGTTTGAAGACGCTTCTAAACCAGTATGCCGCGACAGAAAGCCATCACAGAGGAGGGAGAGATGCTAACTGCCGGGATGGTTAGCCTCATGCGAGACTTCCTCGACGCCCAGCAAAAGCGTGAGGAACGCCATCTGCTAGAACTCCGGGGGCTGCGCGATTCTATCACGACAGCAGTCCAAGTCCAACCAACAACTCCAAGCGCTGAGGAAAGCCCAAGAATGAGTTTGCCAACGCCCAGACAAACAACACAACACACTCCCAGATCCGAGCCGCAGCTTCCCACGTTCCAGGCAGGGGAGGACATGGAGAACTTCCTCAATTGCTTCAAACGAATGGCGCGAACGTGGAGATGGCCGCGTGAGGAGTGGAGCTACAGACTGGTGCTGTTGCTAACTGGCCAGGTGCTGGAGGCTTATCTGGCGATGGATGAGGAGGAGGCTGAGGACTACACAGAGCTGCGGAAAGCACTATTGGAAAAATTCGACATTTCCCCAGAGACATACCGGCAGCGGTTTCGTGCCACAATGACGCCAGCTGGTGAGTCACCCATTGAGACTTATCATCGTCTCCAAACGCTGTATCGTTGCTGGGTGAGACCGGAGCAGTCAACGAAAGAGGAGATTGGGGAGATAATCGTGCTGGAGCAGTTGTTAAGGGTGCTGCCGTCTGAAACACAGACGTGGGTGAAGGAACACGAGCCAACGAGCGGACTAGTGGCTGCGAAATTGGCACAACAGTACGTGCACGCTCATCGGGTCAGCAGTCACTGCTCTCAAACATTCAAATGTACTGTAAAGTATAACACACGCAGACTAGATAATGCGGAAAATTTGCCGACATCCACAGACAATGCATTGGTGTGCTATTATTGTCAACAGCCCGGGCACACATCCGTGTGTCCGGCCAAAAAATCAAAGTTGACGGGACTATGTTATGTACCACGAGAGGAAAATAATGATTTGAATGAACTAAATGACTCCTCTCAAAGACTGAATGTGTCGGTTAATGGTCGCAGTTTGAATGCTATATTGGACACTGGTAGTGCAATTTCGCTGATCAAAGCACGTCATGTTACAAATGTCTGTTCTGATGACACAATTGATGTTAAATGTGTACATGGTGATGTTAAGAACTACCCAAGTACTCATGTTACTGTGGATATTCATGGTCAGAAATATTTGCTAACTGTTGCCATTGTTGCTGATTTACCTGCCGACATGATTCTAGGGAATGATTTGTTTATTCTGAATGAACTGTTACAAAATCCTATGGACTGCGCTGTCAAAGACACTGAACCAGACCCTTTGTTATCATGCTCTGTTGTTACCCGGGCCAAAGCTAGAGCTGGGTTGCAGCCTTTGCCAGACTTTGATGATAGTTTGTTGCAAGGCGGATCCAAAAGCCCCAGAAAAACACGCCGACAATGGCGCATAGCAAAATATTTGGGTTCTCCTGTTCCAGAGATAGATATCAAAGATCTCGGGGAACCTAGCTGGAAATTACCAAAGGACATAGGCAGTATGCAAAAAAATGACTTGTATTTGAGCCCTTTGTTTAAAAAAGCTGAAAATGTTGATGAAACCAATTCTGAGACAGAACATTTTGTCGTTGAAAATGGGGTTTTATATGCTCAATGTAAAGATTTGAGACGACTTGTACTGCCAAAGTGTTGTCGGCCGGTTGTGTTACAAATTGGTCCTTCAGTTCACTGGTCGGGTCATTTGGGACAACAAAAAACATATACACGTTTTGATACACGATTCTTTTGGCCCACCATGTATACTGATGTACATACTGTCAGTCCTGTCCTGTTTGCCAGAAAACCAGTGCTGTTCATCAGGGCAGAGCTCCACTGCAACCACTGCCAATCATCACAGAGCCCTTCAAGCGGATTGCCATGGATATAGTGGGACCACTCGAGCGAAGCAAGACCGGCAACCAGTATATATTGGTAGTCAGCGACTATGCCACACGGTACCCCAAGGCATTCCCCTTGCGTTCCATAACAACACCCAAGGTAATCCAAGACCTTTTCCAGTTGTTTTCCAAGGTTGGAATACCAGCTGAAATCCTGACTGATCAGGGCACAAACTTCACATCACAGCTGATGAGGCAGTTTCAACAGCAGCTGGGCATTAAAAGTATCCGCACCAGTCCATACCAACCACAGATGGACGGTCTGGTGGAGAGGTTTAACCAAACGTTAAAAACCATGCTTCGGAAGTTTATAGCAGACACAGGGCGTGACTGGGATAAATGGCTTCCCTTTCTTCTATTTGCATACAGAGAAGTTCCCCAGGCGTCAACAGGGTTTTCACCTTTCGAACTGTTGTATAGCAGGCATGTCCAGGGGCCCTTGGATATGCTAAGGAGAAGCTGGGAGCCAACCACCAAGCCATCTGAGCACAGCATTGTAAGCTACATCTTGGAAATGAGAGAGCGGTTAAACAAGTACCATGAAGAGGCCACCGTTAACCTCCAGCAAGCCCAACGAGCCCAAAAGCTGTGGTACGACAAAAATTGCAGACAGCGTGAGTTCCAACCAGGGCAGAAGGTGCTGTTACTGTTACCCACCTCTGCAAACAAACTACTAGCAAGATGGCAGGGGCCGTACACCATAACAAGGAAGATGGGACCAGTGACGTACGAGGTGTACCACCCAGACAAAGGCAAAGACAAACAAATTTATCATGTGAACCTGTTGAAAGAGTGGAAAGAACGACATTGCGACACGGCAAAGACTGCACTGATGGTACGCCAGGTGAGCTTGTAGGAAGACGAGGATGACAAGTTGGCACAAGTGCAACAACTGAATGCAGATATCAAATACCTGCCAAAACAAGACCAGACCCAACTGCTCCAACTCTTAACCCAGTTCCCACAGTTACTCCGCCAGAGGCCTGGGCGGACTACTGTCATCCAACATCACATCCACCTGACAGATACGACTCCTTGCAGACAAAGACCCTACCGAGTCCCTGAAAGTCTTCTTATGCCACTAAAACAAGAAATTCAAACAATGCTGCACCTAGGAGTGATTGAGCCCTCAGAGAGTGAGTGGAGTCCCCTAGTCATTGTCCCCAAGAAAGACAAGAGCTTACGTGTCTACATCGACTTCCGGAAGCTAAACAGTCAGTCCAGGTTCAACGCTTACCCGATGCTCCGCATTGATGAACTCCTGGAAAGGATTGGCAGGGCTCGGTGCCCCTTGACCCTGCCTCACGGCCCTACACTGCCTTCCGTTCACCCTCTGGGTTATTCCATTTTACTGTTCTTCCTTTTGGCTTACATGGGGCACCTGCTACATTTCAACGCCTGATGGACTGAGTCCTGCAGCGCTGTGGGAAGTGGGCTGCTGCTTACCTAGATGATGTTATCATCTTCAGTGACACCTTTAACCCTCTGGGGTCTGAGGTGATTTTGGGGCCCTTTAGATGTTTAGACATGCCCTGACATTTGTGCTTATTTCAACTACTTATAACATACTACTGGCCAACAAAAAAAAAAAAATTGTATTCAGCACAAACAGTGCTACAATAATATGTGAGCAAGATGGATGTACATGTTTGCATTTTTTAGAAAAAAAAATATTATGCATGGTTAGTAAGTTTTGGGAAAACAAATGTAGCTGAAATAAGGCCATAAAACTCATACTGAATAGTCCTGAGGAAGGCTTTTGAGTAATCACTCTTGTAGGCTAGAATATTTACTTCAAAATGATGTGAAAATGACCGTGCTTACTCTTTCACAGAAAACAATATATTGATGTAAATTTTCTAAGACATGTTTTGTGATAGAAAGCCATATGCGAGGGAGGGATAACGGCCATGAATATTTAGTGATTCACACCTGAGAGACAAAAGGCCGTCCCCTAATGGCCCATCACTGTGACTGTCACTATGAGGCAGATAACAAAGAATGAGAGGAAAGTAAGATAATGGGGGGGTTTTGGTCGTTTGTATTTTATTTACAACACAATATAATCAAAACATACATAATGATGGTCAAAGATTATTATTGTACTCACTGATCTAACCACAGAGATGTGAACAGACCTTGTGTCATTCCTGTTCAGCAAGTCAAACTAGTAAACCATACCTGATATTTAAGTGTTTCCTGCTTCTTTCCATGGATTCAAGATAAAAAAAAAAAAAAAAAAAAAAAAAAAAAAAAATCAGTCACAGAGCTTATGTTACTGAAAATCAGTGAAGAATAATATTTGATGTTGGTACAGCGCTCTCAGAAGTTTGAAGAGACTCAGCAATATTCATCTGTGGTGCAGGTATCAGATCACTAAAAAAGAAAAACAAAAAACACCTCTGAGCATGTTAATATCAGAAGAATCTGTATATAACGATCTTGTAGTCACAGATTCACGCCAAATTTGTATTATGTAAAAAGGACATTTTATATCTGAGAAACAAATTATGGTTTGGCACCTTATAAAACTCTATTTGGGAACAAATTATTAATAATAAACATGATCTAGACATACTTCGACTCGTAGCATTCATCATGTTACAGTGTACACTCATATTACTTTTATATCGTATTTTGTTTTATATTATATAGAACATGAAAACTTCATCGCGTCGTAAGAAATTTAGATACAATGAGCTACTTTCATTTTCAAAATATTTCACTCGATTTCAAACATTTTAGCCAGGAATCACAGTTTAGGAAAACCCAAGCTAGTAAATGTGTTCAAACGTATGTCAAAATAAAACGTTAACTAATGCAAAAAAGAAACATTACTTACTCGTCAGACTGATCTCTTCCTCTGGATCAGCCGCGCGTCGTGTTGTTCTTCATCTGAGGTGAATTCTGTGTTATTCCTCTCAGCGCGTCTTTTTTTTTCTGAAGGTAAATTCTGCCGTTTCTTTCAGCGTGTCTTCTTCCAGAAACGAACATTAGCCAAGATAAACTTGATGAACTGTCAAGCTTTGTTTACGATGATGTGGGCGCTAACACGCGGCGCCACGCACGTGGCTATTTATCATATCAAAAGCAAAAGCAGCTCCTGGGCGTGATCGCATTAAAAATAATTAGCTCTGAGGGAAAAACTAGGCATCACGTTGGTTTCACGCGGATTACTTTAGCAAAGAATATTTGTTTTTGATAAGACTTGATTTATTTAAAAGTAGAGATATCAAGCTTTCTATAGATATATCTCTCCTGTCTCTGTGTTGAGTATTCACTGAGTTTAGGTTCATTTTATTGATGCGTTTCTAAAAGCCGTTCGCGGAGACAGTGAAGACTGAGAAAGCACCCTGTTTATTTTCTTTAATTTAAAGCAGCACATAGTTCAGTTTTTATTGTGAGTGTGCTCCAAAAAAAGTATACACTTAATGGTTTTTAATGATGTATAACACTTATTTGTGTGACCAAAACTGACAGAGTATTTTTAGTGTCTTTTGCACTGATCTTAAAAAACGTGAGCTGATCACGCCGGCGTGATCGTCGACCCCAGGGGGTTAAAGACCACCTACAACACCTGGAAGAAACACCGGGAAGGATACAAAGGGCTGGATTAACCTTGAACACGAGGAAGTGTTGATGGGCACAGAAAGAGACATCATACCTCGGATACATTCTGGGCAACGGACAAATCAAGCCACAAGTTAGTAAGGTGGAGGCAATCCAGCGAAGTCCAAGACCCACCACGAAGAAGGAGGTGAGGTCATTTCTGGGGCTAATAGGATGGTATAGGAGGTCTACAGGTCTTGGAGCTGTCCTGGCCCAGGGGTCAACTGGGGAAGAAAGGCCAGTGGTCTTTTTGAGCCGAAAGTTGTTGCCCAGGGAACAGAGGTATTCGACTGTCGAAAAAGAGTGCCTGGCCATTAAGTGGGCCCTAGAGAGTTTCCGGTACTATCTGCTCGAAAGAGAGTTTGACTTGGAGACCGACCATTGGGCCTTAAGCTGGATCAACACCATGAAGGATCACAATGCAAGGGTCACTCGGTGGTACCTGTCCTTACAACCTTTCCAGTTCCAAGTACGACACATTCCTGGGAAGATGTTGTGGCGGACTACCTGTCGCGTGTAACGGACGGTCGTCCACCTGGAGAAGGAGGAGGTGATGTAAGGAAGGAGATCTAGCCCTGGCCGAGTCAGCACTGTTTACATTCACATACATTAACCCCCCCGCCTGGCAGCCGTAGTGGTGGGTGCACACATACATAAAGTGGCTATCTTACGGCACACATACATAAAGCTCCACATTACTTTTCCCCTCTGCATCCCTATGAAACATATTATACGTGCATACATACTTGGGAACTGTTATGTGTATTTTTGTGTTTTACCCGTTTCATGTTGTATTTGTAATTGTTCTGAGTTGGAGGAGGCGGCGGCGAAGCCAAGCGCTATTGTGGGTGGACTCTTATTTTGAAGCTGGTCACGCTCCTCCAAGCTCTCTGATCACCCGGAAGGGGATTGGTGGAACATATAAAAAGTGCTTCCACTCTAGAAAGTGTGTCTCTCGGTAGGGCAGACAAGTGAGCGTGCTATTGTAGTGCCGTGAACGAGTCAAAACCCTTTAACAGCAACGTATATTGTGGATACCTGTGTATATATTGTATATTTTGGGATATTTTGTTTTGCCGATGGCGTTATTTTGTTTATTTTTTTTTTTTGTTTTTTTGGGTACTTTGTAAACATTGCACAACCGTGGATCACCAAGCCTCATTGTAAATAAATACCACCTTGCACCAGAGTGCATTTTCGAGTCCAGCCATCCTTTTTTTTTTTAACAACACGGACACTTACCACGTCCAGGAGAGCTGCTGCAAAGCGGCTCTCTCACAAACTTCCAAAGCACGAATATAATGTCTTAAAATAAAAATATAAGTAAACTAACAGAAAAAAACGTCTAGGTTACGTCTGTTCCTGGAAGGAATGGAGACGTTACGTCGATTGACGTATTTGGGGTCTCACTTGAGAGCCCAATCACCTCTGAGCTAAAGAGAAAAGGCCAATGGCGAGTGGAATTTGCATGCCAAGCCACTCCCCCATACATACAGGTATATAAGATTGTGGCATGCATCCACTCATTCAGATTTATGCTAAGGAGCCAAGCTCCAACCCGGCATTCAGCGCAGTTCAGGATTGTGGCATAAGGACATAACGTCTCCTTTCCTATGAACTGCGTTACATAGTTGAGGTACAAATGCTGACAGGCAAGCATGTCAGGACAAATGGAGCTCAACATGTAACCTTCCCTACGTCCTGTAAGCCAGATAACGGGCCCACCAGGAGTGCCAGGTATCTAAAGCAACCACTGGGGGGCGGAGCACGATGACAAATATGAAGTCATGTGAAAAACAGAGTAAATAGAATATATCTAGGCTGGAATAAACCGTGGAGGATACTGAGACACGACTGGAGTGGGTGCAGGAGACCCCCTGCCGGACACAGTCGCAGACTACTCTTTCCTAGTCCGAACTGCGAGGGCAATGGAGGACCCAGAGTTCACCGGAGGGGAACAACTGGGAGAAGGTGCATGGATCCATAAGGAATGGCGCAGCATTGGCATTGGCATTGGAACGCCAAGGTTATGGCATCTACCACCCAATGGGCCAACCTCTGTTTGGAGACAGCATTTCCCTTCTGCTGACCTCCAAAGCAAACTTCTCGGAGTGTCTGAAGCTCCAGGTGCAGTCCACGTAAATGCGCAGAGCACAGCAACACCCTGCGGGCAGCACATGCAGGTTCACCACCTGATCTCAAAAAGGAGTGGTAAGAACCTTGGGCACATAACCAGGGTCTCAAGGTCATGTGAGAATCAGCCAGACCGATCTCAAGGAATGTTTCGTGCAGGTCCCCCAGCCTCTTCATGGAAGTGAGCGCGACCAGGAGCGAGGTCTTAAGAGACAGATATTTCAGGTTTCCGGAGGACCACGGAGAAATCCCAAGAGTGGATAAGGTGCGGCCTAGGAGGATTATTCCTCCTCGCACCTCTCAGGAACCCAACGATCAGGTGATGCTTCCCTAGGGACGAGCCGTTCACTGTGACATGATAAGCCACAATGGCCGCAATGTACACTTTCAAAGGGGAGGGGGACAGCCTCCGCTTCAACTTCTCTTGCAGGAAGAAAAGCACCACTTCAACCAAGCATCTCTAGGGGTCCTCTCGGCGAGAGGAACACCATTCAATGAACAGGCCCCACTTTAGAGCATAGGCCTGCCTCAGAGAGGGGGCTCTTGCCTGAGTGACGTTATCTATTGCACATGTCCAGAAGCCAGACATGCAGGTTCCACACATCGGGACGCGAGTGCCAAATTGTGCCCATCCCCTTAGAATGAAGGTCTTTCCTCTGGGGAATCTTCCAGGCAGGGGCTGTCGCGAGGAGCATGAGGTCGACAAACCAAGTTTGGGTGGGCCAGTAAGGCACAACTAATAGAACCTGCTCCTCGTCCTCCCTGATCTCCTCACTGGGGGAAAGGCATACTTGAGGAGGCCCCAGGGCCAGCTGTGTGCCAGTGCGTACCTGCCGAGGGGGGCCTCGGTCAGGGAGTAAAAGAGAGGATTCTGGGGAAGCAAACAGGTCTACCAGGTCTACCGCAATCTCGGCACGCAGGACAGAGGCATCTGTGTCCGTACGGACAGATGTGAAGAGGACACCTCTGAACGTGGGCAGGCGCCTCGCGAACTGAATCGCGTTGCCGAGTCAAACCGTCCAGATCAACCAGCGAGACAGGCTGGGAAATGCTAGCTAGGCCCCCAGCTTGTGTACAAGTGGGATCAATGGAGCGCTCACTGACATACCCGCAGCGGGGCAGCCTAGAGGGGGAAGGTGACTAAACCCAGGAAGCAGGGCGTCCTGGAGTAAAGTCACTTACCTTCTTCCACTCATTCCTGCAGTGGTGGCGAAGTCATACTCCAAGTCTGAATCTGAGGAAGCAAAGCGTCGCTCACAAACTGAACTTGAGGCAAAAGACCCAGAGATTGAGGAAATTGCTCTTTTGGTGAAAAGGTGGCAGCGAAGGCACCATCCCCCGGCCCTCCCCCGGGGTTGGGGGTGTAGATGTCCGAGTCCCCCGAAGAGCAATCTCCTCCATCTCTGGGTGGCCCATGTCAGGGTAGCTTCACAGTCCTGCGGGTGTACTTAGCGGGTCCCTGAGCAGCGGGCTGGGCCGCACTCCTGCGGCCAGCTTGACGTCCCAGCTAGAGGGTTGCCTCCTTTGGTGTTGCAGGAGGTGGAGTAGGTGTAGAGGCCACGGGGGGGGCTCCCTTGGTGACGAATAGGCAGAGGCCCGGCACCCGGACTTATGCTGGGGCAAGATGTGTTTGATCGCCTCAGTCTGTTTCTGTACTGCCGAGAACTGCTGGGCAAAGTCCTCGACAGTGTCGCCAAAGAGGCTGGCCTGGGAGATGGGTGCGTCAAGAAAGCGCACTTTGTCTGCATCAGGTTCAGCCAGAGATGGCGCTCCTGGATTACCATCATAGACATCACCTGACCAAGGGACAGTGCCGTGACCTTATTCGCCTGGAGAGCGAAGTCAGTCACCATACGCAGTTCCTGCATCAACCTCTGGTCAGAACTATCCTGGTACAGTTTTTTTCTTTTCTTGGCCTGGTGGACTTGCAGGATGGCCATGGCATGCAGGGTGGAGACAGCCTAGCCCAAAGCACTGAAATCCTTGGCAGCGAGAGCTGACAACAGCTTACAGGCTTTGGACGGGAGGCGTGGACGGTTTCGCCAGGTAGCGGCGTTTTGCAGGCACAAGTGCACCGCATCCACATGCTCCACCTGGGGAACGTCAACGTACCCCCTGGCTGGCCAACCATCCAGGGTAGTGAGGAGAGAGGAGCTCAGACATGAGCGAATGGTGTAAGCGGCCCACCACAACTTAGTGAACTCCTCATGAACCTCCAGGAAGAATGCCACTGGGGTGGAGCGAGGTGGAACGTCGCTACCAGCACCCAGAAACCAATAATCAAGCCTTGAACACTCAGGAGAAGGCACCCAACCTGAAATTCTTCCTTTTTTTTTTCTTTTTCAGTGCTCTACGAGGCGAAGCAGCACGTGCCCCAGTATAAATCTGCTGTGCCCCAGTATAAATCTTAAGTTTTAACAATTTACTTTATTTGTCGGTGTATTCATTTACATTTATAATCGTGGCAAAAAATGTAGTAACCTAATTCATGCTTATAAAAGCGACACAGACACGAAAACACAAACTCGTGCGGTCCTTTTGCACAGAAATGTCCACGCGTCAGACTTTCAAGAAAAAAGTGATAGAAAAATTAATGTAGAGCTTTAGGTCTAGCAACGCCCCTGGTCTACCATCACCTTCACTTCAGTATTAAAATTTACTAAATTTCAGGACAACGATACTAATATACAATCTTTAAGGGTAGATGAGGAACAAAAGTGTGCATTTCCGTTGTTACCCATGGCAATAAAGATCTATTCTGTTTTTCTATTCTATTATTTGAAGGCACTGCCCAAATGGCAAGTGTTGTACCTCTTAAGGTACAGTTTTTGCACTTTTTTTTCCTGACAGCTGCATTAAATAGTGGATGAATTACCGCAGAGGCCAGGGCATATCCAGCCAATTCAGCATTTCCTAGGTGACCACAGAATATTGTGATGACGAATGGCAGTAGAAAGTTTGAGATTCTGGAGATGAGCTGTGGAAGATGAAAATTTGGACATCAAAGAACATAAGGTTACAAAACACTCTCACACACACACATAGACAGCTGTTCAGAGATCTGCATCCCATGTAAAAATCTCACAAAAGACTATTTGAACTTTTGCAAATCAAAAACTATATTAGTAATATATTAGTATACATTGCATTGTAATAAACAATTTGTTTTGAGAGTGTGTTTGTGTGTGTGTGTGTTTAAAATGTTAAAAAAACAAAACCAAAAATGGATCTATATTATATATTGTATATGTGTGGGTATATGTTTTATATGTGGGTATATTTGAAATGCCAATACAGGATAAGGATTACAAAAATTCTTTATCTGGAATTAATAACCACAAGGGAGGGACAGACCACAGAAATTCTATTTCACATCCTCATCAGTCACAAAATTTCCAACACTAACTTAAGTTACAGGCATGTGTCAAAACCAAACATGCACCCCAGAGCCAGTTTCAGCTGGCAAAGCTCTTGTATTTAAAGTTTACAGTGAGTTGCAGCATGACATGAGTAACTGAGAGAGACGGAACAAAGAGATGACTCACCAGGGGCATGGAAAGACGCAAAACATGGTAGAGCTCCTCTCTGTAGGCCAGGGGAACCCAGCGACGCACACAGCTGCAACAGAAGAGTTTAGAACTAGGTGCTGTTGCCTCGGTGATTTGTTCATTGCTTGCCAGGGACCCGCAAGCCTCAGGCATCCCAGCTTTATCCATTCAGTCGTTGAATACAAGAAAATAAGAAAAGAGGATGAAGAGAGAGAAGGACAGAGAAAACAACAGGAGTAATATAGAAATGAGACAGCTTCTTTCCAGCAGTGTTTTTTTCCCAATAATGATGTTATCAGTCCATGGAGGCAGAAACAATCAAATCAAATAGTGCTGGAACACTGATTAAGTGACCTGCTGCCTTCAGTCACAGAGGGAGCCCAAGAGAGGCAGGTCACAAGCAAGCTCTTTATAATTCCCTGTATGGAGTACAGCAGCTCTGAGGGGGGCTGTAAGGGGCGGGTTAGCCTTTCGTACTTCTTAAATGCACCAGTAATCTTATCAGGAATGCCTGTGTAAATAACAGATTGCTGTTCCTTTGAGGAACCCATGCTAAAGCATTTGCTTTCTAAGTTGTCAATTTTATTAATGCAGCATAATGAGCAGGAGATGCTTTACTTTGAGACACATGATCCATAAAGTGGCCTTTAACCTGTACACTCAGAGTTAAGTGAAGTATATACTTGCTAAACCACATCTAGACTGTTTAGGTTTGAATCCTTTGAAGGATAATATGTGTTAGAAAGTGACTCGTTGACTCATTCAGATCACCTAAATATTACTATTTGTAATATACTGGCACATTACCTCTTGGTAGCATGCCATGGATCTCCAGCACCAGCAGTTATTGTTGGCACATTATAATGACCTTTGGTCATGAACATGCCCGTTCGGTTAAACAGTAATGCTTAACCTCAGTCAACCTAAGCCTTGCACAACCAATGCTGATCATTCAATAAACTACACTTTTTTTAACTAGTCAAAAAGTGTGTTCGAATATTATTGCATTAACTACATTTTTGTTGTTGAAAAAAGATTCAAAATGTAATAATAAGAAGTAAAATTGCTTTAAAGAAAGAAGAAAAGGAAGAAAGAAAAAGAAAATGAAAAAGAAATGTTAAATGAATAAGAAATAATGAATATAAAATGAATATAAAAAAAAATGTTAGGGTCTAATGTAAACATTTTCAAAAATTCTTTATTTGTGAGTTTTGTGAGAAGTCATGTAATGCACAGTATGTGTGTACATCTCTATGGGTGGCAAATTAGAATAACCTTTACCCTTTCCTTTGCAAGTTATCCATGTCTTATCTGATACGCAGTAAGAAATGCTGAAGACTGAAATCTGGAATGGGAAGGGAATAGAAGGAATGAAAGTTATGCACTAAAACATGCAGTAAAACAGTTTATCTTCTCTTACACATGCATGCCACATACAGTATGCACAAATGCATATACACAGTACAATGTGTTCTAGAACGAAGTTCTCAAATTCTTTCCTCTGAATGCTTATTCATCAACCTTCTTTTACTATCTGCTTTCTACAGTGCATATTGCCGCTGTTCCAACATAAATACAGTTTTATATGTTATGACAAAAGACAATGGTTCATGACAGCAATAACTCTTAAAGAATAATTACTGTTAGTTATGATGTTTCTGTTCTGTTTTAGCCATAATTAACAAATTTAAACAAAACAAACACAAAAGTGATTAACAAATACATGTACAGTGAAAATCAAAAATCAAAACAAAATCAACAATCAAAAAGTTCATTTAAATTGGCTCTAAGAGTTTAAAAAACAAACAAACATGTTGATTTAAATTGAAAAGGAATTATTTAGGATTCTGTATTATATCTATGTCTCTATTTAAACAAGCAAATTATTGACACTAATCATGTAACTCTGTACAGAGAGAGAGAGAGAGAGAGAGAGAGAGAGAGATCAGTCAGAAAGACATTTTCATGCCTGTAGGCCTAATCAGATACATTGAAGCTAACCTTGATTTCATGGTTAAAATTCACATCTGAACTTCTGATATCTGTAAATTGTAGCTACAATTTGACTTTGAACATTAACATTATTACCTCACAATGGTCAAACTGGGCCCCCTGGTGGATAATAATTGAGGCCCATCGTTACGTTATGTAAATCACATAATACATCTTTTGTTTTAAAATTGGGGTGAAAACAAATGTGTGCGCATGTGTACAACATGCACAAGAAAACACATAATTAGATATAATTACGTAATTTCTTAACAACTATTAATTATTTTTCAACCATCTGGTTGATAACAGCTATGCCATTAAATATAGTAAAGTATTTTCCTTAAATATATAACAGTATTTGTAACAGATTTGTTTAACTGTAGTATTATTTGCTGTACATGTGCATAATGTCATTGCCCTGTGTCACCTTCACTCAACACAGATATCACATAGAAACACTAAAGGAATGCATGATTCATTTTGGGTTGGGACATGTATTTTTATATTTAATGCTTTTGGCATTGACATAAATTATAGAACATTAAATTTCTCTTATCGCAAAAGTTTTTATGGCTTAGAGACTATATCTTTATAGGATTTTTCTGCTTTCATCCTTCCCATTCCAACTAGAGACATTGAGTTGACACTTAAAAGCCATTCAGCCTATTTTTACACAACACCAAAAGGTCTGTGACCGTGAGGGGAGGTGATTTCAATTCCTGTTAAGTGCTGTAAAGTGACATAATATAAAGCATTGGTGTGAAGACACAAGCCTCTTCAGACTTCACGCAACCTTTGGATTTGGCATTTTCCAGAGAACTGTCGCACGAAACTTTGGTGAGTAAATGGTTGTGAAAAGGGTCTCTGAATTTCTGAGAATGCAATTAAGATTTCATATATTCATTAAAAAAATAAAAATAAAAAAATCAAATATCTTGCCATAATTTACTTACCGCCATGTCCTTCAAAACCTGTATGACCTTCTTTTTTGGTGGAACGAGATATTTAAAATATATATATATATATATATATATATATAGTAAAAAAAAAAAAAAAAAAAAAACAATGGGATCCAGTGTTTTTTAAGACCCCACTGATATTGAGTTTAAGGCTATTTTGTTAAATATTTCTAGCATAATATGATTTCAGTTAAAGAACAAATCCATAAAACATTTCACAAATCAGACTTTTCAAAAACTTTTCCAGACGTTTTTATATGTCTTTTTGTCATTCAGGAAATACAAAGATGAAAGTATCGGTTGGTGTTTCTCTGTTCCTGTTGTGCTTTGTCAGTCATGTAAAAGGTAATCTATCACTACATGTTTTCAAAGTCTGATGCTTCCAAGCAGATTAAAATACTGCCTGTTCTAACATTATACAGAATGTTGTTCAGTATATTAAATTAGAAAGAGTGTTTTAACCTGTAGAGTATTAACCTAAGTATATTAACCTGTATAGGACATACAGAGAGTATTAATCTGTACCGCAACAATTTTAGTTTGTTTCACCTGAATGAACTGCTTAATAGTTAATTTTTTTTTTCTAAACAGCGGTCACTGTTGAGTCATATCCACTGGCCACCGGCAGCCTGCTTCGGACAGAGGTTGAGAAAACTGTTACTCTGACTTGTATGACTGATGAAGGTATAGACCCATCTACACAAAAAGAACTGCAGTGGTTCCGTAATGGTGTGCGGGTGAACCTGGCAGAAGAAAACCGCCTGTACCGGAGTAGTCTGTGTGTACAGCCTGTCACTAAAGAGGACAACGGAGTCATCTTTACCTGTCAGCTGAAGGGTGATGCAAGTATGAACAGCTCCATCGAGTTTGACGTTCAGTGTAAGTTCAGAATACTTGGGGAAATATGACTAAACAAAAATATTTAGAAAGGTGAACTGGCAAGTTTGGGATCCATTTCATTTCCGTTTAGCAGTTACAGAATAAACTCCACAAGGAATTTATTGTCATTAAATGTACACTGTTAACTAAGTTAAAGAATCCAAAGTTATATCCATTTTAACAACTTAACAATGGACCTCCATATCCCTAAAACCCTAAACAGTTTAAAATAATGTTGTTTAAACTGTTTAACAGATTAAACAATTAAAAACATTTTAACTTAGTTATTAATGTAGTTGTTCTAAACTAACTGTAAAACTTTAAGTTTCACATATCTGCTTTTAAATCCAATCTAATTGGCCCCATTTAGGCATACTTTCATTGTATATGCCTCACTGTATTTATTTATTCATTCATAATTTATTTTTATTTTTTTAAAGAAAACAAGGGCCAAGTAGAATTTACTTTTTGTGGTAATCAACATTTTGGCACAAATGCTGTTAATTGGTCCTTTTATTAGAACTTGAATTGAATCTGGGATATTCCTCAAAAATAAACAGGAATGGAACTGAGCCAAACTCTTGTGATGAACATGCTGCTTTTTCGTATTTTGGTTTTTCATTAATGTTGATGAAACAAACTAGTTAGCAGATATTGTCAGACACTGTTTTATTCTAAGCTTCGAATGCCATTATTACAGATCCCCCAGACCTCAATGACACTAAGGAATTGTTTGTTGAAGAAACAACTGATGTTGTTCTGTCCTGTGATGTCCGTGCCAACCCTCCTGTAACTGTGGCTTGGAAAAAGAATGGTGAAGTTCTGGATCTGACCTCTGGTAGTTACAAAACAACCAGTAACGGAATTACTGCCCAGTTATCAATCACAAAAGCTAAGCGTGATATACATCAAGGAATGTACATCTGCGAAGTAAACTCAGCTGTCTATGGAATTATGGCCAGGACATTTAACATTACAGTTGAAGGTCTGTGGTCCTGTTTTATCCTTATTTGTACTTTGACTTTTTGTACTCTGTTTTACTTTTATAATTTATGTTCAATTTTTTAAATGTATGTTTAATTTTTCTCCTATATTAGATAAAGTGCTAAGGTTCCCTCTAGGACCCACAATTGCTGGAGTGGTGGTGATTTTGTGCACAATTGTATTTGCAATAATTTCTAGGAGGAATAAAATTAAGGTATGACAGCTTCATTTTTGATTATCACCATGATTTAAAAAAAATAAAGACAACAGGCCTGTATAAAATGATACTCTCAGTAGTTCATTTAACACAAATATTTTTTGTCTAAAAGTATTGCAAACTGTTCAAAAGGCTTTGTCTTTTTGGTGTCCTATAGTGCGGCAAATCAAATTGAACATCTCCAATGGAACTGCATCTCAGGAATTGAAACCACAGCTATCTGAGATGTTGAGCATTGAGAAGGTCAGACTGGAATAGTCAAGTAACCATTACTGGACTGGCATATGGGACAGCACTCTTAAACATAAATTAGTCATTCAAAAACAAAACATCTCCCTTTATTCCTGCTTAGCTTTTCGTTAAACAACTCTTTATACTCGTGATTTTTTAGATGATTTCCTTGTGTGTTTCTTCTCTGATTCATATGCTATTGAGAAACTGCACTAAAAATCATTATACTTTGTCTCTGAGCCAGCAAAGACACTCCTAGAACATTGATGGCTGTTTGTTAGAGACACAGTAAAATAATCTCATTAAAGTGAATTGCAAGATATTTTATAATCTCAAGGACAAGATTTTTGTGTAAATTGGCCTGTTAAATGTACCTAGAAGTCATTAACCTTTAACCATTCAGTCAGATCATGAGCAATATGTGGTTGTGATCATAAAGAAATGCAGGGTTGCCAACTTTTAAGTTCAGTGTGTGTGTGTGAAAAATAAAAAAGGATGTAAGTTATTTACTTTTTAAATTTTCACATTTAAAAAACCTAGTGTTTACTTGTGTATAAATAATTATTCAAATATAAAACTTAAAAATAAGTAAGCTGGGTATGACCTGCAATACACTTTTGAGAAACTAGACTAATAAATACATGTATATTTATTAAAGATCACAAAATGACTCTAATTTGCCTCTTTGCATTGAAATTGAAAACCTTTTTCTCTATAACCTTAAATACTACACTAATTGTAATATAACAACAACAACAACAACAAAACATTTAAATGGTCAATAAGGAACCATAATTATTGCATAAATAGTATTTAGTACCAGAAGATCTCTTCAAATGTTAAATAAATATTATTTAACTAAAATACTGAACATTTATTTAACTGAAAAAAAAAATAATAATAATAATAAAAAAAAAGTTAAGATGTCACGTAATGAGTAAGGAATACCTGAGGGTTAAATACAAGAAAATTTGTGAATGTCATCAACGTAATAGTAAATGGATAATATACTGTAATGTTCAAAAAGACAGGAAAGACTTTGTGTATGTAAAATGAAATTCGAATAATTCTATTGCATGTAAGACTCTTTCATGGTGTGAATCTTATAAGCTAATACAGTATGCCTTGGATTAATATGTATGTAACCGTTATTGTCTTTTGTTCTTATTTTATTTTTGTTATTTGTTGTGTTATTCCTTTACTGTATAATAAAATAAATAAATATTTACCAAAAGTTGCAAAAGACCTGTATAGTGAAGCTGTCGTCTATCCTGGTTAAAATCATTCAAATGTATTGACAGCATTTGCTTGTTTGGAACTATTGGCGATCTCCATGAACCACGTGACCGCGTGGCATGTGACAACTTTGTTTTTCCCCAAATGGCTCTGGCTTTACGTGAGGTGCTGCAACGAATTACGCCACATAAAGTGCGCCAAAACGGTATTTACTGTTTGAACGTCGTATTAAAACTTACTAAATTTGAAACCTGAGACTTTGTTTTATAACGTATGTTCCATTCTATCCTAATAACGTTTAGGTACGTTCACAGTTTGCTTTGTACATCGCATGTCAATGCTGAGACAAATAAAAATTAAATTAGGCCTATATTTCAGATTTGTTAGACACTTAGGCCTAATATGAGTTTTTCAGTTGGCTAGATAACCACCGACTTTTGAACGTTAAAAAATAATCAATCACAACATTTTTGGGAATATTTTGGGCTTTTTTTACGCATTTTATATATGTTGAAAAACTTCTAAACAAAGTCTTATTATCATTTGGAACTTTTGCATTATTGACACATATTCTCCTATTTAATACTGTAAAGTTGCTTTGACACAACCTGTTTTGTTTAAAAGCGCTGTATAAATAAAATTGATTGATTTGAGGTAGTTTATTCATAATAAGCTTTGGTACTTCTGGAATTAACAGTTAAAATTGGGCTCTCTGAAGAGAGACAGTTCATCATAACAATGAAAGCGTTCCAAAACAAAGAACCCCGTGTTGCGTCACATTTCGTTTGAGACGCAACGGCACGTTCGGCCAATTAGAGTGGAGGTACGGGACAGAGTAGGCTGGGTCTCTCATCCACAGGGAGCGGTCCGCTAAATTCAAACAGCCACACGAAACAAAGTAAAGGATAGTTCGATTTCATCAGACTCTGCGGTGTGGGAAAAAAGGTAAGTTTCAGCTTCAAAGTCGATGAAATGTAATAGTAAATGTAATTTCATGTTATAGACCTGTTTTTGGATTAAACAATTTATTGTCTTTATTGCACGGTTTTGCTTTAGGGAGTTAACTTTACAGACGATCATTGTGTTGTTCTCCTCTAAACTCTGCTCAGTGTTAACAATTGGAGTAATGTTTACTTTCATTTTATTGTTGTTGTTTTTTTTTTCTTTCTTTCTTTTCTTTTACAAATATAAATATTTTCGTATTTTTGTGAGTTTGTTTACCATTTTAAACAGAGGGGACGCCCTTTACAATAAACAATAAACACACACAGTCGCGTAAAAACCTCTGGAAAATGAAAGGGAGAATAAAATCTCACAGACATGTCTTAAGTGACTATAATTTGCTCCAATCTATTTTTAACAGAAAAACGGTTACAGTACAAAGTTGTCTTGAATAGTGTGAAAATGTGTTTGATTTAACATAACGTTAAATGCAATGTTACTGTAAATCATTCACAAATAGACTGGTATAAATTAAATATTATACTCAACAAGACAGTTTATATAATTTTAAATTATATATTCTTATTGCAAACAGGCATTTTTCATCTCCCTAAGATCTCATTATGGCATCCACAATTGTGAGCGGGGTCTGGAGGTCACATGCAGTCCTAGATGAATCAGAGCCTGACAGCTCGCCTGAAGCACCGCAGCAATTTAAGAAGATGCGCTCCTCCAGCTCGCTGAACTCACTGAGAATGTCTCTGCGCAAGCGTCTGCCCTTGAAGCCAGTGCAATCCAACGTCAGCATCTCTGAGAACCAGACATGGGAGTCGCTACAGATTAACCAAAAGACCAGTGCTGTCCGCAGAATGACCCGCAATGCCAAAAACTCCATTGGAAGCATCTGTCAGGTGTGCTTTGTTTTTGCATATTCATTTAATCATTTGTTGTAGTTATTCATGTAAGACAGCGTATAAATAAATAAATAAATAAATAAATATATTATAAAACCTCTATATATCTTCTAATCAGAGGTTTCAAAAGAGCAGACAGTCACGTCAGGAGTGTCTGGTCATGACACCTGGTAGAACGTCAGACGGTGAGGAATCTGATTGCAATGGGATATCACAAACCCCAAAACGATCTGCTGCTCGTACTGCCATCACCCCCAGGCGAACTCCAAGGTCTACCTGCAAGCGAACTCCTCGAGGGGCCTGTACCCCAGAAGGCAGTGACTCTGCCGTTAGGACGGTGAAGACCTGGGGCACCAGGAGGCAGCTGGTGCGAATGGCTGCACTCAGAAGCCCTTTTGCATCACCCAACACAATGAACAGCAGGAGGTGAGACTACACAGATGCATTCAGACATCACATTTTTGCTTGTTAAACTGATTTGCTTCGTTTTCCCAATAAATCATTTGATGACAGCACTTTTGTTCTTGTAGTGACATACTTTTTAGTAATGACAGGAGATTTGGGTGGGACGTGGAACTTTTTTTTTTGCACCATAGTTTGGTACTTTGCAGGTAGTATGTTGGGGGTACTTTCTCATTCTATAAAGCATTTGATTGGGTCAGTATCTGTGCAGTGCAGGATGAGTCTTTTTTTTTTCAGAAAAGAATGACTATGTTCAGAAAGACATACTACCATATTACTCATATTGTTACTGCAATAGTGTATGTATACTGTGCACAGTATTCAGATTTCTGCATGCATGAAATACCCAGATGATTGACTATATTTGCTGAAATATGTAGTATAATGACAGAGTACACTGTGTAGCATACACAATCTCACAATTCTCTTTTTATATTAATTATGAATATATTAGACAGCCAAATGTTTAGACATTTTACACAAGATAAAAATTAAAGATTTTTAAAAAAGATTCTGTTATCTTAGTATCACTGGAATTATCTTGTTTTTATTAATATTTTGAATTAGTTTTTATATTTTTTTGTTTTCATTTTAAAGTTTTATTTTTTTTCAGTGTCTAAAGTTTTAATTCTTTTTTTTTATTTTAATTTCAGTTAGTTGAAATAAAAACATATTTTATATATTTTATTTCAGCTAACATTTATTTTATTTTAAGTAATGAAAATGTTTTTTATGGTTTTTAAGTTTTTGTTTTAGTTAACTATAATAACTCCAAGCTGGATATTTGCTGTCATTAAACAGTTACTTAGCGCTTAATTACTTAAAACTATTAATTTAATAATACTAATTTAATAATAATAAATAGTGTAATCTTTGGGAAATCTCAAAATGAATTTCCCTTTTTATATACTGTACATTATAATGTTGTAATGCTTCTATTCACTTTAAAGCATTTAAAGTGAGTTTAGTTTTTAGTGTTTTATTTTTAATTTATTTTAACAGAATGGTATAACATTTATATATTTGACATTTATCAACTGATAAATGTCCGATATATAAATGTTTGGTACGTAACATGAAAATAAATATTACACTAACAGAATTTTTTAATATTGCTGCCTGTCCTTCTCTATACTGTTCAGTATTCAGTATAAGTAGTATGCTTGTATTTCATTCCAAATATAGCTCATGACTGTAGATTTAAAATTAAATGTCTGCTTCAGAGTACATTAGCATATAGATAACCTTAACTGCGCAAAACATTAGGGATGACAGTTCTGCAGATATGAACGTAACACATGGTATCACATAATGGTCCTCTCTATCCCATGACAGGCAGTTTGATGAGGATCTGGATTGTGTGTCCAAAGGCCTACGGAGACTGAAGCGTCTTTCTCAAGACTTTGATGATGTGATTGGGAAAGATGATCGGTGAGTACAACAGAAGCCCAATTCCATTCTCATTCTGTATAGAAAGAACACAGAATTATCCTGCTGTTTGTTTTAATCTTTACATTTTATTAGCTTTATTTCTGCCATTTCTTGAGATGGGGTGAAATGTTGTGCTCATTCAGGCATAATGTGATTCAATTTCCCGCTCATGACATTTGGCCATTTCCTGTTTGTGGTTTGGAAGTGTGGGTCTTTTTTTTTTTTTTTTTGGACTAGGCAGCAGCTGCTCTGTACCGAACCCTTCTTACAAAGCCTTCATATTGCACTGCCTAAAAATGAACAAGATATCCTTTACTGTAGTTAGAGGAGTTTGCTTTTGGGAACTGTTGTCTAATTGAAAACGCATGCTGGAACAACTGATCACCAGCCGACTGGTCTCAACAAGAAAGCAATGTGATTTTACTGTTTAATTTAAGGATTCTGTCTTTAAGACATTTCCTAAGAAGCTGTTTTGTTCTATAGGATGTAAGACAGTTTTTTTAAATTATGCTGTTTTAGTGTTAATATCTTCCAGCCTTTCCTCCTTGTCGGAGGGCCCCATTCCTACCCCTTTTTGAATTCCACACATAACTTTCCTCCTGCCAAGATTTTCAGATGGATGAGTCTCATTCCTTCTTGGGAAGTCCCTGTTAATCAATTCAGCTAAAGGGGACAAGAGGATTTTAGAGTTGACGTAAATCCGCTGTATTGCATTTAGCAACTACAATGAAAAAGCTTTTAGGCATATTGACTTTGTGATGTCTTTATGAAATCAATGCGAATAATAATTTCTCTCCTATTCTGCAAGCGACAGATTCAGGGAGTGTATTATGGAGTAAAGCTAAGGTAAATGTTTTTAAGTGTCTTTCTGAAGTGTTTTTCTTTACATCATAATTGTGTGAAAATGCAACCTTTTTTTCAATTCTGTGACTGTTTGTCCAAGCTAGTAAGTTTACTGTAGCTCACTGGATCTGATGCAGCCACTGCCACACTAAAGCTAAGTTGTACTGCATGTTTAGTTATTAACCTACACAAAACACTTAAGGAGCTTTACCTTCTAATTTCAAGAGCTAAATCCATTTACAGTGGCTGCTGCTTGCTGGTCTATTCTTCCTTCCCTTTTTTATTTTTTAATTTTTTTAAACAATCGTTTCACTTCTGTATTATGGTTCAGAATCAGAAACATCATGCCAATTCTTTAGATTCTTCAGCCGAGTAGATTTTTTGTATAACACAAAAGGTATTACTGTTCAAATGTCAAAGCTGGTCTTTCAGCTTTGATGAAATGCATGCTGATAACAGCATGTTTGTTTGTTTTATAGCACTAATACTAACATGCCTTGCACTTATGTAAAGAACTATTTAGAAGTTGTTTTTTTTTCTTTAGTCATGGTGTCATATAAGATCCTATTCCCCTTCCTCTGTCTAAACAGAAACAGTGCAATATCATGATATCTAAAAGGGTAGATCGCTTTAAGGCAGCAACAAATTAATACATACAGATATCCACTGTAATTGCAGTGATATATTTATGACGGTTAATTGCACTCACTGGAGAGGGCTCAAATCTCAAATCTGTACTTTAAAGTTCAAAGTACACTATGGTCTTATGCCTATGCTAGGGTATGCATACAGCGTGCATGACACAAATTTCTTAATCAGCACAAGACAGCTGCATTTTCTTTAACATATTTACATAACATCATTATACTTATAATGGCTGCCACGTGTGTGTCTGTTACGTCCGCAAGACCGTAAATGGTCACAATTGTCATTTTGTGTTTGAACCCAAAAATGCAAATTTTGTCATCATTTCTAATGTTGGTATCCAAACAGCTGTTGTTAGCTACCATCAACTGTTGGTTACCAACATTTTTCAAAATATCTTCTTTTGTGCTCAACAGAAGAAAGAAACTCATACAGGTTTGGAACAACTTGATGGTGAGTAAATGATGACAGATTTTTCTTTTTTGGGTGAACTATCCCTTTAACATTTACATTTTACATGTAATCCTTTAGAGAGCAATAAGAACTTATGAGAACAATAGAAGCAATCAGACCAACAAGAAGGCAGCAGTATACAAGTGCTGTGACAAGTCTCAGTTAGTCTAGAACAGTACACATTGCAATTTTTAAAATTAAATAAATTAAAAAACATGCACAAGAAGAAATGCGGCATCAGCCATGGTAAACGCAGTTAGAAAAACTTCCTAGCACCGTCAACTGCGCTAAAATCTAACGAGAAAAGAAACAAAACACAAGCTGCTGTCCTTTTCTGTTTCAACTACTTCTTAGCAGCAAACTACTGAGCAGTGCAACGAGATGCTGTAGTGCTTGGGTGAGGAGATTAAGAGATACATGCAACTCCATTTTAATAGAATACAAAGACATTTTTTCTGGAGAGAAATAGTTCAGACACTAGTAGACAAAGATAAAACTTTCAAGTGTGCAAACTAGCATTCGCATGACAAATTAGGACTTAAAATCTTGTTACCATAAAGATAAGGAATTGTATCATTTGACCATCTTTATTTTTGGTTATATTGTGAATGTGTAATTAAAATACACAAATTAACATATTATTTTGATAAATATTTTGTAAGCATTTGTTTGTTTATAATTTCTAATTAGGCACCAAATAGCTAAAGTGCGCTTAAACTCGGATGGGGTATAGGATATCCAAACACACCTTACTTGATCTTGTACTTTACTCTATAAATAACCATTGATGGTTATGTGACTGCAGGGTCCAGGCCTTGCAGCACTACAAAGCGGTCATGAACATGGGCTACAGCTCCACCAAGAGCAACATTTCTAGAGGACTGAACAGGGCTTCCATCCGAAAACAGACTTAGCGCATCCAGCAGACCATCAGCAGCTGGACTGATGTGACCATGTCAAACATCCACAAAGCCTCTTAAAAGAGGCATCTGTTTTCCTTATGTTATTAAACATGAATGTTGTCTTGCATTTCTCAGTATATGCCAAAAGAGGCCTTGTCCAATAATTTTAATTGGACATTTTTCTGATCTGTTTGTATCTTTTGAGTGTTTAAAGTAAAGGGCAACCGAATATACTGTATTACTATTTGGAAACATTCTGCATTTATAGCTGCTGCTTTTCAGATTTATGTGCATGATTTTAGTTAATGCACACTTCACACTGACATAATGAAGCATTTAGTAATTCTAAACTATCTCTGCTGTGAAAAACCACCAAAAGATGTGAATACCAAATGTAATCATATTTGAAATACATGTGTGGAAAGGTCAAGAAAAATAGAAAAAAAAGCTGAATGTTACTCATTAAAGACAATATTCAGTTTTTTTTTTTTTTTTTTTTTTTTTTTTTTTTTTTGTTTTGTTTTTTAATCACTACCTAACACTAAACTGCCATAGTTAGATACCGTCTTGACTGTGGGAGATGTTACTAATATTATGATTTAACCTATTTAGTTGAAGTTTATTGACAGTATTTTACTACTTTGGTACTTTTCTGAGTTTACTGTAAAACGTTGGGATTTATCTTAAGGGAGAATAAAATGCAAAGTATGCCATATCACAAATTCACCAAGCAAATATTAAGAAAGACACCATAATCACCAATTGTACTTATAATAATCAATATGTAAACATTACCAAAGGAGAATAAGCAATTAAAATGTGAGATAAATTGTCTACAAAATGCATACATTTAAGTTTGTTTCAAAGTTGTGATGTTTAAAATTAAGTTTACATGTATTGCTTTGCATTATACATATGTGATTTGTTTTAAAAAAGGACAAAAACAGCAGAATTGTTTGCTTTTTTATACTTAATAAAAACAGCTGAATAATTGATACATTGAAATCATTACTTTTCACCATTTTTTTTAAGTATCAGTGAGATTTTTTTTTTTTTTTACATACCTGTAACAATGCATGTAAGCCTAAAAGCTGTACAGTATGGTTTAGAGCAGTGCAGGATTTAGAAACTGACCCTGAAATGCACTGCAAAATGCATTTTTGCATAACCGCTTTTAAAAAGAGTCTGCTGCTGACTGTTTTTGTTATATGGTTGCATATAATTGTTTTCATAGTCTTGTTTTCTGAGAAATTGAACAAAAATGAGTTTATGCTTAAAACAAGCACTAATACTGAAAACTTGTTTTACATTTGAATTTAATAATTCTTGAGACCATTTGGAGTTAATTTATCTTGTTTTAATCAAACTCACTCAATTTTGATCAGTTTCTCACGTCATTTTGCTTCTCAAGTAAATGGATCTTGAATCTTTAGACATTTGTACGGAAAAATAAGACAAAACTTTTTTGTTGTTTTGTTTTTTTTCGTGATCAAAACGTACAGTAAATGTTAAGTTGGTGCTATTAAAAGTCTTAAGATATTTTTGTAAAATTTAAAAACGTTTAAAAAATGTTTTCTGTTTGTAAACTTTGAAATGTTGCTGACACAAGACATTTACATTTACAGAAAATATTGATGTTTTAATATATTAAACACCCTAGTCCAGGGGTTCGCAACTCTGGCCCACGAGATCCTGCAGGGTTCAGCTCTAACCCTAATCAACCTAAACACCTAAACAAGTTTATCAAGGTCTTTAGGATCACTAGAAAGTTACAGGCAGGTAAGTTTGATCAAGGTTGGAGCTAAACTCTGCAGGAAAATGGATCTCGAGGGCCAGAGAACCTCTGCCCTAGTCTCTTAGTCCCCTTGACTGTGTGTGCTGACCTTGTGTACTCCTCATTGGGAATTATTGTTCTAGAAAAGAGTGAAATTAATGCTTTAAGGTCTGAGATAGCTTTATTAACATCCATTAACACTAAGAAAAACGTACACAATTATATACAGTTTTTGTGCGATACAGTCATATTCACAGATTCTCTTTAAAAATGTCACAGACGTCAAACCACAGCAGAACATGTTTAAATACTGTCAACACGTAATCTATTAGCACATACTGCACCCTAGATGAACACTAGAGCTATAGTCTTCACATAATGTATGAGTATGAGTGAGCATGCAGCAGCATTTTGACAAAAAAAAAAGAAATAAAAATTAGGGTTCAGCAAAACATGCAGGCAGGAGTCCAAATCTACAGTAGTCAACCTTTGAAGTGGATCAAAAAAAGTTAATCAATCAAAGTTGTCCTAAGACAATAATGGGTATTGTTTTGGTTTTAGGACAACTTTGATGAAAGTTCTGATCCACTTCAAATGTTGACTACTGTATATATATGTGTATGTGTGTGTATATATATATATATATATATATATATATATATATATATATATATATATATATATATATATGTGTGTGTGTGTGTGTGTGTGTGTGTGTGTGTGTGTGTGTGTGTCAGTAGGAATGCTGGTGATGTCCATTTAAAAAAAAAAAAAAAAAAAAATCTAAGCTCCTTTTACCTTACAGCTAGAAAAAAAGAGGGTCTTCTGAATGTTTGGGTCACCAAAAAGCCGTAAAGAACACAAAGCCTCAGGTTGGAGGACTGCTATAAATAAATGCAGTTCAGGTGCTCATGTCCATGGTTACCTTTTCAAAAGACCATTACAGGAGTCTGCAGAAAACCTTTGCCACACATGAAATGAGTCTTCTGGCAAAGCAGGAAACTCAATAAAAGATGACCCTGACACAACCTTCTATAACTGCTCTCTGTCATACTTCTGTGCTTGTCTCAGTTATGACACCTCCATGTTCCTCTTTCCATCAGTCTTCTGTAGGATTCACATGGGGGTTGTTAAAGTGTTCAGTGTCTAGTCTTGAATGTTCACATCTGTTCTAGGGCTCTTTCTATCAGCAAATGTTTTAATGTTGCTGGTCTCAGACTATAAGGGGATTGTTTGTTTTGGAGGTAATTTGCAAATGCTCACAGCTCAGCCAGTTGTGTCTACCATGGAGCCCATCGACTGAGTTAGCATATCAGATGAACAGTTCTTCTGGTTTGAGATGAGATTTTGATGAATTGAAAATGAAATACTTCTGCGCGTGCTGTGGATGGAGAAAAAAAAAAGAGATTAGTAGAAGGTTTGAGAAATTTGCTATGGATGGTCATTCAGCCTTACCAGCTGATTTGATATGAAATGTAAATATAAGTTAAATTTAATGTTAACACAAAACAGTTTATTTAAAATAAATCAGTTTAGTTGGGTCAACTGCATCATTAACCAAAACACATAAAGAAAACACAGGCATCAGTATTGACATTTGCATGAAACATTGAGTGCCCACAGCCTAAGCACAAGAGCTACTCTTCAGCACAATGGTAAACCACAAAATTTAGCCACAAACCACAAACTCTTCTAAATGTCCAACATAACTAAACATTAAAGGTTAACATAAACTACCAACATCTTTTCCTTTACTCAAAAGCACATAAAATAACACTTAATCCATAAATTTCTGCACTGTCCATATACCGACACTTGTGATCTTTGCACTTGACCACTTGACTACTTATATAACATATTTCCTGTATTTGGCCCAAGTGTTTAAGTGAGCATGAAGACCACAAGTGTGTGTAGAATATTCCATTACGTGATGGGACACACTTACAGTGTTGTAAAAATGATTTTAACAGAGATTTATTTTTAGCTTCAACTTTGCATTTTAAAATAAACAGTAGTCCCTATAAGAGATGACAATTTAATTTGCGGTGCTTCTAATTAGGTGATAAAAACAGTTGCAAATGTTGTACAAAATAAATGTAATTATCTTTGCACCAATATAATGTGCAACACTTTGTTTTACTACCAAATTATAATGTAACATTTATAATTATAATAATCATTATTATTTAACTTACATTGGAAAAGCTTTCCTTGACCTCTCGCGAGATCTCTGCAAAAAGTCTCATGATTTATTCCAAAATATGATGCATATTGGGATAGACTAAGCCTCGAATACCACTCCAGAGCAGTATTCAAGATGTGTATTTAGTTTTGTATGTGCATTAAGGGCACTACGCTTTGGCATGTTTAAGACCTGGGACAGTCTTGCGCACTTACTACCTTTGCTGCAACATAAAGTGTATAATAATCTCATATTATTATTATTATTGTTATTATTATTATTGACCCAACATTTGTTAATCAGCAAGGAGCAGGTGTGCATGTTCTGAATGTGTTTGTTCTGAGTTTTATTTGAAGTTGGGTCAATGTAGTGCATTTATGTTGAAACAGCATCCTTTTGTTTTATGCTACATAACCTTGATTGAAGTAGGTTACAACAACAAAACTAGAATTTATAAGTTATATCAGACAGAAACACCTCCTTAAAGCAACAACTGCACAGGTTCACTTTTCACAGTGTGTGTATAACACATGTTAGCAATTGTGTATATTAATATGGAATTTAATTCAGCATCATTTGACAACTGCTTTGAATTTGGCTCATCCATTCAGATTTTAGAGCCAGAATTAAATGATCTATTTTATAATTCCGTCCATGAGCTCCATAAAGGATTGTTGAAATAAGAATCTAATTTAGAATATACTTTTGAAGCTTGCACCATGGCAGATATGCTATTCACATGGCAGAGCCGTGCCAGCAATCATCACCGGAATACTGACTGTCAGCACTCCCTCTGCTCTCCAGCTCCTCCCACTTCCTGTTTGGCAGCCATTTTAGGCCGAGCACACCAAACACTCCTCGCGAAGTATTGCCAGTGTTTACCCCTGCCTTACTGAGCGTTTCATTATTCCGATTTGTGATTATTGTGTATGACCTCTGCCTGACTCCCTGTTTTCTCGTCTTTTGGATTATCCTTTTGTATCGTTTACTTATTGGTTTGACTTCGGTTACTGGACTTTTTGCCTGGCTCTTCGACTCTGTTTTTGGATATCGTTTGGACTTGGTTGCTGTATTTAATAAACCCCGCAAATGGATTCTACTCCAACTCCAGAGTCTTCATTGTTACAGAATACTTCGCCTACTCTGAGTCCAGCGGAGGTTACCCAGCTGCAGACCGCTTATTCATTTCAAACCGAGGTGATTAAGTCTTACCAAGAACAACTGGCTACGCTGCAGGCCGCAAACGAACACCTGACACATTATATTCGATCGCTTCCACCTATCTCACCCCAGACGGTAAGACTGGCACAGCCAGATAAGTTTGATGGTTCTGCTGAACGTTGTCGGGGTTTCATACGCCAGATCCGTACGTTTTTTGAGGGGCAACCCGATCACTTTCATTCGGAGCTGGAAAAGTGTCATTTTATCATGTCTTTGTTGTCTGGGAGAGCGATCGACTGGGCTGCGGCAGTTTGGGAATCTGACGCTCGTATTCGCGGCTCTTCTGAACATTTTTTGCAGCAGTTGCGCGAAGTGTTTGAGTATCCTGCGGGGGGCAAGGATATCTCAACCCAGCTGTTGCAACTCTCACAAGGAACGCGCACAGCTGCCGATTATGCGATTGAGTTTCGCACCATTGCTGCACAGAGCGGATGGAATGACATTTCATTGAAAGCAGTGTTCCAAAAGAGCCTGAATGCGGACCTGCAAACTGAGCTGGCATGCAGAGGTGAGGAGCTTACCTTCTCTGAATTTGTTAACCTGGCGGTCAAGATAGATAATTTGCAACGAAATGCGCCCAAACGCAAGACCACACGGTCAGCTCCATTCCCTGCACCTAGCTACCTGCCACCTGCTCCTCACTCTGTCGAACCTATGCAGCTTAACGCCACAAGTTTGACGGACGTAGAGAGAAAACGTCGCAGAGACCTGAATCTATGCTTCTATTGTGGTGAACCAGGCCATCGTAACCTACAATGCCCACTCAAGACCCGGAAGCCATCAAGTTCTACTGACCGGGTGAGTGTTGAAAGTTTTTCGCTACAAGTTTTCAAGGCATTTACGCTTTCTGTTCAGATATCTACTGATAATGGTCTCATCTCATTAACAGCGCTGGTAGACTCAGGAGCGGCGCTGAATCTCATCCACCAGGATCTCATAGAGAAACATCATATCAAAACCATTCCATGCATCCCTGCCATCGGCATCTCCACAGTTGACAACAAACTGGTTGATGGAGGTATCAAGAAACAAACCACCTCTCTAACTATGCAAATCGGACTCTTCCATCAAGAAAACATCTCTCTCTACGTCATCAATTCACCTAAATATGAAGTAATCCTTGGATTCCCGTGGCTAGCAGCTCATGATCCTGAGATTTCCTGGCACCTCGGTGAGCTCAAGAAATGGTCTCCTTTCTGCTGCCAACACTGTTTCAACCAAGATCTCCCACATCCTTGCCTGACAACCAGCGTTGAAAGCCCTGAAAATCATCCTACACCTGCCATACCCGCCTGCTACCACGACTTACTGGAAGTCTTCAGCAAGATCAGAGCCACACAACTCCCACCTCATCGCCCCTGGGATTGTGCCATTGATCTACTTCCCAATGCCATGCCACCAAAGAGTAAAGTGTACCCACTCACCATTCAAGAATCTAAGGCCATGGAGGAATATATTGAAGAAGCCATGAGTAATGGATTCATTCGTCCATCCACATCTCCAGCAGCAGCAGGGTTCTTCTTCGTAGAAAAAAAGGGTGGAGGATTGCGTCCATGCATCGATTACAGAGGTTTGAATAATGTTACTGTAAAATTCCGTTATCCTCTTCCATTAGTGCCTTCAGCCCTAGAACAACTTCGGGAGGCCAAAATCTACACCAAGCTTGACCTCAGAAGTGCCTACAATCTGATCCGGATTAAAGAGGGAGACGAATGGAAAACCGCCTTCCTCACCACTAGGGGGCACTATGAATATCTGGTTATGCCGTATGGCCTTGCGAACGCTCCAGCTGTATTCCAGTCTTTCATCAACGAAATCTTCAGGGACATTCTTAATCGTTTCGTGATTGCCTACTTAGATGACATCCTTATCTACTCCAAGACGGAAACTGAACATATAGAACATGTCAAGATTGTCCTGTCACGCCTATTGGAGAACCAATTATTCGTAAAAGCTGAGAAGTGTGAGTTTCATGTTAAACAAACAACATTCCTGGGCTACAACATTAGCCACCAAGGGGTCGAGATGGATGACTCTAAAATAAAAGCAGTCACATCATGGCCACAACCCTCAACTGTCAAAGAACTCCAGAGATTCTTAGGATTTGCCAACTTCTACCGGAGATTCATTCGAAATTACAGCATCATAGCAGCACCTCTCACTTCACTACTCAAAGGGAAGCCAGCTAAACTCAAGTGGACTGACCAAGCTCTCCAAGCATTCGCAAGACTCAAAACCAGTTTCACCACTGCACCAATCCTTAAACATCCTGATCCTGCCCTACCTTTCGTCCTGGAGGTCGACGCTTCTGATTGCGGCATAGGAGCAGTCCTCTCTCAACGTCATGGACACCCTGCCAAGCTCTACCCATGCGCCTTCTATTCACGTAAACTCTCAACTGCTGAACGAAATTATGACGTGGGTAATAAAGAATTACTGTCTATGAAGACTGCCATAGAAGAATGGAGACACTGGCTAGAGGGCGCCATTCATCCGTTCCAGGTAATAACCGATCACAAAAACCTTGAATATGTCAAGTCCGCCAAAAGGCTAAATTCCCGCCAGGCCCGCTGGTCCCTCTTCTTCTCACGCTTCCACTTTACAGTCACCTACCGCCCTGGCAGCAAGAATAGCAAAGCAGATGCCCTCTCCAGAAGATATGATCCACCGAAACCAGAGTACACCGTTGAACCCATTATCAATCCATCACTTATTGTTGCCCCCATCAACTGGGACATCATGGAAGAGATTCAGCAGTCTGTAATCCATGAGCCAGCACCTGAGGATTGCCCCCCAACGAAACAGTATGTTCCTCAGGACCTCCGGCATAGAGTCATGCAGTGGGTACACACTTCGTTAAGTTCTGGACACCCAGGGATTTCAAGGACACTTAAACTAGTACAAAATTCCTTCTGGTGGCCCAACATGGCAAGGGAGGTAATGAACTACGTCAAAGCCTGCTCTGTGTGTGCTCAGTCAAAGACCCCCAAAGAATTACCGTCCGGCCTCCTTAAACCTTTACCCATTCCGCAAAGACCCTGGTCTCACCTTTCAGTTGACTTTGTTACGGATCTCCCACCTTCCAATGGATACACAACAATCCTCGTCATCATAGACAGGTTCTCCAAAGCATGTCGCTTGATACCATTAAAAGGACTACCCACTTCAATGGACACTGCTCAAGCCTTGTTTCACCATGTCTTCCGATGCTATGGACTTCCAGAGGACATTGTGTCAGACAGAGGTACACAGTTCACTTCTCAGGTGTGGAGATCCTTCTGTAAGCTGTTAGACATCAACGTCAGTCTCACTTCAGGCTACCATCCTCAGGCCAATGGACAAGTTGAGAGACTTAACCAGGAGATCGGACGGTACCTCAGAACTTACTGCAGCAGGGAGCAGCACAGGTGGTCAGAGTTTCTTCCGTGGACTGAATATGCACAAAATTCCCTCATACATTCATCAACTGGACTCATCAAGTGTGTGCTCGGCTACCAGCCCCCTCTTTTCCCGTGGTCAGGAGAACCTTCATCTGTCCCAGCAGTCAACGACTGGATACAGCGTAGCGAGAGGGTGTGGGACAGCGCTCATGTCCCCCAGCGTGCTGTACGCACTCAAGAGCTTCAGGCCAGGAGAACCTTCACCCTCCCTACCCACCTGGACAACGGGTCTGGCTCTCAACACGGGCAAGTTACGCCTGCCAAGCAGAAAGCTCAGCCCACGGTATGTGGGCCCATTCAAGATTTTAAGACAAATTAATGATGTTACTTATCAACTGGAATTACCTGCAACCTACCGGATCTCTCCATCCTTCCATGCCTTCTTAAGCCAGTCCACCCGGATGCTGACCCTCACAGAGCGGCAGGAACCCCCTCCACCGCTGGATGTCGACGGGTCACCAGCCTACAAAGTAAACTTGCTCCTCGACTCAAGACGCCGTGGGGGTCAGCTCCAATATTTGGTGGACTGGGAAGGTTACGGGCCTGAGGAGAGGTCCTGGGTCCCTGCTTCTAATATCCTGGACCCTGCGCTAATTGAGGAGTTTCATAGAGCCAGACCTGATCGCCCTGCTCCACGACCACGGGGACGACCGCGTCGAGCACCAGGAGGTGCTCCTAGAGGGGGGGGTACTGTAACGCCGTGCCAGCAGAGGGAGCAATCACCGGAATACTGACTGTCAGCACTCCCTCTGCTCTCCAGCTCCTCCCACTTCCTGTTTGGCAGCCATTTTAGGCCGAGCACACCAAACACTCCTCGCGAAGTATTGCCAGTGTTTACCCCTGCCTTACTGAGCGTTTCATTATTCCGATTTGTGATTATTGTGTATGACCTCTGCCTGACTCCCTGTTTTCTCGTCTTTTGGATTATCCTTTTGTATCGTTTACTTATTGGTTTGACTTCGGTTACTGGACTTTTTGCCTGGCTCTTCGACTCTGTTTTTGGATATCGTTTGGACTTGGTTGCTGTATTTAATAAACCCCGCAAATGGATTCTACTCCAACTCCAGAGTCTTCATTGCAATTGTTTTGAGTTGCTGCAAAATAGCAACGTGCCAACAATTCACCTGAACACCGCGTTTTCAGACCAGCACGCCCTTTGGCGAACAGATGGGCGCAAGTGCATTTGCTATTTAAACAACGTGGTGCTGGACATGAAAATGATAACTCGTCACACCTGGCTGGGTGTATGACAGGGCCCTAAGACTTACATCCCCAGAAATATGGCATTAAAATGTTTAAAAAACCCTGTCATAATCTATTTCTGCTGCACCTACAAGTGTAATTTAAAGAAGAGTATTAATTTAAATTGTAATAACAAAAAGACACAAACTAAAAAATTCAAGCCTTTTATGAATTATGTGTTTTAACTGCATATAAAACCTATTTGGATTATACAATTGTAATTCCAGGTAAAAAATGAAGTATACTTAAATGCATTCAAAAAAAAAGAAAGAAAGAAAGAAATGAAATACCAGCAAGTACATGTGTAGTACATTCCTATTTTTCTGTGGTAAATTAAAATTGTAAAACCTATACTAATTAGAAGTATATTGCTACTTCAGTAGTACTTCAGTGCAATTTCAAAAGTATACCAAACACCACTGATATTTAAACTGATTTTTAGTACATTGAAATAAAGTATACTACCGCAAATGTACACAGAGGACTTTTGTTAGTTTATTTTTTAAAAGTGTGCTTTGAATGATTTCAGTGTTAATACAATTTTATATAGTTATCCTAAGTTTAAATCAAATTGATTTTATTTAATATATATTAGTAATGTAATAGTTATAAGTGCATTTTTCCCAACTTTGCTAATTAAGTACACTTAGGGCAATTATTCTTCCAATCTATGGGTGTTTACATTTACATTAATTACATTTACAGTAATTTTAATGTAATTAATGATTTATTTCCAACAATCAAGTAGTTAATTTATTAATGATGGAAAACAACAGCTTCATGAAGTTACTACACAATATGTGTAATTTTAGAACGTGTTTAGATGTGTACCAAAATTCACAATTCAACAGTAAGTATACTTTTAGCATAAAGCTCTTTAAATGCTATATTTTTAATGTGGAAAAAAGAGCTACTAATTTCATAGTAATAGTGTAATTGACTGTACTATTTAAAGACACCATAAACATGTAGTTAAGTATATAATGTAAAGGGAATGTTAACATAATTACAATACATATGAATGATTTAATTTATAAAAATATGTGGCCAATTAAGAAGGGATGAGGGAGCAGAACAGAGACTGGGCATGATCCCATTTAGAACAGTAATAGATTAATATTGGCACATAACTTGAATTGTTTTGTATTGTAAATAGTCTATTAATGACCCATATTTCATAGGAGTAAAAGTTAATTTACTTTCTTTACCCTTGCATTATTTAGGGCCATCCACAGGAGATTCAGAGCGTCTAGTAATGCCACTGCTCAGAGCACTAGATTTGAGCACTTCTACCACAATTACTTGCTCCAGAGTGAAAGAGAAACAACTCAAACCTCAGCCAAAAGGAACATAATCTCACAGTGTCCATCAGTGTTTCTAGAAGCCAATTAAGCCCCTCCATAAAAGTTTAAGACAAAGCTGACATTTGTACCCACCCCTTTGTCAAATGGCAATACAGACAGCTGTTCCCAGGCCTCTGAGCTGCCGCATACTGAAAAATTGACTTGTTCAGCCTGTGACAGCAAGCGGGGATCTGGGCAATCCAGAGCAACTCAAGTGCGTCACAGCAACCCAGATGGGAGGCAGTGGTCTTCTGTGAGCCAATGGGCTGCTCTGGCTCCAAGCGATCCAATATAATTGAGGGCCTGTTTCCAAATGACAATCTGCACTACAGGAGTGTTTGTTAGAGCACTACATCAAACATAACAGTGAATCTCTGCAGGTTTGTGGAATGAATGGAGCTCTGTATTGGAGCGCTTTCAAATCAATAACAAAACAAGTGTCTCCATGACAACGACAGAGAAACATCTCTAATGAATATGTCAGCATGCTGTCAATGGTAAACCATCTAGGGCACAAAGGTGAGTTGTGCACAGCTGATGTCAGAGCCATTTAAAATCAGGGACCAAAAAATGAGAATTTAAAATAACTCATGAAATAATGCTGGATAGATCACATCTGAAATGTAATGTGATACCATTGTAGCTATTAGGGAACAACATGATATTGTTGTACTAACGAAGTAAAATACCAGTTTTGCAACTACTAGTAATTGAAGGTAATCCCTGTTTTTTAAAGAAAAGTTAACTAGTGACTACCTTAATGTAATTTGGTAGCACAAATTAAACTAAAACTGTATGAGTAAAATAGTAACACAAATATTTTACTAAAATATCTTTTAGTGTTTATTTATTCTTCATTTACTCATGAAACCCAAACATTCATTCATCAAGCTGTAACCATGCAGATGACCTGTTCCCTCAAGGTGGCTGGCAATAAAATTGACCACATTTTCTGAGTCTTTGTAGTGTCTATGATGATAAAGCCTCCCTTTTAAGTGTCACATACTGATTTGGAAGTGCTCCATTACTGGCAGACAGAATTAAAGATAAGTCCCTGATCAAAGTAGAAATGAATTCTCTCAGCCATGATGTAGAGGTATACTATATACTCCACTTCAAATGGCTTTTGTTAAACTAGAAAGAAAAAAATGTCAAGATCTTAAGAAAGCTTTTATGTTGTGATCACAGCAAAACAAGAAATGCATGGTCAAACTTCCCTACCTTTGGATTAATTTTAATCTGACTTTTATTTATCTGGCAGCACATGGAAAAATAATTATTTAGACAGTGTTTCTTTATATATTCCATGTGTTGATAAAAATCTAATCACAAATTGCAAAGTGCATTAAGATTCCTTTCATTAAACATTACTAAAGTAAGCCAGTAAACTAGTAACTAAGTTACTATTATTTATTTTTGCATTATATACGACAATAATCGTTTTTTGATTTTGACAAAAAAAATATGTTCCTTAGTTATGGTCACAATTCAGTTTAGGGACCAATTCTTACTATTATCTTTAGTTAATAGTTAGTTAACTATTAACTGTGAGTTAACTATTAACTTTAGTTAATGTGCTGCTTATGAATAGTTACTAAGGTAGTTGTTAAGTTTAGATATGAGATAGAATTAAGGGATCTAAATTATGGTCATGCAGAATAGGGAATTAATATGTGCTTTATAAGTACTTATAAACAATCAATTTGCTAGTCATAGGCATGCTAATAAGCAACTAGTTAGTAGTGAGAATTGGTCCCTAAAAAAAAGTGAAAAAAATAGGTCCCTAAACTAAAGTGTTACTGTAGTAAACTAGCAATTTTGTTACAACTGTGTTTGTGTTGTATACCTTTAAACTGATGGTATAGCTGATGGCGATAATGTGTTTAAAGACAAATCAGTAGTAGACAGGCATGTTGTTCCTTAACATACCCTTTCCCCACTCGTGGAGTTCCTTTAAAGTACAATATCCTGTATTCTCCCCTCCTCTTCCTCCTCCTCTTCATCTTGATCATCGGTCTGGATGCGAATCTCTGGTCTGTCTTTATGAGATTCAGGTTGGCTCTGAGCACGCTCAGGTTTGGGGGTGGAGACAGATGATGAGGGTGGTGATGGCTGCTGAACAGACATGGCTCTACGCAGCAGTGGAGTGCGTTTGCAGGATAGGAAGTCTGGGGACGGAGATAGGAAGTCCGTTTTGGAGGAAAGGCCAAAAGATCCCTGACGAAGCACCATTCTGTTCTTTTTGGAGCGTGATCCGTGCTCAAACTCAAGAGTGGAGAGGTGAGCTGCATAGCCTTCACTCAGAAACTAATTTACATGAAATAGACCAAAAGGAGGGAAAAGTGTACATAAAAAGATAATGTCATGAATTACTCTAAGAGGAAAACACCTTGAGATGGTAAACTAAAACAAGTGAGCTTTACCTGGCACTGATGCTGATGTTTCTTGGATGGCCTGCCCACAATGTTTATCTGATTAGCTGCCAGCCCCAATGTGCTGTACACAGACATGTCCTTCATAGAACCATACGCTGCACTGATCTTAATGTGACACTATGTTCAAAAAAAAAAATATTCAGCATGTTTTTCCAGCCCAATAAACAATTGGGGCATGCAAAAATGACAAGCTGTTTTAAATAAAGATGAATGAACTAGTTTATAAATAAATGTAAATAAAATATGATAAAGGCTAATCATTACTAATCACCTATAAAAATAAAATTATGTAACATATTATAACGTATAATGTAAATGTCCTGCAGTGCTGTGTACATAGGCAGACCTCTTTTACTAGACTCTTCAGAAAAATGGTCTTCTGACGCAAGGGGTCATGGACGAGTCCTTCTGAGAAGAAGACCATTCCCTGAGGAAAGTTGTGCTGAGAGAGCCAGGACACGACCCTCTGCTTCTGCATGTCAGGACGGCCAGTAATGTAGATGATCAGATACCCAAGATCCTGCCAGTGTCTAGAGAATAATCAAAACATGTATAAATAGTAGGGATGGGTGATATCTTATTGTTTGCGATATACCGGTAAAATGTTTAAAAAATAATAAATAAATAAATAAATAAAACACGTGTGATGCAGTTTTGCATGTGTATGAGCCTGTTTACAAACCTGTTGTTATTGCCATGCTTTTTCTCCGAATTAACTTCATAACATAGTCAAGTGTTTAAAATAACCTTTTGTGATCAGCCGTGGTTTCATATCACAGAATGAGGCTGAAATCATACTATTTTATAGTATTATAAAGGCTATGTCGATTAGCATTGCATCATAAATATATTTTATCCTTATAAAAAATACCCAAGATTGCCTTCATGTTTCCTCAGTTAAAATTCCTCTATCTGTGTTTTATTCAGCTACAGCGATAACTAGATTAGAGATTCCTGAAGCATTGTCAGTACTATTACTTCTGCTATAAAGCATATGTGGAGTTTCTGCGCAAGGGCGCCCTCCGGCTTCCAAATTAGAAAGAGCTATATTGCCAAGGAATTTGTCTTAATGTTAGGAGCTTCCAGTACAGAAAGTACAAACATTTTAATTCACATTTCAGTGAATTTAACAGTCATTACATTACGTGTGTACTCAGCACTGCTCACAACACCCTATTTTGGGTAAAAATAGGAAAGATCATACTTTTCTCTGAAGAAAAAGTATTTCCCTGAATTATCGTCATTGATATAGTTATCACAATAAATACCAGAAATTATCGTGATAAATTAAGCCCATATTGCCCATCCCTAATGAATAGTGTACAAAATAGGGCCTAAAACTTGATCACTGAACAGAGGTGCTTACCCATCAGAAAATGTATCTCTCATTAGATAAAATATAGCCCTCCCCTCAAACTTATCAAACTTATCTAATACATCTTACAAAAAAAGCATAGAATTTGGGCCTCTAATAGTTTAAGCATTAGGACATTAAAGCAGGGCAACAACCACCCTTTAAAAGTTCCATTTTCAGCTTGGGCTGTCTCAGTGTTCTAACAGCGCCCATCAGTGTCTAAAATAATTGAGATGGCTAATTAATTCGAAAAGTTGAAACCTGGAAGTTAATTTAATAATAATCATTGTTTTACAATAGAAATTTTAAATGGCCAACAGCTATATCCAGTGCACTCGTTCAGGAAATCTTCCAGTAACGGGAAAGCATTAAAGTTATCATTGTCCAAGCGAGTTCACCATGACAGTTTTCTGATCCATCCCTCAATTTTTTCAGAAAGAGTAAAGAGCGATGTATTTTTGCCCTGAAGTCTCGCATTCAGATCATTAAGTTGGCTGAAAATGTCAGCTAGGTAAGAAAGCAAGCCATTTTTCATTCTAAATTTTTGAAACTAGCAGGGAGTTTTTCTCCAAAGGAAAGATCCTTACCTCTTCTCAGAGCTCATGGAGTCGACTGAGAACTTTTTCACCGGAAAGCCAGTGCATCTAACTATGAAACAGCAGCTGCTGATGTTCTGCACCCATCTCCTGACAGAGAACTTTGTGTGCTTGTTGCAACCTTGCTCCAACACACATACTACGCAGTTTTCAATTAAGCCTGAAGAACTTGATTAGTTGGATCAGGTGTGTTTAATTAGGGTTGCATCTAAACTCTGCAGGGCTGCGGCCCTCCAGGACCGGAGTTTGACACCCCTGCTCTAAAATATCTCCGGAGCGTACGTAATCTGAAGGGGAGTCTTCGGAAACAAAAGCGGCGAGTTTCCTGCATCTTGGATCCAATGGTATCTGCCAAAATCCACTAGGCGCATCTAATGTGGAGAATGTTGTGATAAGATATTCTTAAGTGTGGGCAGAATAATTCTCTCACACTTTAATTTACTTTGCTTCATTCAATTTCTTAAGGTCAAATTCTCACCTTGCCATTCTTACCATTCACAGGCACCATTAAAGCACACTAGTCTGTTGCTTCAGTGACCTCTTTTATGATTCTTGACTTTGGCATACGCTGCAGCTCCTCTTCCACTTTTGGCAGTAATGGAAAGGGGGGTTGACGAGTACTAATAGAAAACTTAGCTTACCAGTTTCATTTCACAGGCAGTTTTATGACTTAAGGAGTTTAATGGTGTATTGGCCTTTTACAATATAAAATACAAGTCCTGTAACTGACATTTTGTCCTTTTTTCCGTACAAGCTAAGAATTTATCAATACAGTCCAGTTTGCCACTCGGACTCCTGATGTCTGCAAGACTTTTGGTAAGATGAGGGTGACTAGGAAGTTTCAGATATGATTGTTCAGACATGAGTGTGATATCTGCACGTACCAATCTTAAACTTCACAGCTGCTGACGAAAGCTTTGACACTTTTACCACTTCCTTGACTCCTTTTGTGAAAACAAGCATGGTCTTGAATCAAGTTGCGTTTGGACACAAAATGTTCATCAAATGTTTTAACTACTGTGTTGTAGTAAACATTTTCCACAGAAAACGTAAAAGTGCTGAATATGGGTTCTGCCTGTTTGCCCATCGCATATAGTAGTGAATTCACCTGTACATCACATCTACCTTGTTGAGTTTCATTGCAATCCAGAAATGTGCAAAGCGCTGCCTCCATGCTGGCCAACTCCATGGCTGGGCAAAATCTAAAAGCTTCAGGCGTGTGAAACGTTGACATTTAATTCCGTCCTCCTTCTCAGATCAGCAGAGTGCATGGAGAACTTTCCCTTCTGACACCATGTAGCCAACAACTCGGTGAACTCACTGTCTTAACTTTATTTAACACGTGCACTGATAACCCCAGTAAAGATAGTTTGCTGTTTGATGTTTAGATTTCTTTTGGCTATAAATACAAAGTGCACTGTCATAGACATGCAAATAATACCAAATGTCATTTTCCATGGTTTGTGAAATCAGGTGACACTGTCCTCCAGGCCTCTTGGGTTCAATATCATGATTTGTGAAAGGTTTCAAAGTATAGTTTTTGACAGTTAATAGTGAGGGGAAAAGGGTGACAGAGTACATAGGGCCCAGAGCTTTGTGGGGCCCCATCTTCGACTCTGACTCCCTGAGGAAGTACTCTAAATTCTAAATTTGTGAAAACTTTCACAGTGCAGTTTTGGCCAGTTAACTCTTACCTGATACATTAATATCACTATTCTGAACTGTAAAACTTTCACAGTGCAGTGCTGGTCAGTTAACCCTTACCTGAGTCAGTAACTGAACTATTCTGATTTCTGAAAATTTCACAGCACAGTTTTGGCCATTTAACCCTATCCCGAGTTCGTAACATCACTATTCTGATTTGTGAAAACAATTCTGGACTGTGAAAGTTCACCAATCGGTAACATAACTATTTTCAGAGATGGGAAGTAACGAAGTACAAATACTTCATTACTGTACTTTAGATTTTTCAGTACTTTACTTTAGTACTTTACTTCACTATTTATTTTTCTGACTACTTTTTACTTTTACTCCTTACATTTTTACACAAATATCTGTACTTTCTACTTCTTACATTTTCAAACCAGACTCGTTACTTTAGTTTTAATCAGCATTTGGTGGATCACCATTCGATAGCAAATCTGTAATAAATCATGGATCAGCTAATCTTGACTGGCATTGCGACGCCAGACCAAACGGTTTCTATCAGAGTAATCATTGCAAGTGACTCGAGAATGGAGTGGAAGCGCGCGGGTGGATCATAGAGGCAAAACTACTGACCTGTTCAGGACTTCAAGTGCAGGTCAGTTTAATCTGTAAACAGGCTGCTAAGAGTTGCTAGCAGTTTAATGCTTAACTAAGTAAACAAAGACAAAACTACAACAGTAGTACTATAAACAAAACTAAACTAAATTACTATCATCACTCAAAATACTCTATGCTCAAGGACATCATTATTATATACTGTTACAGTAGTAATTTAGCAAACAAATGTTATAAAACATAATTTTGTAATATGTTCAGAGGGAGCTAGAGCAGATAACAACACAACCCTTATGAACATTAAAACTAAAATCCATGGTTACTATAGTTAAACCATGGTAACCGCAAATGACCCATGGTTTTGCTACATTAACTATAGTCTAACCATGAGATGTATAGTAAAACTATGGTTCCCCTTCAGTCATTCTCTACAACGTTACGTCATAACTGACGTATTTGGGGTCTCCCTTGGGAGGCCAATCACCTCTGAATAAACTGGAAAAGGCCAATGAAAATTGGCGAGTGGATTTTGCATGCCAAGCCACTCCCCCGTATATACGGGTATATAAGATGGCGGCGTGCATCCACTCATTCAGATTTTTCCTTCGGAGCTTCACCCGCAAGCTGACTGGAAATTCATCGTTGGTTTCTCTCAATGCTGCGTAGCCAGGTGCATCTCTGCACCGGTAACTTTGTATTACAGCGAAGAACCCCTCTTGAGTGCACGGTTGTGCCGCGGTCCTTCCCTGGGCAAACCAGCAATAAAAGAGCAATTTTCCAACGAAGCACGGTTGTTGAGAGTGTCTTTTTCAAGACACATCTCCAATCGTACGTTTTTAGGGAGCGATAGTTTCCTTACTTCCTCATGACGGACACAATCGCTGTCTCATAGGTCTGGGTTGTAAAAAATGCACATTGAGATGGCGTTTGTGGATGGGTTATGCCCACGCTCGTGGGCAGACCCATTATTACGCTTGGTCATAGCTTACATTTGTTATGTGGGCTACCTTTGCACTCTACCCTTTCCGGTTTTGCGGGCTGCTGATTCCCCAGGCTGCATTGGCTAGAAGCATGGGAGACCTGAGGATTACAGTCTGGGCTGCTCCGTCGGGTTCGCCCCCGCGGAGGTCCAGGTCCTCTTAGCGTATTACCGTCGAGTTTCTGAATGCCGATGCCGGTTCATCTTACCACAAGCCCTGCGTCTCATTTAGTGCTCATGAGGACGTTAAGATGTCTATCGCCGCATCAGCGGAACGGTTCGTCTTCTGACGCCGAGGATTGCGCGGCCGGTGTCTTAGGCTAAGTTGACGTCCGTGTTCCTCTGAGTGGCCGCGACGGCCGTTCGCGGTCTAACGATGGGTTTTCAGCGACAGACGCGGCTCTTGCTGCGCCCTCTCTGGTACCTTTCTTCCCGGAGGTTCAGGAAGAGCTTAACTACGTGTTTAGCGCTTTCCCTGCACTCTCCTCGTGGGCGGGAGTGGCCTGGAGCATGTTGACGCCCTCTGGTGGAGTGTGCGGTTGTGGTGCAAAATGCCGCCACCTGGTGGGCTGTCCGTGTTTTCCTCCTAGCTTGTAAGCACTGCCAGCCTTGGCTGTAAAGCAGGGCTCACAGTGCTGCAGGCCTTGCCACCTCCGCTCTGCACACCATGGCCCTCCTGCATTATATAGGCCATTATTTTGATGTGCACGAGGAGGGTTCTGACTTGAGGTTGAGGCAGGAACTGCATACGGTGATCATAGATCTCGGTGCGGTCCCTCGGTCAGGTGATGTCCATCTTTGTGGCCTAAAAAATATATATATATAAAAAAAAAAAAATCTGGTTGTACCTGGTGAGATGTACAACACTGACAAAGCTCGCTTTCTTGGTGTTTCATCTTTCAGGCCAGCCTCTTCGGTGATACTGTTCAGGACTTTGCCCAGCGGTCCTGAGCAGTTCAGGCGCAGATAGAGTGCCCATGGTAGGGCCATGTTTTTGTCTGCCTTCACCGAAGATCCGTCCCGGTGGTCCCAACGGTCCCAGCGGGACTTGCTCCGCTCCCCTTTGGGGGTGTTGAGCTGACCACACCTAGGGGTGGCAGTCTGCCATCTGGGTTGCCTTGTGGAAATAATAGGACATGGGGTTTCCTGGGAGCAGGCTACCCGGGGGATGGAGAAGATTGCTTGACGGGGTCTTCAACTCCTGTTCCCCCCCTCTCCCGGGGGAGGGCCAGGAGAGAGTGGCTTCACTACTGCCGCCTACCTTAGGGTCGGTAGTACCCAACCACTCACAAAAAGAGCAATTTTCTAAGTCTCTGGGTTTTTCAACCCGAGTTCAGTTTGTGAGCGACGCTTTGCCTCCTCAGATCCAGACTCGGAGTATGTCTTCACCAACATCACGGGAACCAGGGGTGAAGGTAAGGGCTGCTTGCCGCAGCGTGACTTTTCTCCAGAACGCTTTGTTTTCTGGGTTGGGTCCTGGACAGGACCTCGACTGCAGTGGCATATCAATTGCCTCGAGTTGCTCGCAGTGCTTCTAGCGCTACGTCGGTTTCTTCGTCGGCGACAAGCATATGCTGATTCGAACAGACAATGTTCCGACAGTAGCGTATATCAACCGGCAGGGTGGTTTATGCTCCCGTCGCATGTCGCAACTCGCCCGCCATCTCCTCCTGTGGAGTCAGACGCGGCTCAAAACGCTGCAGGCTGTTCACATTCCGGGAGAACTGAATCGTGCAGCCGATGCGCTCTCACGACAGCTCACTCGTCCCGGAGAATGGCGACTTCACCCCCAGGTGGTCCAGCTAATTTGGAGTCGATTTGACGAAGCTCAGGTGGACCTGTTCGCTTCCCCGGAATCCTCCCACTGCCAGCTGTTTTATGCTCTGACCGAGGCCCCCCTCGGCAGGGACGCTCTGGCACACAGCTGGCCCCGGGGACTCACCAAGTACGCCTTTCTCCCAGTGAGCCTCCTTGCACAGACTCTGTGCAAGATCAGGGAGGACGAGGAGCAGGTCCTGTTGGTTGCGCCTTATTGGCCCACCCGGACCTGGTTTGCCGACCTCATGCTCCTCGCGACAGCTTACCAGTGTCAGGGTGAGCTGTGCCCCCTGGGAGTTCGAGCCCACTCCACCCGGAGTGTGGTTTCCTCGTATGCGTTGGCGCACGGCGCCTCTCTCTCATGGCGCGCGACACCAAACAGGGGTGGACGGTTCGGTGTTGGCTTGTTGCGCCATTCCTTTGGATCCGTTTTCCAGAGGAGACCCCAAATACGTCAGTTATGACGTAACGTCGTAGAGAAACGACTGAAGGGGAACGTCTCGGTTACATCTGTAACCCTCGTTCCCTGAAGGAGGGAACGGAGACGTTACGTCATAACTGACGTATTTGGGGTCTCCCTTGGGAGGCCAGTCACCTCTGAATAAACTGGAAAAGGCCAATGAAACTTGGCGAGTGGATTTTGCATGCCAAGCCACTCCCCCGTACATACGGGTATATAAGATGGCGGCGTGCATCCACTCATTCAGATTTAAGCTGAGGAGCTGAACCAAAACCGAGCGCCCCAGCGCAGTCCAGAATTGTGGCAAGAGGACGTAACGTCTCCGTTCCCTCCTTCAGGGAACGAGGGTTACAGATGTAACCGAGACGTTGTAGTTAAATTAAAACAGATTGTAATCAATCCAACAAAAAATAAACAAACAAATCATGATTACTATACTTTTACTGTAATAAACCATGGTTAATTTTGGTAAGAGAAAAACATGACTCATGATAATGCAACAACATGTTCAGTATTAGGATTTTTCTGTATAGATATTGTCATGATGTAAGCATTATTGTACTAATTTTGACATTTAGGCAATTCAGAGAATATAGTTTTCTTAAATCTATAGTATTTAAGCCATTTTAAGATAAAACAACAACACCTGATTTAACACCTACTTTAAATTGAACCTAAGTAAAACTGTTACTGCAAATAGAATATAATATGGTGGTTGTTTTGTAAAAAGGTGGAGACAGTTTTGCTCATAACAGTAAATGGCTGATGGGAAAAGGGACAGGTAAGAAAATTAGTGAAAAAAGCAAACACACACAAAGTGAGAGGCAGAGAGATATCATGGAAAATAAAGAGACTGAAAAGGAAAATGGAAGTTCAAGAGAGCCTTTTTCTTATTTTGCACATCCCCAGCCTAAGGTTTTATACATTTATTTAAATGTGATGGCCATACAAAAAAATAGTGTTGTCCATGGTCTCAGAATTTGTTGTGGGTATATGGGATGGCCTGGATGAGTGTGAGATTTCCCGGCCTGAAATTTTGTCCCAGTCTGGTCCTGTTCTACATGGTGGTTGTTTAGTTTTGATATATTTATTAGCTAACAAATTTTAAATGTAAGTTATTGTGTATTAATGTGTCAATATGATGTGATGTCCAGTTAACAGTGTGGCACTAAAACAGGTAGTAGTAATGGGTACTTTTTACTTAAGTACATTTCTGAGCCCATACTTAACTTTAACTTAAGTAAAAAAAGTGTAGTCAGTACTTCTACTTTTACCAGAGTATTTTTTAACATGAGTATCTTTACTTGTACTTGAGTGAAGGATGTGTGTACTTTTGCCATCTCTGACTATTTTATGGTACTGACTCAGAGAGGGGTTAAAAGACCATAAACTGCACTGTGAAAGTTTTCACAAATCAGAATAGTGATTAAATGAATCAGGAAAGGGTTAACTGACCAAGACTGCACTGTAAATTTTTTCACAAATCAGAATAGTTAAGGGCTCAGGAAAAGGTTAACTGACAAAGTGTTAAACTGTGAAACCTTTTGCAAATCAGAATACTGAACCCAGTGCTTGGAAACCATTATTCACTGGAACAGCACTGTATGACATTATTATACAAGAAATATATATAAATATCGTGAAAGTTTTCACAAATCAAGCTTGACCTAAAACAAATTTGTATTCCAGCAGTCTGCGTATTTTTTGGTTATAGACGTTAATCATGAAGAATGCCTACCTTTCACATTCCTTACTTGCAGACTTACCAAGGGGTTTACAGACAAGCAATTTACAGATGGTGAAGATGATACCTGTTTCAGTCTTCTAAGTGTCCGAATTTTGGAGCTATAGGCATTATAAAAAAAAAAAAAAAACTCATGTCGGCCCGGAGGACAGTGTCGCCTGAATTCACAAATCATGAAGAATGACATTTGGTATCATTTGCATGTTTATGACAGCGAACTGTGTATTTATGGCAAAAGGAAAACTAAATATGAAACCGCAAACTATCTTCATAACTATCCCAGTGTTCAAGACATGGTTATGACCTTCCATTAAAGTATGCTGTATTACAAGTAGTGACAACACATTAGCAAAATTTTGTGGAGGAAAAAGGTCCATATTGTCCATTCTAAATAACGATGCATGATACAGCTAGTGTTGCTTTCGTCAACGAAAATTCTGACTAAATATCGTCGTCAACGAACCTTTATCACGTGACGAAAACGAGATGAGACGCAACGTAAATGCTGGTCGTGTGACGATGACTATAATTAAATGTATAATGCAATATTGTTGACGAATAAAAACGAGACTAAATGTGGTTTACAAAATAAAAACTATGCTAAAATGTCTCTTAATTTTCGTTGACTAAAACGAGACGAAACAAAATGTTATAACGTTATTTCCTTTTGTTTAGTCGCGTTATTATTATTATTTTGCAGTATTTCTGAAGTGGGCTGCATCAAGTCGCACTGTGCAGACGCAGGCGACGTCACTTCCTCAAGCCCCACTGGCTGAAATTGAGGCCTGAAATTACAATTATTAAGACTGTTAGACAGTTATATACCGTTATCAGCACATGTTGAAGTAGATTAGTGTCTGAGAGAATATGCGCCATATTGCAGCGTTAGAAAACTCTGTCAGTAATTTTTTACTTTCACTTTCTATATAGTGAATTAGAAAAGTTAAAACTGAAGTTAAGACGTTCACCGGCATAACTATTACACAAAGTTTGATATCCATTGGCTCGCCTTCATGGTTTAAACAGAAATACTTCCAATATAGCGATGTAACTGCAAACCCCCATGCATGCACCTTAAACGGTGAAAGATGGATCAACTCGGTCTGCTGCTCTGTCTGAAACACGTCTTTGTGTTTGTGCGCGCTTCGGGTGTATACGAGAACCGCGCGCAAGTAACGAATCGAGTTTTGTTTTGTTTCTTCTTGTTGTGGTTTTAAATAGCTTGAACGTGTAAATTGGCAAATTATAACCTGCAAAATCACATGCCGAACGGTGGGGTTTTGATCTGATCCGTACGTATCACGGATCGACTGCGATCCGTTTAAACCCTAATAGGCTATATGACAGATCAGAGCCAATGCTCCAAGGAAATTGCATTGCTGGTCCAATGGCAGACTCCAGGGAAAATTCTGTGTTCACCGTTTGACACACATCAATCACGTGCGTATATTTGTATCTTGACTATACTTCTAGGTACGTATACTATACTGACTGGGTTAAATAGAACTGCATTACTAAAAAGAGACTAAAACACAATTTTCATTGACTAAAACTAGACTAAAATGTCAACAGTTTTCGTCGACTAAAACTAGACGAAAATAGTCATGGATAATTATGACTAAAATAAGACTAAAATGCTCGGACTTTTAGTTGACTAAAACTTGACTAGACTAAAAAGAGTATGAACGTGACTAAAACTAATGAAAGCTAAAATGACAGCTTTATACAAAGACTAGACTAAAACTAAAATTAAAACAAGCTGCCAAAAACAACACTAAGCACAGCTCACAGTCACTTTCAAGCTAAACAGCTTTCTGTTTGTAAACGTAGCAAACCTGCATAACCAACTTGAACCCATTTTGAAATCTATGGGAAAATATTTCGCCCCTACATAAGAAAATTTTTATCATGTGGATTCCCATAGAAATGACTATATTTTGCACATGAAAAACAGTAAAACACACATGAAGACGTGTCTAACTCTTGTCATCAGTCACAAGGAAGCCAGTTACTGCCACTGAATAAAACAAAAAATGGTAACTGCACCTTTTTATCTCACAATTTTAACTATTTTTCTTGCAATTAAAAGTTTACATCAGAATTGTGAGATATAAACTCACAACTGTGAGTTGTCAAGTCAGAATTATGAGATATAAACTCGCTATTCTAAGAACATATCAGTCTTTTTTTCCCCTCAAAAGTGGACTTTGTAACTCACAACTGTGAGTTTATATCTCACAATTCTGAGAAAAAAAGTCAGATTTATAAGTTTGTATCATGCAATTCTGAGGTGAAAAAAAAGTCAGAATTGTGAGATAAAAAGTTGCAATAACCTTTCTTAATATTTTATTCAGTGGCAGAAACCAGCTTCCATAATTACCTGACCACATCCACAGCTCCAGGGCGGACTTTGGGATCACTGCCCATAAGGGAAACACTGGCAGCAAAGGAACCATCAATACTAAACACCACACACTCCATTCCCCATGGCAACACTGTGAGGAATGCCTCTGCACTTGTTTGATCACCTCTGTAAAGACAAAAAAAAAACACCAGCTGTGTCTTCCATTCTTTAAATAGTTTTGTAAAAACAGTCTATAGATAGACAGATATTTAGAGTGATTCACTGTTTTGTGATGAGAATGTGAATACTTACTTGACCACCATTTTGATGGGGTAGACACCTACCCCTAGTCTTTTATTATCAGGGATAGTGTAGGACACCCGTCCACTGCTGCTGGTTACCGCGGTGTCAAACAGCACCCAGCGACCAGAGGCAGGCTGGGTCTTTAAAAACACATCCACCTGAGAAACAGACAGGATATTTTAAATCATAGAAATATATACAAGATCATAAGTTAAGTTTCAATAAAACTGTGCTGGCTATCCATCAGAGTGGTAATGTTAATACATGTCTTTGATTTTTTAGCAGTGGTAAAAGGCGCTTCTTTTAAATGTGACAACAACAATACAGTTATAAAAATTACCATCTTACCTTCTCTCCCGTTAGAGTCACCATGTCAAGAGGGCCATACATAAACCGCCCCACCAGCGTCTGCGGGCCATCTTCTGTCATGATGACATCATGAACTCTGTGATTCGCCGTTACATTCTGATAATGAAGAATAATTATAAGACTGACCTCCAAAACAAAGGAATGCACATAAAACTATTAAACTCTATTTCCTTCCATATACAGGTGCATCTAAAAAAAACTGAATATTGTGAAAAAGTTAATTTTTTGTTTGTGACTTATTTCAAAAACTGAAACTTTTCTAGATTTATTACATGTAAAGTAAAACATTTCTGAAGTTTTTAGTTTTAATTTTGATGATTAGAGTTTACAGCTCATGAAAGTCAAAAATCCAGTATCTCAATATATTAGAATATTTACAATTGAGTTTCATTAAATGTCCATCCCTACAGTATAAATTCCGGGTATCTCTTGTTCTTTGAAACCACAATAATGGGGAAGACTGCTGATATGACAGAAGACAATCACTGACACCCTCCACAAAGAGGATAAGTCACAGAAGGTCATTACTGAAAGGGGTGGCTGTTTACAGAGTGCTGTATCAAGGCATATTAAATGCAAAGTTGACTGGAAGGAAGGAATTTGGTAGGAAAAGGTGCACAACAGGGATGACCACAAGCTTGAGAAAACTGTCAAGGAAAGCCGATTCAAACACTTGGGAGAGCTTCACAAGGATTGGAATGAAGCCAGAGTTAGCGCATCAAGAGTCACCATGCTCAGATGTCTTCAGGAAAAGGGCTACCAAGCCACTTCTGAAACAGAAAACAATGTCAGAAGCATCTTATCTGGGCTAAGGAAAAAATTAACTGGACTGCTCAGTGGTCCAAAGTCCTCTTTTCAGATAAAAGTAAATTTTGCATTTCATGTTGAAATCATGATACCAGAGTCTGGAGGAAGACTGGAGAGGCACAGAATCCAAGCTTCTTGAAGTCCAGTGTGAAGTTTCTGAAGTCAGTGATGATTTGGGGTGCTGTGATCTGCTGGTGTTGGTCTACTGTGTTTTATCAAGTCCAAAGCACTTTCTGCTTTTGGAGAACTTTCGGTTTACAAGCTTTATGGAGACGCTGATTTCCTTTTCCAGCAGGACTTTAGCACCTGCCAACAGTGCAAAAACCATTTCCAAGTGGTTTGCTAACCATGATATTACTGTGCTTTATTGGCCAGCCAACATGCCTGACCTGAACCGGATAGAGAATCTATGGTATATTTTCAAGAGAAAGATGAGAAACTGTAGATCCAACTATATCCAGACGATCTGAAGGCTCAATAGTGCCTCAGCAGTGCCACAGGCTGATCGCTTACATGTCACACTTTACTGATGCTGTAATTTGTGCTAGGAGCAAGGAATTTGCTGTAATATGTGCTGCTGATCAAGTACTGAGTGCATAAATGAACATACTTTAAAGAATTTAAACTTTTCTGTTTTGCATATCCGTTTTTTGATTGATCTTAGGAAATATTTTAATATTTTGAGATACTGGATTTTTGACTTTCATGAGCTGTAAGTTGTAGTCATTAAAATTAATACAAAAAAACTTTAGAAATATTTTATTTTACAGGTAATGAATCTAGAATATATAGATACTTATATAATATAAGTTTAAGTTTTTTAAAAAAGGTTAAAAAAAAAAAAAAAAAAACGTTTTCACGATATTCTAATTTTTGAGATGCACCTGTATATTTAAGGGGACCTTTTATGCAAAAATCACTTTTATAAGGTGTTTGAACGCAGTTGTGTGGCTGCAGTGTGTGAAAACAACCAGCCTATGATGGTAAAATTTCACCTATTTTTTTTTTTTTTATAATCCCAATAAATTATAAACAGTCTCTCTCAACATGCCATTCCAGAGTTCTCCCTACAATGATGTTGTCGTAGGGATAAGGTCCCGCCCATTTGTGACGATCTCTGCCCTATTCATGGGTTTCAGTCACGTGCATCGCGCCGGTAAACTTTACCGGCCAATGACGCTTCGAGCACTCAACCTAGGGGCGGAGCCACCCACTATATATAGGTTGGGCTGAGCGTTATTAACTCAGAATCTTTCTCCTTCACGAAGCAAGCATCGAAGACTTCTACTAACCGCCGTTAACTCTTCTCGCAGTTGACAACGCCCTAAGAGGATGCCGTTTGCCTCAAGTTCCCCTTTGGCAATCCGGCAAGAAGACGACGAGATGTTGATTAAGGAGTGCTGTGCATGCGGAGGCCCTGTTGAGCTCCCTGATGCACATGACGCATGTGTCTTCTGTCTGGGCCGAGTCCACACAGAGGCCGTGCTGGATGGGCCTGACTGTCCTATCTGTGAAGAAATGACAGTCAAAACCCTCCGGGCCAGGGTTTCTGTAATCCTAAACTGCGTGCCGGCCAATCCATTGGATGACGCGCGGGATCTGGTCTCGTTTGGTGCTGCAGAGGATGACCTGGATGACGACGACGACGCCATGTCGACTGCAGCCTCTGGTTCAGGTGACTGGTCCGCCTGCCTGGAGTCGGAGGCTTCCCACAGTGAGGTGCGCGAGCCCCCGGCCCCGATTGACGAGGAGCTGGTGAAGATCCTGTCTGAGGCTGTACAGGATTTGGGTCTTGATTGGTCGCCCCCTGAGCATCCAACCAAGAACAGGTTGGACATGCGGTATCTGCAGTCGGGCCGCCAGGTTGGCGCACCCCAGAGACCCGCTCCCTTTTTTCCTGAGGTGCATGAGGAGATCTCGCGGTCTTGGCGCTCCCCCTATTCGGCCCGAGCCCAAGCCGCGGGATCACGTATGCTCTCCTCTGTCGATGGAGCCGACCGCTGGGGTTATACTAAGCCGCCGCCCGTCGAAGAAGCGGTTGCAGCACATCTTTGTCCGTCCGCACGTGGGAGAAAATCTGCGCCATCGCTTCCATCGAAGCCGTGCCGCACCATGAGCCACATCGCGGATAATGGCAACCGGCCAAGCAGCATCCGCGATCCACACTATTCAAGCCAAAATGCTGCAGACGCTGGATGAGGAGGGGCCGGACTCTGCCGCCTTCAAAAAGCTGTACTCGGCCACTGACTTGGCGCTCAGGGCCACGAAGAAGACGGCCCAGGGAATCGGCCGCTGTATGGGCAGTCTCGTCACGTTGCAGAGGCATCTTTGGCTGATGTTGACTGACATGAGGGAGTCGGAGAAGGCTCAGCTGTAAGACGCACCCATTTCCCCGCTCGGCCTGTACAGGGATGCTGTGGGCTCGTTTTCTGAGAAGTTTCTGGAGGCCCAGAAACAGTCAAAGGCGATGAGCCATTTCCTACTGAAGAGAGATCGGTCCGCTGCACCCCCACCACGTTCCAGATCCTCTTCTTTGCAGTGTTCAAAAAGGCGCGAAAGACCACCGCCTACTCCTTCCTCGGGAGCGAGGGTGGACCCGGAGCCAGCCGTGAGGCCAAAAGCGAGGCAGTTCCGCTACCCGAAGAAGATGGGACCACGCCCTTCCAGTGTGGTACAAGATCCACAGCAGCGTTCCTGACTGCGGTGGTCTGAGGAGGAAACGGCCGCCCAGTGAAGATTATGCCGCTAGTACTGCAGAAAATCAGAGAAGAGAAGGGGACTGTGCTTCTTGTAGCGCCGAGTTGGCCCAACCAGCCGTGGTTTCCGGAGTTGGTAGAGCTCCTAACGGCTCCCCCGTGGCCAATTCTGTTATGGAGAGATCTCTTATCTCAGGCAAAAGGCTCGGTGTGGCACCCCAGGCCGGAGCTATGGAACCTGCATGTTTGGCAGGTGAGCGCAGAGGGCAGACGCTAAACGTATCTCAATGAGTTTTGGATACAATTGCAGAAGCAAGAGCTCCATCTACCAGACGTCTGTACAGTCTGAAATGGAAAGTTTTCTCTTCATGGTGTATTACAAAAGATGAGGACCCAGCCAGCTGTGATGTGTCCATCATTCTATCATTTTTGCAGGACTGCTTGGATGCTGGGTGCACGCCATCTACTCTAAAAGTGTATGTGGCTACTATGTCAGCTTTCCATTTGCCTATCGGTGATCGTTCGGTCGGTAGGCATCATCTGGTGACAAACTTTTTAAGGTACCAGTTTGGGATCTGTCTTTAGTGCTTAGTGCTTAGCCACCCTTTGAGCCGCTGCTTTCGGCAGAATTGAGGGTGCTCTTATTCAAGATGGCGCTCTTGCTTGCTTTGGCATGTGGCAAGAGGGTAGGTGACTTACATGCACTGTCTACGAACAATGCGTGTATGGAGTTTGGTAAGGATGACTGTATGGTTAGACTGCAGCCTAAGCGGGGATATGTGCCTAAAGTGCTTTCTACATCGTTTAAAGTGCAGGTCATCACGCTTCAGGCGTTTGCTCCTCAGGATTTGGAGCCAGCGGCGCACCCACTATGCCCAGTCCGTGCCCTGCGGGTTTATCTGGAGAGGACTAGGCACTTCAGACAGGCGGAACAGCTGTTTATATGTTTCGGTGGCCGTACCAAAGGACTGCCAGTGTCTAAACAACGGCTGTCTCATTGGCTTCTAGGAATGAGGCATGTCCCTGGGGAGTGCACGCCCACTCAACGAGAAAAATGGCTTCGTCGTGGGCTTGGGCAAAAGGTATGTCGGTTTAGGATATTTGTCTGGCAGCAGGATGGTCCTTACAAGACACTTTTGCCAGATTTTACAACCTGGAGATTCCGTCATTTGCACCGCTCGTTCTATCTGTACAGTGATGTATCTGCAGCTTGGTAATTGGCCGTTGCCCGCACCTGGCCACGCCCCCCCAGATGACGAGGGTGGTTTCGACTAGGTCCGGTAGGCCCAGGGCGTGCCTATAATTGAAAACTGTAGTCAGCGCTCTATACATGTGTTCGAGCTGTTTTTTCTTCTGTATTGAGTGGTATAAATTGTATATGTATGTGGCTCCAGCAGCGCTGCGACCAGTCCATGTGTAGTGTTATGCTGTATTACTGTGCTTAGTCCCACTCGGCTAGAGCTGGAGGGCGTCGTTCTTCCCTGAGTGTTCTATGAAGCAGTTAACGTGCTCGGCTCTATAGGGTCTGGCTCATTAGACTCTTCTCACCATGTATGGGATTACAACACAGCGGGATTGTACGCGTTCCCCAAGCGTATGCTAACGCAATGTCGAGAGACATTGTAATAAATAGGAATGCTCGGGTTGTGTAACCTCGGGTTCCCTGAAAGGAGGACCTATATATAGTGGGTGGCTCCACCCCTAGGTCGAGTGCTCGAGCATCATTGGCCGGTAAAGTTTACCGGCACGATGCAATCAGGCTTCAGTATTTGGAAGGAGGGGGATAACCCCAAGCGTATGCTAACGCAGTGTCTCGTTCCCTCCTTTCAGGAAACCGAGGTTACATACGTAACCGGAGACGATATACAATGTCAGCACCAAAAGTGGCATTACAAGTGTTTTGGGATGCACCAAATGAACACAGGAGTCTCCATAGACTCCCTCCATCTAAGGCGCTAAGAACACTGTGGTTAAATTTAATTTTTGAAGGAAATGTTCTGAAAAAAAATCTGTAAAGTCCCCTATTTGTTTAGGGAACAGTGATCAATATCAATGCTTCGTGCGTGAACGTCAGCTCCAGACAAAGTATTAAGGCGTTTTTTTTTTTGCCAAATTGCCTTTCTGAAAGTGCTTCTTGGCACTCTGTAAGGCTAATGTTGCTAAAGCTACCATTGTCTCTTCCAGTGATGCTGCCTTCATGTGCTACCAGAATTCTCGTAAATAGGAATCTGGTAGTTAAAAACTGCATATAAAAAGCAGTCTGAAGTCGACCACTTGAATTTGTCAAGCTCAATATCACAAGTGGGACCTGTAAAGTTTGTGATAGAATGCAATGTCACAATGAGACCAGCTATGTCGTTATTTTTATCACGCCGTGCTCCCAATCTGTGTAATTCATAAACATGCATTTATTATGCAAAATCAAAAGACTGACTTTTAAATCATTCCAGTTTGAACATAAGGCTGAACACCACTACTGAGAGTTTCTGACTATTTCAGTGTGAGAGATTGATGTTTTGTTTTTGCCAGCTCTTGAAGCTCCGCCTTCTTCTAAAAAGGGCGCCGGAAGAACCAGCTCATTTGCATTTAAAGGGACAAACACAAAAACCATGTGGTTTTGCTCACGCCCTAGAAGTGACGGTATTAACAAGCTATAAAAAATTATCTGTTGGATATTTTGAGCTAAAACTTCTTATACAGACTCTGGGTACATCAGACTTATTTTACATTTTGTAAAAAGGGGCATTATAGGTCACCTTTAAACTTATTTTCGTACTCAGTCGTACTAAAATTACACTGGTATGTAAAGCGTTGTTTGTCTTCTTCATGAAAGGATTTTGACTTATTTACATCAGAAAAGTTTTAATGGTTCTCCAGCACAGTGATGCATTTGTGACTACATATATTGTGAGACTTAGTAAGGTTAAGAGGGGACAGTTGTCTTGTATTTCACAGTCTTTCTAATTCTTTAGGGAATGTGAAAATACCAGACAAGAGCTCTTAAAGGATGTTCATGTTGACAGTATACAATGCCTTAGAAAGAGTTCTTTACACATAAAGTAGATAAACATTGAAAAAGGAACCACAAGCAACACTGGCAGACTAAATATTGCAATAGATGAGCTTCAACATGATAAAACCAACAGTTATGTAAAAACTCCTACAGTTTGAGCCAAGGGCGTTTAAAATGAGCTCTTGCAGTATGACCGACACTAACAAGAATTTTTATCTGTAAGCATGCACAACTGCTCAAAAGTTTGATGTCAGTAAGAGTTTTGCTCTAAGAGTACAGTAAGACAAGCAAATCTGCATATTGTAGTAATATGCAAAAACATTATTAAAATATTTGGAGTCATATGGTGCTCTGCAAAGGCTTCCTAGACTAGACATAAAACATGTATTATTATTATTATTATTATTATTATTATTATTATTATTATCATTATTAATTGCCTTTAAAAAGTTTTTTTTTTTAATTTTCCAGTAAATGAGATGCGTGTTAAAAAAAAAAAAAATAATAAAAAAAAACATTCACACTGTACAACATTGTGTTATCTAAACTAACTACAGGTAAGTTCTTGTGATACTCACCCGTAGTTTGACATGTGTCCGTCTGCGAAGCCACTTCTCGCGGGGGCTGGATGGAGAGATGGAAATAGCATCTGAACAATCTGCTTCCCCAGCTTTCAGACAGTCACATCGCATTACCTGACAAAGTGGCAGAAAAATGAATGCTATTAATTCCCAATCTTATGAATTCAAGGCTTAAGAGAACAATTCTTTTTCTTTTTTTTTGGAATGTTATTGCTTTTTTGTTTTATTTTCTGTATGACTTTCTGCTCCTTTCGACTACATAATTCTCAATAATGTGTTGTTAAAACTGCTCCCATGAATCTGTGTCCTCTCTGGGGTGACATTAGACAACATTTGCTGAACATAAAGAGCCGCAGTTCTTCTTGTCTTTTGACTGAATCAATGCAGTTCCACATGTTTCCACGTATAGTCACTGGATGACACATTTCAGCATTATTACACAGTGTACTGTTTGGCCTTTTCTTTTTTTCCCCCATTTGTTCAGAAGGCAGCTCACTGTTTGACACAGCATCCCTGTAAAGTTCTCAGACAGATTGAGGTTCACGTGAGTTTTAACCAAGGATGTCTGTAATAGCTGCAGAAAGCCGTTAGCATTCCTATTTATTTCAATAAGCAGTTGCTTGGCAGGTACAACATTCCCTGAAAATAAAGCTGTCCTAAATAACACACTATACACTGTGCACTTATTCTATGCATTATGTACTCAACCGTCTAGTGTATGAATTATATAAATTTATTTTGTCATAAAAAAAACTGTGACAGTTCAGTGCATGAAGTGTCTAACACTCCACACATTTTTTAAATTTTTTAAGTTTGTTTAATTAAGCTCATCATCTGGGCATTTGAAATGTATTTTTTCTTTTTGGAATTTTTCAGTGTGAACACGCTATTCACATTATATAGAATAGCGCATTAGTCAGCAAATCGGGATGCACCCTTATAGGATTTGAATTATGCCATATTTGCTTTTAACAATTAGCAACAATAATATTGTAGTCAATAAAGAAAAAAATGAATTATAATTATGAAAAGGTATACAAAACAGTAACAAATGGCTCAAAAGTAGGAAAATACGTTTACTGTTTACCTGTGTACTCTCAATTTGCAGTTTGGAGTTTGCCATCTACGGTGCTATAGATTGTGTGCGTCTTAAACAAGCTAAAATTTCATTGGACAACGTGAAGTGGAACGGCATCTTCCTAGTCTTACTCATAAATTGGTTGAAAACTATGTAACTACTGTCTGTTTTCTTTTTTCTTTTTTCTTTTTTTTAACAAACATGGAATGGTTAGAATGGACGACATCAAATTAATTGTAAGTAATGTTTCATTTTGTCTTATTTACGTACTACATGTTGATACACCGTTTAGCATTTGATGATACTATATACTATACACACCGAGATAGCAAGCAACCATTGAAACATTGAAAGTCAATGTTATGTCAATGCTGCATTGAATCAATGTTATAAATTGATATTTTTAATATCACTTTTGTACCCATAATTAATGCTGAAAGAAGACTGAGATTTCAACAGAAAATCAATGAAAATGTAACTGAATCAGAGTTATAAAGTGATGCTGGTTTAAAATCACTTTTGCACCCAAAATTAATGTTTAAACAATGGCAAAATTTGAACAACAACAACAACACCAAAAATCAATGGTAATTGTCATTGAATTAACATTATGAAGTGATGTTGGTTCAATATCACATTTGCATCTATTGAATCAATGCTACACTATGATTGATTGTACATCACTGCTGTTGAATTAACATTGAAATGAACAAAAATAATCATTGGTAATATTGTTGAATTAACGTTACACTATGATTACAGATTACAGATGTGGAATCTACTACTAAAATTAACAAAAATAATCAATAGTAATGTCAGTGAATCAGTGCTACACTATGTTGATTCTACATCACATGCTGTTGAAACATCATAACATGAATATTGAAATCAACAAAAATGATCATTACTAATATCGTTTGATCAATGTTAATGTGATATTGGTTTCAATTCACTTTTGTTGAAACATTGAAAATACAACTGAAACATCAACATAAAATAATGTTGCCATCTGATGTGAAACAACATTTCTGACTATTTCAAAGTTGTGGGGAAAACCTTTTCAAACATAAATTTATTTAATTTGACAATTTAACACAATCAATGACAAAAAGAGAGAAAAAAAAGTACGTCAAAAAGTACCTGTCAGGAATATGGACCTGTTTTGTTGCGTTTTCGCCCCATGTTTCTGTTCCTGTATGCCCTAATATGGTCATGTTCTTGTTCTCGTTTAGTCTGATTAGTCATTCTGTGCACCTGTGTTCTCCCTATTAGCTCATGTATTTAAGTTCCAGTCTGTGAGTTTTGTCTTTGTCGGGTCTACTATGCGATGTATGTGTGTCTTCTCCCGTTCATTGTGTGGATTTACCCTGAGTGTTGGATTTATTAAAGACTGTTTCACTTATCAATGTCTCTGTCATTCCTTCTGACACAGTTCATGACAGTACAAAAGCATTAGAACCTTTAAAAATAACATTACTTTCAGATGTCTAATGTCATTATAATTAGTGGCCCAACTGTTCAAGTTTTAAAACTCTGGCTTGCATCAGTGTACTGCCTCTTTTCCTTTGCGTTCTCTGAAATCTGAAAAAAAAAAAAGGGTTTAAACTTACTTTTACTTCTGCTTACTTACTGCTACTTAAGAGCAAAGTTGTCATATTCAAGAATGTTAATAAGCTAAACAATATGATTTGCTTTTTTAAACTGTTTAACACAAAACAATCTAATAATATTTATAATACTGTTAAATGATGTATATTTAATATATTTATTTATTTGTTGAATATATTTATATTCTATTTAAATGGAAGCACTATGACAAGGTGTCCAATCTTTATACCCAAGTTTATATCCAGCCCTAATTAAAACACACCTGAAACCACTAATCAAGATCATTAGGATCAATAAAAACTTCCAGTCAAATGAATAACTCTTTCGATCTAATCAGTGAAATGGGTTTGCAAAAAAGGTCTAAACCTGTTTGTGGTTCAATTTGATTTATTTAGAAAGTTGTGTTACAGCTTCTGACTGGGCAATGCTATCCAGGTTAACCAGACCTTGACTTCTTGGTCTCAGCCCTTCAATGTGATCTAGAGAGCTGATCCACTGGGCACTGTTGTGTTGGCAATATTCAGAAAAATGACCTTCATATTTCAAGATTTAAGATATAAAAATCCCATTCTACTGTGCACTGCTAGTCTGAGACTGTTATGTATTTGTTTACTGATCCAGTTCAAATCTGAGGAAGCCCTTGAGCATTCAATACCTATTCAGTCAACATAAAGAGAAAGAGATGTTTTTATGCCAATGTCTTCCCATTCATAAGGGTGTAGGATTGATTTGTTTGCAGGTAGCTACTAACAATACAATGGACCTTTATCACACTTTCTATATCTGGCAACTGACGCAGTGTATCGCCACTTCCGGTCCCATAGCAACGTGGTCAAAACTAATGGGAGAATGCTCTCTTTCCTTTCTTTCACCAGCATTACTGCTGCGTACCTGGCTGTTTTTATTCTAAACAACAACACACTGCATCAGTTTTCATGGTTTCCTGACACAACACGGATGAGATGCGGTGAGATGAATTAAGGTTCTTCTACAATATTACGCGGGAGCATGTTTGCATTCCAAATATGCATTCTGAATAAATACATTTATTTCCCAACTAACCTGCTGCAGTCAAGTTTGTCTTGTCATTAACAATGTTTTTCTCTGACTGGTCATATTTCATACCTGTTTAAATTTTTTAAATAATTTTTTTTTTTCGCGTACTGATTTCCATTTGTATTGCCACAGTTTTACTGCACATATCATGGTTAATTTCCATAAGAGCAGTATTAAAATAGATGAATGAATGTGTGGGCATTGCCTTAAAGAAATTTAACAATGTTTAACATTTTGGCTTAAAAAGTATAGTGCATTCACAGTATGACTTTGAATATTAATTAAGAATTGGCATAAATATGTGAATTACATACAGTGAAATGACTGAATGAAAAATTACAGAATAATGACTAAAATTTAATACAAATGAATAAATATGTTCTGATCTTTACGACGGCGTTTTAGTGCCACCTTAAAAAAAAAAAAAAAATCTAAGATTACGAGATTAAACTCGTAATATTTCGACAATAAACTCGAAACTACGAGAATAAAGTCGAAATGTTACGAGAATAAAGTCGAAATATTACGAGAATAAAGTCGAAATATTACGAGAATAAAGTAGTAATACGAGATTAAAATCGTAGTATTTTGAGAAATAAAGTCAAAATTACGAAAATAAAGTCATATTTTTACGTGAATGTATTGCATGCTTCCATCCACAACACAAACCGACTGAAGCTGTCAGTGCAACCATTAATTGCAATGCCGTACGGCTTGAGTTTATCATATGAATATGCCACAATGCGTTGGGACCCCGGCTGAAGTACTGAGCGTGCCGGTGTTCAGCTCCTTCAGGGTCGATTGCTTTATTTGATCATCAACCTCATAAGCCGTTTTTCCACTGTTAGAACGCTGTCCGTCTCCGTTGGCATGTACATCCCCTCAGCATTTGTTGGTAAAGTTATACCTGTCATCGCCTTGTTTATTTTTTGCGTTGTTTATAGTTGTGTCCTTTTTTTCTGTTATTTAACGAAGTCCCACAAACAGAAATATCTGATCATCGTCCATATCTCTGTTTATATTACAATTGCGTTACCAAGGCAACGACTGACGCATTTGTATTTACATTCCAAAGAGTTCCGTTATCAGCACCACAGTGGGAAATGAAATCGTATCCGTGCTGCCGGACCGGAACGGTTAAGCGAAGAGAACGGTTCGGCCTGATAGTGGAAAAGCGGCGATATGTAGTTTCTTGAGAAACAACATATCCTCTTCGAATAGCACACAGATGTAACCACCTATATCCGTGGAGTCGACCACTGGTCGCCATTTCAGACTGCACAAAAGAGGCAAATTCCGAGAATAAAGTCGAAATATTTCGACTTTTTTCTCGTAACATTTCGACTTTTTTCTCGTAACATTTCGACTTTATTCTCGTAGTTTCGAGTTTATTCTCGAAATATTACGAGTTTATTCTCGAAATATTACGAGTTTAATCTCGTAATCTTACATTTATTTATTTTTTAAGGTGGCACTAAAACGCCGTCGTAGATCTTATTCATCAGGTCTCGTACACAATCCAGCTTCGCAGTCACTTTAAACGAGCTACTTGTATTCTACTTGCAGTTTTCATACAACATGAGTACATGATGATAAAATGTTTTACTTTTAAAGTTTAGCACATTTGATAATTGACAGGTGAGTGAGCATTACTTTTACACTGTCCCAGATACATCAGGAACAATGGTTTGCGATGTGGTCTGAATGTAGTTTACTCAAGATGGATATCAATATATTGTGTAAACAGAGATTTTTTCCTCATGTTGTGGTATTATATGTTACACAACCTTCGTAGTAAAGCAGAGAACTGCACTTACCTGTCTAAGAATAAAAGCCACAGCATCCGTGGACTCCCAGTATGATGCATGGAAAAGGTGAGGCAGTGCTATAGTGGGAAAGGTGGTGAGCACATCTGGACAGTACAGCACATAATCTAACCGCTTCAACCCCCACCACCTGCTACATACTAAGTGAGAAAGAAAAGAGAGGACTTATGGTATGCATGCTTGAACCACACTTATAGTTAACCTATTTCCAAATCCATCAAAGCGTCTGACTTTAATGTGGTAATGAATAAAATATATGAACAGCCTGAAAGCACCTGATTCAGGGATGTGTTGTGCTCTTGAGACTCACTGTGCGAGATGCTAACAGACTCGCTAGGGGTAGTTTCAGGCCTCTTAGCATCAGTGCCAGAGTGGGCGGTACCAAGAAGAATAACTCGATCGCTGCTCCGGCGGGATACACTTCCTCCACAGCACTGCTCTGAGGGTCTGTCTACAGAAACACTGCTGTCTGACAAGTGTCTGAGCATGGTGTCTGCTTTGAGGCGAAATAAATCAAACACAACACATTCACAAACGTAAAAAGACAAAGATATGCAGTATAAACATCAATGACAAATAAGGAAGGGGAACTATTTTATCTTATCTTATTCTTAAATATCTAGTTACAACATGTCAGGATCTTAAAAATTTACTCTTTGCATTCATGTTGGTTTCATATGAATTTTAACTTTTTAAGGTACAATTTATTGACTAATGAATAATGAATCTATTGATTAAGAATGTTGGTAACACTGAACAATAAGGTTTATTAGTTAACATTAGTTAATTACATTGGTTAACATGAACTAAGAATGAACAATACAGCATTTATTAATCTTAAAATCAGCATTTACTAATGCATTATTAAAATCACAGGTTGTTAATTAACTAATTAGCATTAGTTAATTCACTGTGAACTAACATGAGCAAACAATGAACAACTATTTTTATTAACATTACATAACATAAGGTTAAATAACATTAACAAAGATTAATGAATAGCATAAAAAATGTGTTGTTCATTGTTCATTCATGTTAATTAATACATTAATGTTAACAAATGACAACTTACTGTAAAGTGTTACTAGAATGTCTTGTGATGTAACCATCAAGTAAAAAGTAATAACATATTTTCCACACACGTTGAATACATGTGAGTATATATATTTTGATTATTATTTTCAAAAATATTTTGTTATTAGATACATCTGTATGCTGACTCCATCACAGTCACTATCTTGTGACTGTAGCTTTCAGCCAGGGGAAGATGTCATCAGATGGCATCATCCTGGCTTCCAGCTCAACTCCTCCCACTTACTCCAGAGCCAACAAGAAGTTCTTTCCGCTGCCTCCCCCAACCTGCGACCAGCTAACTTCCTCTCCCTTCCGGCTATTTCCAGAGCTGTAAACATCTTCCACACAGACTGCGCCGGTAGCACGGTAACGTCAGCTCAATAAGGATAATCCTCTTTTCCTCTTCTGACAATATGACCACATCAGGCCTCAGGGATGTCTGGAATGACCTGGGGAAAGTGTAGTTTCCAACCCAGGTCCACCCTCATTTCCCACGATTGTGCTGCCTGCAGGACGCTCTTCTGGATCTTCTTGGAGGAAGATGGCTTATCCCACTCTTTGATAAACTGGATATATGAGGCTGGTCTCACATGGGTCTGGTGCTTTTTACATCTCTCCTGCTCCAAGATGTCAGCCAGTGCACGGTTAGGTCAGGACCTTATTGTGACGCCACCTATATCTCTCCTGGCTAAGTGCAGTCTTGCACCCAGCTAGTATGTGCGCCAATGTGCCTCTATTCCCACATAAACTGCACAGTGAGTCCTCCCTCATTCCCCACCTGTGCAAATTTGTTGGTGTTGGAAGAGTATTGTACACTGCACGGAGCAGGAAAGAAGTACGAAAATGCTCTCGGCCTGTGCCACTGATGTGTCAGCTGCCCGCTTGCATCCTGATCTTGTGATGATGCCTGCATCTCTAAACCTTTCATCGCAGGATTCTCTATACATCATCACAACCCTGCACTTAGCCACCTTAAACTCTTTGACCACTGATGATAGGGGTAGCTGTAACTTACCAGACCTAATGTATAGCCCTACTGACGTGAAGCTTGGTGGAATTCCAAGCCACCTAAGGAGATGTTTATTCACTTGCCTCTCGGCTCCTTCCACAGATGTCAGAGGCACTTCATAAATTGTCAGTAGCCACATGAGTCTTGGTAGCAGACCATGCTGAAACAGCCAGGCCTTGAACTTTCCTGGTAAGCCTGATCCTTCTATCTTTCTGAGCCATTCGTCTGCCTGTTTCTCTGTCCTGGATACATTGCTTATATCGGTGAGAGAGGCATCATACCACTTCCCTAGGCATTTTATTGGGTTTTCCTCAATTGAAGGTATAACCTCCCCCTGAAGTTCGAGTTGGAACTTGCTGGTCACTTTCCTGTTTCTGATCACCATGCTTCTTGACTTCCTTGGCTTGAACTTCATTCTCGCCCATGCTGCCACCTCATCAAGTGCCTTCAGGATCCACCTTGCTTGTACATGGGATGAAGTTGTTATAGTTAGGTCATCCATAAAGCCTCTTATTGGAGGTTGGCGGGTGCCAGACTCCATTATCGGCCCCCTGGATTCCTTCCCTGCCGCTGTTATGAGCAGATTCATTCCAAAGAGAAACAAGATGGGGGAGATAGTCCAGCCAGTTACAATTCCTTTTTCCAGCTCCTGCCACTGAGTTGTAAAATTGGCGGTCTTGAACCATAACTTGAATCCTCCAAAATAGCTGGTGATCATTCCCCTGATGTGATGGGGGGGATATGGTAGTGCTCCATAGCTGCATTGATAAGGTTGTGAGGGATTGACCCATATGCGTTTGCCAAGTCAAGCCATACAACTGTTAAATTGCCTTTGCTCTCCTTGGCCTCCCGGATCAACTGGTTAAGGACACCCGTGTGTTCCAAACACCCAGAAATGCCTGGAATGCCACCTTTCTGGATTGATGTATAAACATACTTGTTCTTAACCATATAGGTAGTCATCCTTTTGGCCAGAACAGAAAAGAAAATCTTGCCTTCGACACTTAGAAGAGATATGTTTCAGAACTGATTAATCTCAGAGGAGTCTTTTTTTTTTTTGCTACAAAACAGCCCTCTTCTCTTTCCAGGACAATGGAATAACGCATTTTATCCAAACTCACCGCAACAGTTTCCATAGCCTGCGGAGTAGCCTCGGGCATCTCTTGTATACTTTATAAGGTATACCACTTGGTCCTGGGGCAGATGCTGATCAGGCTTTCTGTACAATGTTTTGAACTTCCCTCCATGTCGGTTCGGTGGTGTCAAGCTCTTCCACAGGAGTTTCAGTTCCGCCAACCTTTGGATGTACGTTTAGAGCCTGGCCCCTGAGAGCATCACTGTGGCTCTATTTAAGGAACTCCTCCACAACCACCTTAGGGCTGGTCAGTCTCCCAGATCTTGCTTCGCCCAACAGAGTTTTGGTGAAACTGTATGGGTTTTTTATGAACTGAGCTCGCTTGGCCTCCTTCTCCTTCCTCAATCTCAGAGACCTTTCTGCCCTTCTCAGTCTGCAGAGTTGCCCGTGAAGTCCACTGGTCAGTTCTTTTATGCCCTTCTTTTCTTCAGCACTTGCTCTTTTGAACTGCTTGTTGAGGGTCTTAATTTCCCATCTCAGACGCAAGATCTCTCTCTCTCTTCTAAGTCAAGTCGTTTTTCCGATGTTCCTTTAGTGCCTTTCCTCTCCTCTATGCCAAAACCTCTGGCCATATTGTAGACGATTGTTGTCATGCTGTCAATTTTCCTCTCGACTGTCCCTGCTAATGAGTTGGTTCCATCCAATGTTGTCATTTGCTGGGGGCCATTTCACTTTCTCTCTCACAGGTTCAGTGCCTGGGGTGGCATTAGGAGAATACCATCTGTGGCTTTGGGGTGGAACAGCTGCTGAGAGGTCTCCTGTACTGTGGGGTGCTTCCTGACTGGAGTCCTCCTGCATCTCACCAAGTGCCTCCACTGTGCGTTGCATTTGTTTCTCCGCTCTTCCACATCTGGCTCTGCTCTGATGTATCTTAAGGCCCTTTACATTCTTGCATATCTTCCCACAATGACACTTAACTTCTAACACTTCCCCTGTAAGTGTGGTTTGGGTGAGCCTTCTCGTTATCCATGTGTTTTCCATGGCCGTTACCGTTGTGTCCGTCCCATTGAGTCTCTCACCCCCACCCCACCAACCCCCCCTTGCTATTAGATACATCTGTATGCTAACTCCATCACAGTCACTACCTTGTGACTGTAGCTTTCAGCCAGTGGAAGATGTCATCAGGTGGCATCCAACTTTCCTTGAACATTTCCTTGAACATTTCCAATCCGAGTTAGATTAAAAATTATCCTGGCTCTTTCAAGCTTTACAATAGCAGTGTTTTGTACTTCTAATTTGTGAACGTTAAAGTGACTTTTGTTTTGTTTTGCTCTGTCCTCTGCGCTTCTGCGTTTGTTACTTCTCAGCAGCACATGCGCAATGCATACATCCTACGTCAAGTGATTATTACATTTTAAATATAGATATTTTTCCTACAAAAACACATCAGTTCACTACAGGAGGCCTTTACGAAGGGCACAGGTAAATAGGACATTTATGGGTTTATGGGAAAATTGTTTTAAGTTCACTCAAATTAGAAATTATTTCTTGTTAGAACAGTTTTATAGAGAAATCAGTAGTATTTGTATCAGTGATCATTAATTTGAAGATTGAATGTAAAATATTGCAATATAAAAGTATATGTAAAAACTTTAATTGTTTAAAAATGTGTGATTAATTAGTTAAAATACATTTGTCCTATGGTGTGACAAAGCAAAAATGAAGAAATATATAAATAGCATGAGAGAGATTTATCTTCATTGTTAGATACTTATTTTCATATAGTGTTATTTAATATGAAATTATAATTTGTTCAAAACTGCTGAAAATTATACAATTTTAAGATGAGTGATAGTTATATATCCCCTATTGTAATACTCAATTGTTTTAAGATATTTTGAGATAAAAATAAATCTGTGGTTCTTTTATGTGTCACACCATAGGACATTACGTCACACTAAAGGACGGTGTAGTGAATTTTGCTAAGGGAGGCGAAATAGTGTAGTAATGGGTACTCATGTCACAGATGACGTTATGATTTTTGGATGTGTGGTTATGAGTAAATCATGTCAGGAACGAGACCGGGATCCAGTTGCAGGTGAAAACAAAAGTTCAATATTTATTTGAAAACTGAGAAAAAAAAAAATGTCCAGACAAAAGGTCAGAAGAGCAGCAACAACCGCCAGCAAATGGTCAGCTGGCCCAGCGCGGAGAACTGGCCCGCTTCAGCGGAGACGACTTTCGACCCGTGTGGCCAGATTGATTAAGCCCTCCAGGTCCTGGGACAGATCGTGGGTAGCAATCTCATCCTGGATGTCGAAATTAAGCCCCTCCCGAAACATAGCTCGCAGTGCCCCCTCTTTCCAATCGCAGGAAGCTGCTAAAGTCTTAAATAGAATGGCATATTCAGTCACTGAGCAGCTTCCCTGACGGAGCCGTGCTAGCTTGGAAGCAGCTTCATCTCCCTTAACAGAGCGATCAAAAAGTTTTGTCATCTCAGCACGAAACTCCTCAAAATCCGTGCAGAAAGAGGCACCGGCGTCCCATACGGCAGTCCCCCACGGGTTGTTGGCATGTGGCTCCGGCTCACACTGAGGGAGAGAGAGGGGAGCCCCTGACGTCGGTGACGACATAACGTCTTGAAGTTCGTGAAAGCGGCCGCTTAATTCAGCCATTTGGACGGTGAGGGTTTCAACCTCCTGAGCGGTTGATGAAAACTGGCTGGCTTCGTGGCCGAGGAGCGCTACTTGGTGAGCTATGGCCGATCTGACAAATTCCTCACCCGCTGGATCTGGTCAGTCCGTGCTGTCAGGAACGTGACCGGGATCCAGTTGCAGGTGAAAACAATATTCATGTTAATGTTCAATATTTATTTGAAAACTGAGGAAAACAAACATGTCCAGACAAAAGGTCAGAAGAGCAGCAACAACCACCAGCAAATGGTCAGCCGGCCCAGCGCGGAGAACTGGCCAACTTCAGCCAAGGCCACGGGTAAGCGAGGCGGCGGGACGGCGATGAATGGCTGCAGCTGAATTCCGGAGGGAGCGTGGCGAGTGAGCAGGGAGAGAGCGGCCGGGGCTGCCGTGAAAAGATGAAAATCCAGGCAGAAAAGAGCCAAGGCAGAGAGCAGGAGAGAATCCTAGAGGACAAGCAGGTAAAAACAAAAAAAAAAAAATGACAAAAAGACAGGAACACTAGACTTGGCAGGACTAGGGAAAACTAAGTTGATAAACAGCGCAAGAGAGTCAGAGCCTCAGAACATTGAATAACAGACTGACGCAAGACAGAAAACACAAGGGCATAATAAAGGGGAGAAAATTAGGACCAAACATGGTGCAGGTGACGGGGAAAATGGGCTAACAGGGATAACAAGAGGGGCAGGGTGGACACCACAATGACAGCGCAGCACATGGCGAGCTGTCAAAACAAACAAATGTGCTCCAGGACAACAAACCACCCGAACAACGAACACAAGACAACAAAAACCTAGGCAGACCACACCGAGATCGTGACAGTTCACATAAGGAAGATTGGTGGGATCTCTAACTAGTAGAAACTCTTACTGTATTATCAACACAAGGAAGACACAAGTGTAATAAAATAAATGTTATCAACAAAGGATGGACAAGAGTAATCAACAATTACTAAATGAATACCATAAACGAAAGAGGAATGAGTGCATGAGATGCATAAAATGCAAGTGATTCAGTTGGGTGTTGCTATGTCAGAGTTATGTTATTGTAACGCGGGAGTCATGGGACAACAGAGATGAGGATCCAAAAGGCTTTATTAGAAAGAGCGCGGTCAAACAGGCAGGGTCGAACACCAGAAAACAGTATAATCCAAAGCAAAGCAAAAGAGTAATCCAGAACAGGTAAAGGTCAGGGCAGGCTGTGAACAATCATGAAACTAGGAAACAGTCCATGGACAAAAACATAGGCAGGGCAAAACTAGGAAACATGGCAAGGGTAAACTTAGAAACTAGGAACAAGGAATGGCTATGCAATAATCAGTGATCTAAATGTCTTTATAAGCAACTTTTATAGTAGATAAGGAGAACACGTGACTAAACCAACCAATAAGAACAAGACACATGCAACCAAGGAACCAATCAGAACATAACACACAGACAAGGGTAGCACATGACATGATCACATGAGGGGCAAGGGACACATGGGAAATGTGGAGACAGGAAACATGGCAAGAGTCTGGGGTGGAGTGCCCTCTAATGGAGTTCATGGGCACTCCAACTGGTGATATAGCCCCCTCCTTCCAGATGCTCCTAAACGAGAACAGACATGAGTCCAAGTGGGAGGCAGAGTGGAGGCGGAACAGGGGGAGGGATGCAGGGCCATGCCCATGTGCAGGAGAAGTACCTGAAGACTGAGGCAGAGCCAGCAAAGCCGGGAGCCAGGGCGGAGCCGGCAAAGCAGGGAGGCAGGGTGGAGCTGAAGAGTACCAGGGCGGCGAAGAAAACCACCAGACTAGAGCTGAAGTCCACCAGGGCGGAGCAGGTGGAACTGGAGACCACCAGAGCAGAGCAGATGGGTCTGAAGATTCCCATGATTGAGCAGATGACCACCACAGCAAAGCAGCCGGGTCCAAAGATCCCCACGGTGGAGCAGACGACCACCACAGCCGAACAGATGGGTCTACAGATCCCCACAGTGGAGCAGATAACCACCAGGGTGAAGCTAATGGCGCTGGAGACCAAGGCGGATCAGGCAGAACTGGAACAGAGAGCACAGAGAGGTTAACAACAGCCTCTCTGGCCGTAACAGGGCAAGTGGAGAGTTCAGAAACAGCTCTCATGGCCATAACAGGATAGTCAGAGAGTTCACAGACAGCTTCCATAGCCGTGACAGGACAGGCAGAGAGAGTTCATAGATGGCCTCCTTGGCCGGGACAGGACAGGCAGAGAGTTCATAGACGGCCTCCTTGCCTGGGACAGGACCGGCAGAGAGTTTGGAAGTGGATACCGCCAACCCAGGAGGTTCTGCAGTGGAAGGTCCCACCTCAGGAGGAGCTGAAGTGGACGCTGCTGACTTGGGAGCTGCCACCTCAGGAGAAGCTGGAGTGAACTCATGAAGGCCTTGCTGTAGCAGCCATTTTGTGAAAGGCTCTGGACTTCAGAGTGCTGAAAACACAGGAGTGGCTACCATAATCACAGGACCTGCAGGTGGCCATGATGGGTTAAGCTCCACTGCCGCCGGTGGTTGATGGCTGATTATTCTGAAACATGGGAGTCGTGAGACAACGGAGTTGAGGATCCAAAAAAAGGCTTTATTATAAAAAGCGTGGTCGAACAGGCAGGTTGAAAACCAGCAAACAGCGTAATCCAAGGCAGAGGAAAAAGAGTAATCCAGAATAGGCAAAGGTCAGGGCAGGCAGTGAACAATCATGAAACAAGAAAACAGTCCAGGGTCAAAAACACAGGCTGAGTTTGTTTAAGATGTTGCACTACACATCGCTGTCAGTTTCAGGTTTGAAAACAGTTATGAATGGATTTGGATGGATCTCTGTGATCTCTCTTCTCCACCCACTGCTGCCGTGTTTCGAGACCATAAGGAATTTTAATGACAGTCATAGGCCAGGCCTTAGCCATCAGTCTGTAGGTGGAGGAAGAGCAGATACTGCATTTCGACCAAGAAGTCCATTCCTTCCTGGGCTTGGCACCAAAGGTTTTCTTCTTGCCGTCTAAAAGGTGTCTGGCTGTTGTCCTGGCATCTTTATCTGATGGCATTGGACAGTTTGCTTATGTTAGTCCACCAAATCCAATTAAAATGTAACAAACCCAGCAAGCTGGGCCCCCGGGATGTGCTATCCACTACAACAGAAATGGTAGTTATTAAAGTATTTCTATTTAATTTTGAACATGTCAAAGGAGAAAGAAAGTTTAATTAAATACAAACAATATTAACCTGTTTTTTAAACAAAATAATTTTCATCAACAAAATTCAGTCTTGTAGTCAATCAGTATGTTACTGAAACTCTTCTAGCCCCCCCTGCTGCATGTGGCTATATGGCTACAATTTTTAAGGCACCATTTTGATTCCATTTACTTTTTGCATTATTGTCTTAGGATCTCCTCCCTTCTGGTGGATCCCTGTTAATTTTCTGTCTATATTTCCGTGTCCTCTCTCTTCCACTGATTTCTCTCCCTCAATTCTTTCTATTTTAGAAACAAAGTACCACATTTTATACTTATTTTCATGACACTTTATAACAGTAAGTTTTCTGCAAAAACATCAGAAAATAGTTTAATTATTGTAATTATTGCATTTAAGAACACTGGAAATTATCAAAAAAAGAATAAAAAGGAGTTAATCAAATCTTATTTAATTATTTAAAATGCTTTTTAAAGAGACCTTGTCCACTGCTGTGACATGTTTGTCCGGAGAACATCATCTGTCACACCAAAGGACGTTTCAGCCTATTGTGTCAATTAATGACCTTGCTATTCCAAGCTAACCTGTCATTAGCGGTTGCATAATTTTTTTCATGATTATGTAGTTTAACATACAGTTTTTAATTGAACAATATAATTTAGGGGTCACACCAAAGGACAACAAAACACTTTTGTAGTGGTTCCAAAAAAGTGAAATATTTGAACAATTTTGAGACAAAAATTTACAATGTGCACAATTCATGGGCTTGACAGGGGGCTTCAGTAACATGATCATGAATGGGGTCCTTCAACTAATTATTTTTTTTTTGGAATTGGCAGATTTAAAATCAGAATATGGTGTCACACCAGAGAACATGGTTTTCAGAGACAAAATGTATCAAGTTCCTACCCCTTTTTTTAATTATTTATAAAAAGAAATATTTATTAAACCATACTTATAGCTTTTATAATAACAGGTCCATGTAGGACAAAGAAATGTTGAATGATTTACTGCATTTTACATAACAACAATTTTAATTACATTCATTTTTACCTTGTACGACAGTAAAAAATGCCATGTCACATCAACAATCCATATATATATATATATATATATATATATATACACACATATACATATACATATACATATATATATATACACATATATATACATTTAAAGTCACGTCTGATTGTCCGGAGTCTCGCCACCACATCCTGTTCACTGCACCCAGATCTTCAAGGGCCAATCTTCCCGATCTTCGATGTCCCAGTCTGGTAGCCAGTGTGAGGGATGCACCGCTGATGTCTACACTCTCAGCTGGTATCCCCAAACCTACTCACCTCACCCCTCCTGTTCCTGAACTGATTTCCACGCCTGCAGCGTTGCCCATAATGGGAATTGCTTTATGGTTTGTCCGGGCCGCATACGCCACCACTGAGTCTCCAGAGCCAGCAGGGCAGCAGGTTCATTTCTGTGTGTGGTGGTGTGTCTGTGTTATGTTGTCACCGGTCTGACTGTTTGTTAGCGTTGCCCAGCAACCCTGGTGCTGGGAGCTAATCAGTGCAGCTGCACCTGTTGCTCATTACCGCCGCTTATATCTGTCTCGTGTTTGCTGTGTTTGTTGTCAGATTGTTGTTCGCTCATGTCTTGTCGTTGTTCTCTCCAGTGTTTCTTGTTCCAGGAATTGCTTCTTGTTCCATGTGGATATTCAACCTCTGTGGATTTTGCCGAACCACTTGTGGATTACACGTTCAGCGACGGATCGTTTTACCCACCTGTTGCTTTCTCTGTGCTGTTAGGACTGAGGCTTGCAGCTTTACTTCTTCTGACCGTTTGCCTCGCTTTATCTTCCCTGCACGATCTTTAATAAACTTTGTTACACTTGCTATTGGATTTCGAGTCTAGTTTGTGACAGAGAGTTTGCGGTCCGATGTCATCTGTTGGGGTCATTGTTCCAAAGTAGCCTGTCATCCAGGGGTTAGTCGTACTACATTTCTCATTAAACAGCGGTTCTGGTGGCAATCTATGGCCCGTGACATACAACTTTTTATTTTGGCCTGCTCAGTCTGTGCCACCTCTAAGACTTCCAATCGACCCCCTGCTGGACTCCTTCAACCGCTGTCAGTTCCTTCGAGACCCTGGTCCCACATTTCGCTAGATTTTGTTACGGGACTCCCACCCTCACAGGGTAACACAGTAGTTTTGACTGTGGTGGACCGGTTCTCGAAGGCAACTCATTTAATCCCTCTGCCCAAAATACTCTCAGCCAGAGAAACAGCGGTTGCTGTCATTGATCACGTTTTTCGCATTCATGGCCTCCCGACGGACGTAGTCTCTGACAGGGGACCTCAGTTTGTCTCCAAATTCTGGAAGGATTTTTGTTGGGGGCGAGTGTTAGTCTGTCTTCTGGGTTTCATCCTCAGAGTAATGGTCAGACGGAGAGGGCCAACCAAGATTTGGAACGTGTGTTGCGGTGTATGGTGTCTCAGAACCCATCCTCTTGGAGTTAGCAACTTTCATGGGTGGAGTATGCACACAACTCTTTACCAGTGTCGGCTACGGGCCTGTCTCCGTTTGAGTGTAGTTTAGGTTACCAGCCACCTATTTTTCCCAGTTTGGAATCCGAAGTCGTGGTCCCCTCTGCCCACGCCTTTGTCCAGAGGTGTCGCCGCACTTGGAGAAAGGCCAGACATGCTCTCCTCCAGGTGAGGTCACGCACCAAGGCCCAGGCCGATCGCCACCGGTCAAAGCCTCCCGTCTACGTTGTTGGTCAAAAAGTGTGGCTTTCATCCAGGAATATTCCTCTCTGCACCGTTTGTAATAAACTTGCTCCTAAATTCATTGGCCCGTTCACTGTCACCAAGATTATTAGCCCGGTGGCAGTTCGCCTCAAACTTCCTCCAGGAGAATTCATCCCGTACAGGAGAATTCATCCCGTCTTTCATGTTTCCAAATTAAAGCCAGTTTTTCATTCTACCTTTAATCCGCCTGCCCTGGTTCCCCACCCGCCGCGACTCGTAGATGGGGAACCTGTTTATTCAGCAAAACATATTCTGGACTTTAGAAGGAGGGGACGTGGATTTCAGCACTTGGTGGACTGGGAAGGTTACGGTCCGGAGGAGAGAAGTTGGGTACCGGCGAGAGACATACTGGATCATTCCCTTATCGATGAATACAATCACCAGGTAACTTCCCCTGGAAAGGGCTAATCAGTGCAGCTGCACCTATATCTGTGTCGCGTTTACTGTGTTTGTTGTCAGATCGTTGTTCGCTCATGTCTTGTCGTTGTTCTCTCCAGTGTTTCTTGTGCCAGGAATTGCTTCTTGTTCCGTGTGGATATTCAGCATCTGTGGATTTTGCCGAACCACTTGTGGATTACACATTCAGCGACGGATCGTTTCACCCACCTGTTGCTTTCTCCGTGCTGTTAGGACTGAGGCATGCAGCTTTACTTCTTCTGAACGTCTGCCTTGCTTTATCTTCCCTGCACGATCTTTAATAAACTTTGTTACAGTTGCTATTGGATTTCGAGTCTAGTTTGTGACACTTCCAGTATGACAATGACCCCAAACACACAGCCAGGGCAACTAAGGAGTGGCTCCATAAGAAGCATTTCAAGGTCCTGGAGTGGCCTAGCCAGTCTCCAGACCTGAACCCAATAGAAAATCTATGGAGGGAGCTGAAACTCTGTGTTGCCCAGGTTTCTGTACCAAATATAAAGTTGTATTTTTCTATTGTATCAAACACTTATTTCATGCAATAAAATAGAAATTATTTAAAAAAATCATACAATGTGATTTTCTGGATTTTTTTTTTAGATTCTGTCTCACAGTTGAGGTGTATCTATGATGAAAATTACAGATCTCTCCATTCTTTGTAAGCGGGAAAACTTCAAAAATCAGCAGTGTATCAAATACTTATTTGCCCCACTGTACATGTTGAGATGTTTGTACCCTGAGAAAGTAAGATATGCAACAGTGACTAATTGTACAGAATATTAATGAGATGTTGTAACTAAAAGAGGGGGATGCAGTGGAACCCAACGGACAATAGAGGGCACTCGAGTTCAGCATAAGATAGTGAAATATTAGGAAGAAGATAAGGAGAATAAAAAAGAATTGTTCGGTAATTGAGCTGTGTGCGTGTTTCCTGATATCCCACCTACTAACATTAAGGATATAACCATCTGTTACACGACCCTGCTTGTATTTCACTGTTTTTGTTTAATAAAGCTATGTATTTGGATCTGCCCGCTTCCGATCTCCCTCGCTCCGTTACAACCATTTATAGTGCCTGAATGGTCAAATACTGACAGTTATCTTAAAATCACTGTGAAGGTTTTTTAATGGAGCTGGTGAGTATTTTTTGCAAGCCCATGTCTCTGTCACTAAGTCGATAGTTATTGTTTTATTAAATAAATTAGTATTATTTGTGTGTGTACCTGGTATTTATCACATTATGGGGACCAAATGTCCCCACAAGGATAGTCATACCAGTAAATTTTGACATTTTTAGGTCCCCATGAGGAAACAGGCTTATAAATCATGCAGAATGAGTTTTTTTTTTTTTTTTTTGAGAAAGTAAAAGTGTGCACAGTCTCCTGTGAGGGCTAGGTGTAGGCGTAGGGTAGGTGTAGGGCGATAGAAAACACGGTTTGTACAGTACAAAAACCATTATGCCTATAGAACGTCCCCATAAAACATGGAAACACAACGTGTGTGTGTGTGTTTCTCTCATGATCCAGATGTTTTAAAAATGAAAATCTTCTGCTTCATGATCTTCAGAGGAAGTGAGTATTCATGTTCCCTACCAAAAGCTACACTCGATGCTGCGTATCAATACGCTAATGAGAACAATCTTTGTTCGACCGGTTGTGAAGCATGTGTGTCAAACACGCCAAGAATTGGCCTAAAATACCTCGGCAGGTGACGTCATTTGATTACGTGCACCTGAGGGTTATAAATAGATGTGAGACGTACAAATCTTCAGGTTTCTTTGTCTTCAGAGACCGCATTGTGTGTGTGTGTCACGCTAAAGTAGTATCAATGAAATTGAAAGTAAAAGTTAAAGCTAAACTCATCATAGCGAGTTAATCCGTGAGAGATGCGTGCCTCCGTGTTACGGCTCATCTCTGCAGATGACTCGCATGAGTATTTTTTGGAGTGTTAGGGGTAAGAGCATGCAGCTCTTGCGTTCGAGGGCAATTCACATTCGGCTCGTTTTCCTTACGAAGCACGAGCCGTTGCGTCCTCGTTAAGAACGCACTTCGATCAGTTTGAGGCTCGAGAGGCAAGTCCTCCCCATCCTCTCATTCTCTCGCCAGATCGGGAGATTTTCGCGCCTGATTCCAAAGCATGCCACGACATTTCTTTGGATCGGGCAGCAAACGCTGCAACTCTTGCTTTTGTTGAATTGGAATTCAGAGCGCTGCCTCCGAGCGCTCCTCCCACGATTATATTTACGAATGAGGAGTTACTCGAGGTGATGACTCATGCACAAGATTTAAGCTGGATTGGCCATAGGAACAAGAGACCCCCAGACACTCCAAACTAGATGACAGTTTTCTGTCAGGTGGTCAGGGGGAGGGACTTCAGCTATGGTCTCTCCCCTTCTTTGGTTACCTCCATGATGAGAGATCTCATTCATGGAGTAAGCCATATTTGTCCTGTGTTTTTCTGTGTCCTCAATTTTGAATTATTCAATTATTGTGGATTCAAGGCACATAGCTATATGATGATACCCCAGGTGGAGGAGACGCTAGTGGGCTGTCTCTCCTCTGGGAGCGTATCATCAGTCGAAAGTAAATGCTCCCTACCAAGCTATGTAGAGCTACATCTACATTTATAGGAAAAGCGTTTCATGCAACAAATCATGCTGGTGCTGCCTTGCACACCACAGCGGTTTTGCAGGCGTATCAGACTGACATTCATAAAGATCTGAACACAGGGAGGCAAAGAGGCTCTAAGAAGCTTTTAAGTCTTTCCCCTACCGTGCTCTAGTGTCGGGGCTGTCGGCCACCCAGTCCCAACATGGTCCAGCTCCCCTGAGGCGAGAAGCATGAAGAGACAGTGTACGAGTCTTACGCTCCCTCGTAAAGACTGGGGAAAAGCTTGTAGCACTCAACAGCCAAAGAGGAAGCCGGACTTAAAAACGGTCTATGACCGAATGGAGGTCCTGAGGCTGTCCCCAGGACAATGGGTGTGTCCCCTCGGGGAGGTCCGTGGTAAACTCCAACAGGAAGTAAGAGCACCTTCCCGGCACCCTTAGGGGATCGCTGTACAACTTTCGCCACCACTGGTGTTTAGGGGGTCAGCGATCTCCAGTAAGATGTTACATGTTTGGTTGTGTCCTGCCAGGACACCAGACATTTAACATTCCCCCCCGGCAAAACAAAGTGTCACAAACGGTGTCCCTTTCAGAAAATTCAGTAGCGCTGTACAAGGGGCTACAGCATACGATTTGCATATTATTCTCTGCGTTTCAATGGCGTGATCTCCACTACCATGAAACCAGAACAAGCATTTTTGTTGACACTGGAATTGCAAGCTCTGCTGAACAAGGAGGTCGTAGAACATCTCCCCTCCTACACAGAGTCGAGCTGCCATAGCCAATATTTCTGTTTCTCAGAAATTACGGGGGTTGCGTCCACTTTAGATCTTTGCAGGCTGAACCGCTTTCTAAGAATGCTGACAATCAGTGATTGTTTTCTTCGATCCAATTAGGGGATTGGTTATCGACAAATGATCTCAAGGACGCATACTTTCCATTTTTAAATTTTGCCACAATGCAGGAAGTTCCTGAGGTTCGCTTTGGGGGTAAAGCTTACCAGTATCGGGTTCTTCCATTCGGCCTAGCCTCATCACCCCACACATATGCAAAATGCATGGATGCAGCTTTTGCATCGATGACTGGCTGATTTGGCCCAGTCTTAGGAGTGTGCGCTTTGACATTGGGATGTCGTCCTTGCTCATCTTGAATCTCTGGGGTGGAGACTCAACACCAAGAAAAGTGTTTCTCTATTGCCCAGGGGACAATGTATTTAGGGGTTGTATGGATCCGATCCTACTGTGGGCACAGCTGTCTCCTACACATGTCAAATCCATTCTAAATACCCTGAGGAATTTCAGGCTAGGCCAGAAAGCTACTCTACATACTTTCAGAAAGTTTTAGGTCTCATGGTGACTGCATCCACGTAAACCTTTGGATGCCATGCACGTGAGACTGCTGCAGTTGTGGCTCAGAGCCAGGGGATTTAATCTAAGGGCCTATCCCCAGAGGCATACAAGGGTTACGCGCTAGGGGCTTCATACCCTTTCTATGTGGTTCAGACCCCCGTTTTGACTTTGGGTCCCACTCTAGGCACGTGTTGTCGTCGCAAGATGCTAACGACAGACGCTTCCCTCACGGGCTGGGGCGCGGTCTTGAATGACTGTCCAGCCCAAGGGATCTGGAGAGGTCATCTTCTAGATTGGCACATCAATTGCCTCGGAATCATGGCTGTATTTCGGGCCCTGAAATACATCCTCCAGCAGGGGCACCATGTCTTAGTGCGGGGGGACTATACTGTGGATAGCCACTTAAGTCACCAGGGCAGACTGCATCTGTGCTGCTGGAACAGGCTAGCACAGCAGGTTCTGCTTGGGAAACAGGACAAGTTACTGTCCATCAAGGCGATTTACATTCTGGGACATATGAATGTGGGAGCAGACTCACTGTCCATATAAGCTGTGACACATTGGAAGAATTTATGAAGCAGAGATGGGCCTCTTTGCTTCACAGAAAACAGCACAATGTCCACTCTCTGACTTCTCCAGCTCCCCTGGACCTGGACGCAAGGACCTGTATGTGGTCCAGGCTGCGTCGTTACGCATTCTCCTGATCGTTCTGCTTCCAGGAGTCCTGGCCATGGTTGTCAACAAAGGTTTTGCTACTTATTTATAGCACCTTGTTGGCCAACCAGAGTGTGGTTCCCAGATTTAATATCCCTCCTTGACGGCTCGCTGTGGGCGATTCCGGTCGGGAGAGTTGTCTTATGTCAGGCACAGGGGACAGTATATCATCCCCGGCCTGAGCTCTGGAACCTTCATCTCTGGCCCCTGAGGGGGACCACAAGGGATGCTGGGTTTCCAGCAGATACACTACAGACTATTCTGATTACTAGGACTCCCTCCACTAAAAGAAGTTATGCCCTCAGATGGTGCTTTTTTGAACACTGGTGTTTGGCACACCATGCAGACCCAGTTCACTGCCAGAGTGTTTCCGTGCTGGAGTTCCTGCAAGAAAACTGTCCTCAGGTACATGTACTGGTACTTTCAGAGTCTATGTGGCCGCCGGTTTGGTCTGCCAAGCTCTGATTGACGGGGTTTCTGTGGGAAAGCACCTTCTAGTCGCCTGCTTCAATCGTGGAGCTCAGCAGTTGAGGCCGCTCATCAGAGCGGCAGTTCTGTCATGGGACTTCATCCTTGGTGCTCTAAGGGTCTAGTTGAGACCCTATTTTGAACCACTAGAGTCAGCGCCTGTCAGGTTTCTGACTCTGAAGATGGTTTTTCTCATGACTATTACTTCTCTGAGGAGAAATGGGGATTTGCAGGCTCTGTCAGTCTTGTCATCCTGCTTAGGCTTTGCCCCTGAGCTGGTCACTTCTTTGATGGAGCTAAGCGGTTGAGGCCGCTCACCAGAGCAACAGTCCCATCATGGGACTTGGCCTTAGTGCTCTAAGGGTCTAGTTGAGACCCTGTTTTGAACCACTAGAGACAGCGCCTGTTAGGTCTCTGACTCTGAAGATGGTTTTTCTCATGGCTATTACTTCTCTGAGGTGAAATGGAGATTTGCAGGTTCTGTCAGTCTTGTCATCCTGCTTAGGCTCTGCCCCTGGGCTGGTCAAAGCTATTTTGCATCCTCACCCTATTATCCAGCCATTCTTGAAGCCTTCTGCCCTCCGTGATTCACGACACCAGAGCAAGAAGGACTTCAACTACTGTGTCCAGTACATGCTCTTCAGATTTACGTCCACCGCACTAGCTAGTGGTGTAAATCAGAGCAGCTTTTCATATGCTATGGCTGCCATTAGACTAACAATGTCACACTGGGTGAGGGATGCTGTTGCCCTAGCCTACGAGGAGCGCGGTCAAGCTTCCCCTCTAGGAGTTGGGCCCATTCAACCAGGTGGGTTGCATTCTATATTAAGGCTCTGACAGTGTCCCCTTGCAGCAAGTGTGTGGTGCGGCAGGCTGGACCTCTCCACACACATTTCGCAGACTCTATCATTTGATGTCCATGATGCTCCGGGCTCTCATGTCCTTGAGTCAACATCCCAGAGTCATGTCTGAGACCTCTTCGATGTTTGTGCGCACACGCTACACAACCTTGACGGGTCCAGAAACTTCCAGTGCGGCGGCGTTGGTATTCTCGTTCCCATTAGCGTATTGATACACAGCATCGAGGGTAGCTTTTGGTAGGGAACGTCTCGGGTTACTTGACTGTAACCCTGTTCCCTTAAAAAGCGGGAACGAGATGCTGTGCCTCAATGCCGCACTGTAGGCGTGCCTGGACGTCTCTTCAGACAAAGCTGTAACCTGAAGATTTGTACGTCTCACGTCTATTTATAACCCTCAGGTGCACGTAATCAAATGATGTCAAGTGCCGAGGTTATTTAGGCCAATTCTTGGCGTGTTTGACACACATGCTTCACAACCGGTCGAACAAAGATTGTTCTCATTAGCATATTGATACGCAGCATCTCGTTCCCGCTTTTTAAGGGAACAGGGTTACAGTCAAGTAACCTGAGACGTTATATGAACATACTAACATTATTTTTAATGGAATAATTACAATATTATTATTAAATGCTTTTAATTTGTTTTAATACCAGAAAAAAAGAAGAAAAAAACACGTGTCTTGTGGCATATTATTATTATTATTATTATTATACCCCCAGATACATCAAGGATCCAACTGATAACTGTCAATTTGCTGTGTCTGCACTTCTGGTCTTTGTTGTATGTTTTGATTTTACTTTTATTACACTTATATAGCTAGGATTCAGAATTAAAATACAATGTAATGTTTGCCCACATATATTATCAGAGCTATGTGGAGCCCACAGGAGTCAGTAAAATATTATGGATTACAATATAAAACTGATTTGGAAAATACAAGATACAAAGCTATCAGCAAAAATCAAAATTTGATTCTTTCTCCACCCATTTCAAAGGTAAAATCATGACCTCTTCATAAGAGTAACCTAAACTGATAAGATAAAAAATGCAGTTTTTAGTTTTTCAGTTCCTCCTATGGGGCTCTGAAGAACTGTTGATGAAATTATACAATTTTGATGAAACTGTTTATCAGTACAGTTTTTTAAATGTTAAATGTATTTCATTTAAAATTTGTGCTGAATTTCTTTTTACATTTAGTGCTGTTATTGTAATAATCTAGGAAAAATCTGTAAAATTAATTAATCAATTTAATGAATGTGTATGATAATACATATTATAATAATCTAAAATAAATCTGTAAAATAACATGTTTATCCATAGAACTTTCAGTGCCATCACTGAAATGTGCTAGATAGTAATAATCTAAGAAAAATCCATAAAATGACAGTTTTAAACTGTTTTTTAAAAAAAAAAAAAAAAAAAAAAAAACAAAGTCAACTTAATGGTACGGTTGTTACCATAAACATGAGTGAAACTTTGGACAAGTGGTGGCACTAGAGAGTTTGAGTTAGAGAACAAAAAACATGCTCCAAATTCTCAAAAAAAACAGTGTTATAAAATTATTCTTCTGCAAGCAATTTATACTTCCTTGAGGGAAACCTAAATCAGTCTTTCTAAGGCAAACTGCATTTTTAGCTTAAATGTATAATAATGGTGTGAAAGGAATTAATTATATTTCTCCTCAAACCCAGCTGCTCAGTGACTGTTTTCTCTCTCCTGGCATTCTGGAGAAACAGAGAAAGACCTTACCCATGAGATTGGAGCGTCCGTCACCCAGAGGGTATCGCTGGTAACGGGGAACAGGAAAGGGAGGCAGTTGTGTGAGAACTGGATGCAGCAAAGGTTCCAAACGTGAGGCAGAAGGGTCCGATGGGTAGAAGAGATTAAAAATCTGAGAACATGCTGGCTGGAGCTGAGCCACTAATAGAGACAGAAGAGAGAACAGGCTAACTATTTATCAGTAATTTAAGCATGATATGAAAAATAAACAGAAATCACTATATAAAGAGTTCAGATGCAAAAGCCACTAAATCCATCTGACATATTTATTTAAAATTAGCATTTGTTTCTGGCTACTTTGTATAGGAATCTATGTAAGTACTGGTACTTCTGATTGGGCTGAGGCTGGAATTCAGCAAGTTTGAAGTAAAAGTACTTGATGGATGTACAGTACGTGTAAGGAGCATTCATTCAGTATCATTATCTCATTTTTGACCGAGATGGCTTTTAGCTGGTTTTGCATCTGAACTCTTCATATATGACATTTTTTATTTTTGGTAAAATTTTACATTTCTTTAAAAAAATAAACCAAATAAGTGTGTGAGAGGGAAGCTTATTTGTACCATCAATGGCAGGTAACACTGTTCTCCTCATTGCTAGCACCAGCCCCAGTGGGCATCCCAGCAGAAAGCAGTCTGACACTTCAAACTCAAAGCAGCCTGGATTGAGAGCCTGCCTGGAGCCACACTGATCGTCCTGCATCTGACTGTGAGACAGCAGGCATAGTAAGTGAGTTATCTTCATTTATTATTAACTCTTTATTAATGATTAATAACAATTAAAGGTTTAACTTTATGCTGATGTCATCAAAGAGGCCCTCTGTGCTCCCTTGATAGGTCTGTCCTTTATCCTTGATATATTCCATAGCAATGACCCAATTCAGAATAATTTCTTTAGTATAGAGTCTTTATACTTTATACTGTAAATCTAAACCAATCCATCTGCGTCTTATCCGTTAACAATCACTTTAGTTCTCTCTTTTTTTCTCTCTCTCTCTTCCAACTGTTGCACACATTTCTGTGGTATAATCATGGGCGTAGAATACGCATTTTAATAAAACATAAATTTGTTTCCCACACTTTTTTCGGGCAATTGTGTTCATATAGAGGTTTCCAGGGGCCAGTGTGAATAAATCTAGATTTAAACTCAAAGAGACAAGACAGTCTATGCATTACCTGAAATGTTATTTATATCCAAAATGAGGCAATGAGAACATTATGGAGCACTAAATACTCTCATGCAGTGTATGTTTCATTTATTCTCAAACCCAGGGGGCGCTCATGCACAGAAAATCCAAAAAAGACTCTGGATATGATAACTTATTAAATGCCACGAAATTCCTAATATGGACAAAGGCATCCAGCTATTGCTGGAACTAAGCTAAATACAAAGCTTTTGCCTGATAAAACATGAAGATAATAAACACACAACCTCCTGGCAAAGGGTGCGATACAGCCTATCCCCTTAGCCAAGATGAAAAGGGGGTTTGGGTCAGCCTTCGCTTCATGGTACCCAAGAAGGGAGGTGGATAGATTGATCCGAGACTTTTTTTGAATCGGGCCCTTCACAAGCACTTATTCAAAACATCAACCCTCAAGCACACTCTCATGTGTGTCAGGGATCAGGACTGGTTCATGGCTATAGACCTGAAGGACGCATACTTTAATGTTTCGATCCCTCCAAGACACAGGCCGTACCTACAGCCTTCCTTCAAAGGACAGACATACGGTACAAGATCCTTGCCTTCAGGCTGTCCCTGTCACCACGCGGCTTCACAAAGTTCGAGAAGACTGCCCTTGCCCCTCTCAGGGAAGTGGGTATATACATTATCAACTATCTCGTCGACTGGCTGGTTCTAGCACACTCGCAGGAGTTGGTGTGTGCTCACAGGGTGGGTGGTTCTCAACCACCTAGCCCGCATGGTCCAGCTGAGGTTGGGACTTTGGGTCAACTGGGAAGAGAGCAACTCTCCCCAGTGCAGAGTATCTCTTTTCTCAGTGTGAAACTGGACTCGGTCGTTATGACTGCACACCTCTTTCAGGATTGTGCACAGTCAGTGCTAGAGTGTGTGAGAACAGCGGCTCCCCTAAAGACTCTTAGAGGCTCCTTGGACAAATGGCATCTTCGGCCTCGGTCTCACCGCTGGGCCTGATGCATACAAGACCGCTACAGCACTGACTTCATACCCGAGTCTTCATACTGTGCCATTCTGACTTCATACCTGGGGCCAGCACAAACTCAAGTCTCTGTGTGCTACTCATTCCGGGCATAGCTGGACCAGGGGTTCACGCAAGTATGACTCTCCCCCAGCGAGCCTCATTGCACAGACTATGTGCAAAGCCAGGGATGACACGAAACAACTCCTGCTGGTGGCTCCATACTGGCCCAACAGGACCTGGTTCTCGGAGCACGTGCTCCTGTCATCAGCTCCTCCCTGGTGCATTCCGCGGATGCCAGATTGGGAAGGGCACAATCTGGCATCTGCGCCCAGATCTCTGGAACCTCCATCTATAGTCCCTGGACATTGAACGAGAGGGCTCCAGAGTCTTTCCACCCACAGTGGTAAGCACCCTTATTTTCATGGCACAAACAATTAAAAAAATACAAGTATACCAAATACAATAAAGACCAGCAAACAAACAAACACACAAGTTATATTACACAAAAAATGATTAAGATTATTAAGATAAAGATAATTAAGATAATTTTTACATTAACATACAATAAAAATTCTAAAACTGGCAAAATTATACTAATACATCATTTTATGTTTCATATAGTTGACTGTTGACAAATATGATGCAGGGCAACTACTCCACAAATGCAGTTATGGCCTAAAATTTAAGATATTAGTGCAAAAAATTGCCCCCGTATGTGTTTTGTCTCTTATTTATATATATCACACATTACAAGGGCAGCATGACATGAGTGCTGATTTTGTCTCAATGTCACAAGCTTAAATATGATTTTATACAACAGTTCAGTAAATAAGAAATTGATAATGTGTTATATTTTAAACACAACATTGTGTGTTTTTGCTCAATTTTGCAGAGAACATATTACCTTTAAAGCCAGAATTGTTGCATGTCTCCGAGCAACACAGCAGTGTTTAGTTTCTGAATGCATCTGTGTTTTGAACGAATTGTGTGAACCAATGATTCAAAAGCCCATTCATAAAGAGAGCCATTTACTTCATTCCTGAATGAGTCAACCATTTAAACGAATCAAATGAATAAATGAATGACTCAAGAAGACATTTACCACCACCTGCTGGCAAATTAAATTCTTATTAGAGTATCGTTTCATTAAAAAAGAAGAAAAAAAATAAAAACATTATAAGGATCGTTCACCAAAAAAATTAAATTCTGTCATCATTTATTCATCCTCATGTCGTTTCAAACCTTTCTTTTGTGGAACATGAAAGAATTTATTATGAAGACTGCTGGTAACAAAGCTGTTTTGGAAAACAACAAAAAATACTAAAATGTTTTTCAAATTGTCTTCTTTTATATTCCATTGTTTATGTTTATATCTCTTGTTCTTTGAAACCACACTAACGGGGTAGACTGCTGACTTGGCAATGGTCCAGAAGACAATCACTGACACCCTCCACAAAGACAGTAAGTCACAGAAGGTCATTACTGAATGGGATGGCTGTTTACAGAGTGCTGTATCAAAGCATATTAAATGGAAAGCTGACTGGAAGGAAGAAATTGGATAGGCAAAGGTGCACAAGCATCAGGGATGACTGCAAGCTTGTGAATACTGTCAAGTAAAGCCAATTCAAACACTTGGGAGAGCTTCACAAGGAGTAGAATGAAGCTGGAGTTAGCGCATCAAGAGTCACCATGCTCAGACGTCGTCAGGAAAAGGGCTGCCAAGGGCTAAGGAGAAAAAGAACTGGACTGTTGCTCAGTGGTCCAAAGTCCTCTTTTCAGATAAAAGTAAATTTTACATTTAATGTTGAAATCTTGGTCCCAGAGTCTGGAGGAAGACTGGAAAGGCACAGAATCCAAGCTGCTTGAAATCCAGTGTGAAGTTTCTAAAGTCAGTAATGATTTGGGGTGCCGTGACATCTGCTGGTGTTGGTCCATTGTGTTTTTTCAAATGCAAAGTCAATGCAGCAGTCTACCAGGAGATTTTGGAGCACTTTATGCTTCCATCTGCTGACAAGCTTTATGGAGATGTTGATTTCCTTTTCCAGCAAGACTTGCCCACAGTGCAAAAACCACTTCCAAGAGGTTTGCTGACCATGATATTACTGTGCTTTATTGGCCAGCCAACATGCCTGACCTGAACCCCATTGAGAATCTATGGGACATTTTCAAGGGAAAGATGAGAAACAGTCGATCCAACAATATACAGATGATCTGAAGGCTCAATAGTGCCTCAGCAGTGCCACAGGCTGATCACTTCCATGCCACACTTCACTGATACTGTAATTTGTGCTTGGAGCAAGTAATTTGCTTCATATAGCTTTATTATCTCCAGATTTCAGATATTATCCATCAAACTAATCCGATCGTTCACTTTTATTCTATAACCACGAGTGCAATGCCGTGCTGTGCGTTAGCATTCCGTTTGCTGGTTAGCCTGCCATTTGCGTTCCCGCTCACGTCTCTATTCATGTCTACTACCGCTTTCCTTTTTCCTTTCGTTCTCGTTGATCGCTCGTTTTTATTCTACAACCGTGAGTGCAGCGTGCCTGCAGTGTGTTAGCCGGTTAGCTTGCCATTCACTTTTATTTTTGGTTTCTATTCGCATCTACAACCGTTGTTGTTTTCTCCCCCTGCCTTTCTCTTCACAAGTTCATCAAACAACCATGGTGAGTTGAAATCGTTCTACAACTACGGTGAATAATGGCTTCTTCTCCTTTTTTGGTAGTTTGCAGCACCTGCCATATGCATAGCTTATCAATCTCTGTCAGCAGTGAGGGATTCACATGTGATAAATGCAGGGAAATAGTTAGGCTGACAGAGAAGATTTCAGAACTAGAGACACGCATCCAAACTTTAATCGAGGATAGTAAGAATGTGAGGGCCTTAGATATGGCTTTGGATGCGACTAGCTCAGGAAGTCCCGTACATTGTTCGGTTCCGGTAACTTCGCCTTTGCAGCAGGGCAACTGGGTGACTGTGAGACGGCATAGTCGCGGGTCAAAACACCCCTCTTCCGTTCTGATCAGAACATCAAACCGGTTCTCCCCACTCAGTGACGCACCCACTGAGAAACCTGATGAAAGTGCTCTAGTTATTGGCGATTCTATTGTACGGAACATGAAAATAGAGACACCAGCCACCATAGTCCAATACCTAGCGGAAGCCAGAGCGCCTGACATCTTGGCAAATTTAAAAGTGCTGGCTAATTCTAAACATAAATTCAGTAAGATTGTTATTCATGTTGGCACAAATGATGTTCGACTTCGCCAGTCGGAGATCACTAAAAATAATGTTAAAAAGGTGTGTGAACTTGCAAGTATGATGTCAGATACTGTAATTTGCTCTGGCCCCATTCCTGTGTATCGTGGTGACGAGATACATAGCAGACTGTCATCACTAAATGGCTGGATGTCTAAGTGGTGCCCGCAGAATAACATAGGTTTCATAGACAATTGGACAAGTTTTTGGGGCAGACCTGACCTGTTGAAAAGAGATGGTCTTCATCCCTCCAGGGGTGGTGCCGCTCTTCTCTCTAGTAATATGGCACATAGTCTTAGAGTTTGCACTTAACTAACTGGGGCCCAGGTCAGGAAGCAGACAGACTGGCTAATCGACCGTCTGCTAGCCGCCTCACGTCACCGAAATCAGTTATTTCTCAGCACATAGAGACCCTTTCACCTAGATATCATGCTATAGAGACTGTGTCTGTTCCCCGAGCTAGACAATACAAAAGACGTCCAAACCAATTTAAGAGTAACAATCTAATCGACGTTCAACAAATAAAAAATGTACATAATACAGAGAAACAAATGATAAAACTTGGCTTATTGAATATCAGGTCCCTTTCTACAAAAGCGCTTTTTGTAAATGATATGATCATTGATTGTAACCTAGATGTGCTCTGTTTGACAGAAACCTGGCTGTCAAAGCAGATGATTACATTATCTTAAACGAATCTACCCCTCATGATTACTGTTATAAACATGAGCCACGTCTAAAAGGTAAAGGAGGAGGTGTTTCCACAATTTATAGCAATATTTTCAGTGTTTCTCAGAGAGCGGGCTTCAAGTATAACTTGTTTGAAGTAATGGTGCTTCATGTAACATTATCCAGAGAAACAAGTGTTAATGATAAATCCCCTGTGATGTTTGTACTTGCTACTGTATACAGGCCACCAGGGCACCATACAGATTTTCTTAAAGAATTTGCTGATTTTCTATCTGAATTACTGTTGGCTACATATAAGGTCTTAATAGTGGGTGACTTTAACAACCATGTTGATAATGAAAACGACGCACTAGGAGCAGCATTTTAGACATTCTGAACTCTATTGGAGTTAGACAACACGTGTCAGGTCCCACTCATTGTCGAAATCATATTCTAGACTTAATACATGGAATTGATGTCAATGCCGTTGAGATTCTGCAGCAAAGTGATGATATCTCTGATCATTATCTAGTCTCGTGTATACTCCAAATAACGAAAACTGTCAATTCAACTCCTTATTACAAGTATGGTAGAACCATCACTTCTACTACAAAAGATTGCTTTCTAAGTAATCTTCCTGACTTATCTGAATTCCTCAGCATGTCCAATAGCTCAGAAAAACTTGATGATGTAACAAACTATTGACTCTCTCTTTTCTAGGACTGTAGATATGGTCGCTCCTCTGAGCCTAAGGAAGATTAAGGAAAACAGTCCGACCCTGTGGTATAACGAGCACACTCGTGCCCTAAAGAGAGTAGCCTGGAAAATGGAGCGCAGCTGGAGGAAATCAAAACTAGAGGTTTTTCGTACTGCTTGGCGTGAATGTATCCTATCATATAGAAAAGCATTAAAAACTGCAAGATCTGATTACTTTTCGACTCTTTTAGAAGAAAACAAACATAACCCTAGGTATTTATTCAATACAGTGGCTAAGTTAACAAAAAGTAAAGAACCAACAGGCACTGTGCCCCTCAGCATAGCAGTAATGACTTTATGAACTACTTTACCTCCAAGATTGATACTATTAGAGACAAAATTGTCACCATGCAGCCGTCAATTACAGTATCGCATCAGATAGTGCGCTATAGATCTCCTGGGGAACAATTCCACTCATTCTCTTCTATAGGAGAGGAAGAATTGTACAAACTTGGTAAATCATCTGAACCAACAACTTGTATGCTAGACCCTATTCCATCTAGGCTACTAAAAGACTTGCTTCTGAATATTATTAATTCATCACTGTCATTAGGATATCTGAACAATGCCTGTTTTATGGTACTATGAGCACTTCCTAAGTCGCTTTGCCTCTTTAGGACAAATCGCTTGACGTATTCCCCACTTGTAAGTCGCTTTGGATAAAAGCGTCTGCTAAATGAATAAATGTAAATGTAAATGTAAGGATATGTCCCCAAAACTTTTTAAACTGGCTGCTATTAAGCCTCTCATTAAAAAACCACAACTTGACCCCAACGAATTAATTACAGACCAATCTCGAATCTCCCATTTCTGTCAAAGATATTAGAAAAGGTTGTATCCGCACAATTATCTTCCTTTCTACAGAAAAATGATATCTGTGAGGATTTCCAGTCAGGTTTTAGACCGTACCATAGCAGTGAATGAAGAGGTATCATATCGGTCACAAATGCAGTATGGAGTACCGCAAGGCTCAGTACTAGGGCCATTACTTTTTACACTTTACATGTTACCCTTGGGAGATATCATCAGGAAATATGGTGTTAGCTTTCACTGTTATGCTGATGATATTCAGCTCTATATTTCTTCGTGGCCTGGTGAAACATACTAATTTGATAAACTAACAGATTGTGTACTTGAGTTAAAAAAGTGGATGACAAGTAATTTCTTACTGCTAAATTCTGAAAAAACAGAAGTGTTAATTATTGGACCTAAAACCTCCGCATGTAATAACCTAAAACACTGTCTAATACTTGATGGCTGTTCTGTCAATTCTTTGTCATCAGTTAGGAACCTAGGTGTGCTATTTGATGGCAATCTTTCCTTCAAAAAGCACATCTCTAGTATTTGCAAAACTGCATTTTTCCATCTCAAAAATATATCTAAATTATGACCTATGCTCTCAATTTTCAACCTGGGTTGAAAAAATGCTGGGTTGAGACCGCTGGGTAAGAACGCTGGGTTAATTTAACCCAATTTGGGTTAAAACTGGTCTTAATTTATAACTCAGCGGTGCTGGGTTAGGAACGCAGACCCGAGAGAGAGCATGCACATCGTGTTCACTGTACGTCAAAAAGTGCGAGAAGCCGCCATTTTCTCAGCGTCTGCAGTGTGTCAGGGAGTATTTTGAGACTTCATGGAACGCGGAAAAAGTCAGAAAAGAGCTTTTATTGAAAAATACGCTGACAGGATTTTTGCCTCAGAAATAGTCATAACGTCTGTTGTATTAAAGGTATATTTCATATGTCTTATTTACAGAAGATTTAGGTGTTATTAGAGGGTTATTGACAGATTTACATGTTAATTCGTAAACTTTTTTTCCCACAATTAAACTGAAAGTAGTTTCCTAAAGAAAACGGTGTCGTGTAATGAAGACTAGCCTAATTATTTTGAGGCTGATTAAGTTTTAATTGTTAAAAGTAATGTTTTGCATGTAATATTTCAGACTTGTTGAGCTTTGAGTCTTCAAAGACTGCGTGTGAGAGGAGGCGATCGTCTCGGCTTCTTCAGAAGAGAGGGTAAGACGGTATAAGGCAAGTAAAGGTCATAATTTCTATATTATCATTTTTTGACTATTATTAAAATAATGTTTGCTTTTGTGTAGATGTTGAAAGCCAGAGACATAGGAGAGCTTCATGCTTTTAGGATTAATGTGAGTTATTTTTAGAAAATACATGTTTCTGTTGTCTCCTGCCTGTTTACTTCACATTTTGATGCAACAACAGTATGATGACTTGTTCACATTTTATTTAAACCATTGATGTCCTTTTTTGCAGAACTCAAACTAACTTTGAGTCTAACACCACAGAAGCCTACTTGTGTGAGGAGGCGATTTTCTGAGCTTTTTTAGAAAAGAGGGAAAGGCAATTTAAGGCAAGTAAAGGTAATAATTTAAAGTTATCTTTTATTTTATTTATTTATTTTTATTTTGTCTAAGAGTAAAAATATGTTTTATGTAGATGTTCAAAGCCAGAGACAGGATAGATTCATTCTTTTTTGATTGATATGAGCTATTTGTAGAAAATAAATGTTTCCATTGTTTTCTGCCTGTTTACTTAACATTTTGATGCAACAATAGTATGGTGACTTGTTCACATTTTAATTAAATCATTGATGTCCGTGTTTTTCATTGCAGAACTCAAACCAACTCTGGAGTTAACGACACGGAAGACTGTGTGAGAGGAGGTGATCTTCTCAGCTTCTTCAGAAGAGAGGGAAGGATGGTATAAGGCAAGCAAAGGTCATAATTCCATATTATAATTTTTTTTTGACTAGTAGTAAAAGAATGTTTGCTTTTTTGTAGATGTTGAAAGCCAGAGACATAGGAGAGCTTAATACTTTCAGGATTGATGTGAGTTATTTTAGAAAATACATGTTTCTGTTGTCTCCTGCCTGTTTACTTCACATTTTGATGCAACAATAGTATTTTGACTTGTTCACATTTTTTTTTAAACCATTGGTGTCCATGTTTTTCATTGCAGAACTCAAACCAACTTTGGAGTTAACAACACAGAAGCCTACTTGTGTGAGGAGACAATCTTATCAGCTTCTTCATAAGAGAGGGAAAGATGGTTTAAGGCAAGTAAAGGTCATAATGTCATGTTATCATTTTTTTTTTTTTTTTTTTAAGAGTAAAAAAAGTTTTATGTAGATGAGCCAGAGACATTATGTAGAAAGCCAGAGACATAGGTGAGCACTTAATTCTTTTGAGATTGATGCAAGTTATTTGTAGAAAAATGCTTCTGTTGTCTTCTGCTTGTTTACTTAACATTTTGATGCAACAACAGTATCAACAATGAACAAGTCATTTGTTCACATTTTAATTAAACCACTGATGTCTGTGTTTTTCATTGCAGAACCTAAACCAACTTTGGAGTGAGCGACACAGAAGCCTGCTTGTGTGAGGAGGCGATCTTCTCAGCTTCTTCATAAGAGAGGGAAAAATGGTTTAAGGCAAGTAAAGGTCATAATTTCATGTTATTTTTTTATTTTTTTGGACTAAGTGTAAAAGAATGTCTTATGTAGATGTTAAAAGGCCAGAAACATAAGAGAGCTTCATTCTTTTAAGATTGATGGGAGTTATTTTTTAGAAAATAAATGTTAACGTTGTCTGCTATTGTAGTATTCTAGAGCACTGTGGTAGACAAAGACAATAAACAACCACACAATATGGTTGAAATTATAAAACAGTCTAGTTACCTATCCTTACAGAATTGGATGCACCTCTGTTTGAAAATGGTTACATTTCAACTAAATGTTTTCTTTTTTAAATGTTTTTCTCTTTTAGGCCACTGATGATTTTAAAGGAGGAGGCCGCCCTGGATAATGTAAAAGATGTCGCACGCCTTTGCTGAGCTGATGGGACTTCATGACTACATCAATAATCTTAAAGAGATAATGAAAATCGTGATTGATGCATGTTCTGTATGTGATCATGGACTATGAAACAAACCGTAAGTGTATAGTCAGTAAAAACAAATGTCAAATGCTTGTTCTGTGTTGTTCATTAGAAAAAAAAAGAAACTATTAACTAATTGTACAATTATTGTAAAGTAGTGTTTTTGTATAGTATTGTATAGTTTTATACGATATACAAAATGTACCAAAAAAGTAAAATTTGGTCATAAATGTTATAGTCAGCAAATGTTCAGTGCTTCATTTATAAACTCTGTACCTGCTAATCCCATACTTTTTCTGCATTTCTTTTCACGTGCATGTTACTTTTGAATGTTTTCTCTTGTTGTAGTTTTTAATAAACATTTATCTTTTGATAGTCATTCTGTGTGTGTTAAAGTGATTTTATAATGAACAAGATTTGTAGATTTAATGCCTAGCTCAATTTTGGGTTCATTTTAGCCTAGCAGTGTAGTAATTTTAAACCATAAAAAAAAGCAACCCAGCATGCTGGGTTAATAATTCAACCCAAATCGCTGGGTAAAAACAACCCAGCGCTGGATTCGTCCCTTTTTGACCCAGCGCTGGGTTGCCAAAATAACCCAAATTGGGCTGTTTTTAACCCAGCGTTTTTTAGAGTGTTCTCAAAACTCTGCCAATTTGATAATACCTAGAATATCAAAATCAACCACGGGCGGCAGATCATTTTCTTATCTAGCGCCCAAACTCCGGAACAATCTACCTAACACTGTTCGGGACGCAGACACACTCTGTCAGTTTAAATCTAGATTAAAGACCCATCTCTTTAACCTTGCTTACACACACATATTCTTACAATTCAAATCCATTAAAGGATTGTTAGGCTGCATTAATTAGGTCAACTGGAACCGGGAACACTTCCCATAACACCTGATGTACTCAGTGCATCTTAAGAAGAATGGCATCTACGCTAATACTAGTCTGTTTCTTTCTTATTCCGAGGTCACCTTAACCACCAGATCCAGCCCGTATCCAGATCAGATGGTCACTGCAGTCCCCCGAATCCAGTCCGTACCTAGCCCAGACGGTGGATCAGCACCTAGAGACAACCTCTACAGCCCTGAATGTCAGCGGAGACTACATCGACAAGATGAGCCCCAGAGACGGATCCCTAGTGAAGACCTTTGTCACCTAGACGGCCATCAGCACAAGACCACGGGAACCAGATGAGTCCAGTTAGCTGGGGACACTTTTTCTTCACACGACATTGTATTTTATTTGAACTGAACTGAGCTAGATGATGCCATCATTGAATCCATTGATGAACTGCCTTTACCTGAAAATTGAGTGTTTCCTGTTGCCCTTTTGCATTATTGATGCACTATTTCCTATTTAATACTGTACAGCCGCTTTGTCACAATTCTATATTGTTAAAAGCGGTATATAAATAAAGGTGACTTGACTTGATTGTAATATGTGCTGCCAACCAAGTATTGAGTGCATAAATGAACATACTTTAAAAAAACTTTTCTTTTTTTGCAAATCCATTTTTTGATTGATCTTAGGAAATATTCTAATATTTTGAGATACTGGATGTTTGACTTTCATGAGCTGTAAAAAAAACTTTAGAAACATTTTACTTTATATGTAATAAATCTAGAATATATAAGAGTTTCAGTTTTTAAAATAAGTTACAATAAAAAAATTAACCATTTCATGATATTCTAATTTTTTGAGATGCATATTTTATATACACACATACACACACACACATATATATCTATATATATATATATATAATTTCCATATATATAATATATAATGTATAGATATATAATTTTTATGACCTGCCATGTGCTCCAGGACATGACAAAAATGAACATCTTCATTCCAACTAAATTAGTGAAAAGATTTGAAGTACATCTATGTTCATCATAGACATATGATGGGAATGCTGTTCTTCCTAAGGGAATAAGCACGATAACACGTCAGTGAAGCAATGAATAAGCCCATAACTCACCTGCTGATAAAGACCTCATGCTGACCACTGGCCACGTCTGCATCACACGAGTCACTTTGCTTACGGATGAGTGGATGGCGGACTCCAGACAGCACATCACATGGAGTTGACACATCAATGTTGCTTTTACTCAGACGCTTGCTGCCTCGGAGAGTGGGGCTCAGAGAGAGAGAGACACCTGGCTTTTCCTGGAACAAAAACAAATATATCTGTATCCAAAATCAGTTGTACAGCTAGAAGTGTATGTTCCTCATTTTATTTTTCTCCTTATTGTTTTAAGTGTGAAAATATAGCAAAAGTAAGAAATTCCAAAACAATGGAAACAAAAGAAAAGTAAGAAATTCCAAAACAATGGATTTGTGAAAGGCCCCTGAAATAATTAGGTCTTCACTTTAAGCTTTCATTTAGTGATGAGAGAGTTTTTGTGAGAAAAAGAGCAGGAAAAACACCAAGAAGGTGTCTCAGACCCAGCAAAAGCTATGAAAAGAGTGACACTTTATCTGAAAGAGTAAGATGCAGCCTGCAGAAGTGACATACATGGTTGTTTATCCACACCAGAACTACCTACTGTAGCCACAGAACAATAAACTAATTTATCTTTTTCCAAGGCCCATATTTACAAAATATGGATTTCTGGGAATCCATGCTAAGGTCTCATGAGATCAAGTCAATGATTTCAGATCTAACAGCATCCAAAATGTTATGGTGTTGCTAGAGGAGGAGTACAGAGAGAAGTGCCTGGTTCCCAAAGTGATGTTCAGTGGTAGTAAAGCTCTTACGGTATATAGGGATGTATGAGTGCTGAAGGTGTGAGGGAGTTGTGCTTTATCAGTGCTGTCATGAATTCACACACCACTGTCTGATGTAATACAAAAACCTGAAACAGAAGATGCTACCTTCTCCTCATTCCCTGCATTTTTTGGGCATTTTTTCAACATGACAATTAGGGATGCACAATTTTATTGGACTGATATCGGCCGATAATGGCTTTAAATGTAAATATCGACATCAGCCCGATATGAAAAATTATGCCAGTATGTCTTGCCGATAAAAGGATTATGTCGACTCACATGTGCTCAGGGTGTGATAGCAATTAGATCAGGTCAGCAGTGTGGCTCATTCTTGAAGCAAAATTTTGCCTGAATGGTGATTAGATTCACTGTTTTGGATTGCTGCATCTAAACTGAGAATGCACATACAGAATGATGTGCTTGGTGTGCAATAGAGTAAACAGTAATAGCACATGCCCGTTCGGTAAAAATCATTTCCATGATCTTTAAAGGGGTCATCGGATGCCCGGATGCCCAAGTTGATTTGATTCTTTAGGATCTTAATGAAAAGTCTATAATATACTTTGGTTAAAAATTCTCAATGGTAGTGTAAAACAACACCCTTTTTACCCTGCCAAAATCAGCTCTGAAAAAAATCAATTAGCCGCTAAACGTGCTAACTAGTACATTATTAGGAAAGGCAATCGCAAAGATTCATAAAAAACCCTTATACTCACTTCTGCTGTAAGTGAAGCTGGATCACGAATGATTTGCGCAAACATAGACGGATATACACTACCGTTCAAAAGTTTGGGGTCAAAAGACTTGTAATAGTCTTTAAAGTAGTCTCTTATGCTCATCAAGGCTGCATTTATTTGATTAAAAATATAGAAAAAAACAGTAATATTGCAAAATGTTTTTACAATATAAAATAATGTTTTTTATTTTAACATACTTTAAAATAGAATTTATTCCTGTGATGAAAAGCTGAATTTTTATCAGCTGTTACTCCAGTCTTAAGTGTCACATGATCCTTCAGAAATCATTCTAATATGCGGATTTATTATTAGAATGATCAATGTTGGATAATATCAACAGTTGTGCTGCCAAATATTTTTTGAAACCTGTAATTTTTTTTTTTCAGGATTCTTTCATGAATAACAAGTTTAAAAAGTACAGTGTTTATTCAAAATATAAATATTTTATAACAATGTAAATTATTTATTATTAACTTTTAATAAACTTTTAATTATTAACTTAATACATCCTTGGTGAATAAAAGTATTAATTTCTTAAAAAAAAAAAAAAAAAAAAGAAACAAAAATGTACTGACCCCAAACTTTTGAACGGTAGTGTATGTAGATCGGGAAGCGCATTCCCTTCACAAACAAACGTAATCCACTGCATCTTCAGCAGCTCAGATGACGGGAGTAAATGACGACCACTACGTTCATTATTACATCCAGGAACACAACACCTCAATCACTCAGTTCTTGTCTAACTTACATCCCTGCTCCGGCATCAAAACATGGAGGTTGGACTGTTACAACTGATCTGAGGCAAGACGCTAATGTCGATCAACTATCGTGGGAGCGGCCTCTGTGGGTGTGACGCAACAATGACAGGCATCTGAGAATGGTTCGATTTGAAAAAGGGGATATTATTTTTACAGATTCTTTAAAAACCACTGCATGGATTTTTATCATTATAGGGTAGATTTGTACATACACTGCCGACACACATTAATGTTCAATCAGCATGTAAAAGTGAACTTAGTATCCGATGACCTCTTTAATGCTGCAAAATGCGTCTATTGCAGTGGCATATAGTCACCGGCATGACAGGATGTGCAATCCCACTCAAAATGCCAGCTTCCTCACCTGAATTAAAGTTTTTTTTTGTCTAAATGAAAGGCTAGTTGCAGGACTGTAAAATGAAGAGATGTGATTATGATCATTTCATAAAAATGAAAAGAGCGCATTGTTGTTCCGTTTGGGATCTGTTAGCGGTTTCATATCCAGTAACATAGATCGCTGAATGCGCCTTTTTTAAAGGTGCTCATTGTTGTATTTTGAAACACAATCACAATGTTTGCAATTGACACGATCAGCATTTATTATAAAATAATCCCAAAAGTAAATATAACTGCAAGCAGCAATTGCGGGGCTGAGCATTAAAAAGGCAGAATGAGGAGCTAAGCATGGCAAGCAGCAACATACCACTACAACAGTGGGTTATTAAAGCCATTTTAGGATGATATCAGTTGAAATGAATAAATACAACAACTAATCATATAATTTAATGAATTATCATTTTTGACCAATAGGTGGCGAGGTTATCAAATCAATGTGGTGTGTTCAGTGTGAGGTGACAATGACACACAAAGTTTGGTGCCATTTATGTCAAGCTTTAGAGAGATACAGCCTCAGAGTCATTTTGGCATCATGCTTCAAATGTGTAGTGGCGCTGTACAAAAACAGTTTTGTCTATTGACACGAAATCCACAACTTCGAGTCAGCACAGTCTGAAGATGATTTGAGTCAAATTTGGTAAAAATCGGACCAACGGTCTAGGAGGAATTCGAAAAAGTAGGTTTTGTACATTAATCAAAATGGCGGAAAAGGAAGTTTGGCCAACTGTGATATAATTGGTATGCATGTTGTCGGCATGACCCAAGGAATATTTTGAGACCAGTGTTATTACAATAGGCTAATGTAAGCAGAAGTTATTAGCATTTTTGTAAATTTCTTCATAACTTTTGGCCACAAGGTGGCGCTGCCCCCAAACTTTTTAAGTACTGTCAGGGCATGGTGCTGAAGACACATACAGAGTTTCGTAACGATACGTCAATGCGTTCGTAAAATATATCATTTTTGGACAAAATTCAATATGGCTGACACCCAAAATGGCTGACATGAGAAAATTGGGTATGGTTCATGACGCACCGAATCTAAAGAGACCAGTTTTGTGATTTTTGGCCAAACTATTGAAACAGAACTAAACTTCAAACAGAAGTTCTAGGCAAAAATAGCAATTTTTCATATCTCCTGACCTAGGTGGCAATGCGCCGAAACACTACCGGTAGCCTCAGGTCATGCGTGTTATGACTCACACCAAGTTTGGTCTCAATACGCCAAACCGTTGCGGAGATTTAGGCTCACAACCATTTTTGTGTGCTTTTCGTAAAATTTGTTCGAGCATTATTTGACAACGGTTTGACTAATCAACTTGAATTCCAACTTTTTGCCAGCACGGTCTGAAGATGATCTGAGCCAATTTTTGTGAAAATCAGACAAACCGTCTAGGACAAGTTCGAAAAAGTAGGTTTTACGAAAAAATATAGAATTATAGATTATAGAAAAATTATAGAAAAAAAACCGAAACCTTACGATTTTTGAATTTTGGACTTCATTCGACTCGACATGAGCCAAGGATTCAGAGGAAAAAATAATTTTTCTTCTGTGCTTTACGGTTCTAAAGTTATTAACATAAAATGATTGAAATTTTGGACAAGTGGTGGCACTAGAGAGTTAGAGTTAGAGACTTCAAACTTGCTATGGTTAATGTTGAGACTGTCCTCTGTGAGTGTGCCAAATTTCACAACTTTCCCGCAAGCGGTTCTATGGGCTGCCATAGACTCAAGAGCAGAAGAAACGGAAGAAGAAGAATAATAAGAACACCAACGGATACAATAGGTGCCTTCGCACCTTCGGTGCTTGGCCCCCAATTACGGCACGCGGTCAGTGAACCTCTTTCACCGGTGGCACTACTGCAAAACACACTGTTGCATATTATGACACAAGTGAGGTACAAAGCCGCCTTTATAAGACAAGTAATTGGTTAGCAGGTAAATGTTACATAGCGGCCATGCTTTTGGATTCATTCTGTTCGAGCACATACATTATAGCCATACACGGCTACATGTTCTTGTCAGGGCTCAGGTTTGAGCGACCTCTCTTCTCTCCTGCACAAGGCATTGTTTTTGTTTTTGTCTACACGTGCTGACCACATTCAGCTGATTGCATTTCGCAATCAGCGTGGTCGTGCACGCATTCACAGCTGTTTGTTATTTTCTTATCAGTTCTCTTTTTATTTAAGTTTCTTGTTCTCACCTGCATTGACTATCCTGGGCTGAATGACATAACTATTAGGAATAGGTACCCCCTGCCTCTTATATCTACAGCCTTCGAGGTCCTGCAGGGCGCAAAGTTCTTCACAAAATTGGATCTACGCAATGCTTATCGTCTGGTTCGGATTAGAGAGGGGGATTAATGGATGACGGCTTTCAATAGACCTACAGGGCATTTTGAATATCTGGTTTTCCCCTTTGGTGGCTCGTTTCCAGTTTATTCACTATAATAAAATTTTGTTGGAGCATCTAACGGCATCTGGGTCCTTTATTATAGAGACTCGTGACAGTTCTGTTTTGTTGGTTGGTCACGAATTTCCACAAACTTAATAATATTTATAGTTTCTTTTCCCAAATCCTCACCATCTCACCCTTGAATTTTGCAGGTTTATTTTCTTGTCATTCACTTTTAATCCATGTTTTCGTATCTCTTACTGTGGTAAACATCCAGATGGGAAATAAAATATTTTGTGGCAATGAATTAAGAATTTCATTCCTATGACATATTAATTCATTCCCTCATTTTACAAATTAATAAATCGAAGGAATGGATTAACAAGTTGTGGATGAATTATTAACAAGGATGAATTATGTCCAGTTCATATCCCACAGCCCTGTCAAAGCGCAGTGCACCACATGAAACAGTTATCTGGGGAAATTATAATTAAACATAACTTTCATGACTAAATTTCTATTACTTTCCATGTTGAATGACTTGATATTGCAGGGTTCTAGACTGGGACCAAAATTGTTGCATTTTAGATCATTTTTGAGAATGTGCAAGTTAAAATTTGACGTGGTCGCATTTGTGCTAGTGCATGGTCTGCGCTGCTTCAAAGCGTCTGCTCCATACAATGGGAGTTGCAGAGTCATGGCACGTTGTAGCAGGAGTCAGATCTCACTGATCACACAAAGAGGCACTTTCGGTGTCAGTGCTTTTAAAGCCTATGGAGCGCCAGAATATTAAAAATGTCTTTACACGTAACGTGTACAGACGATATAACGCGTATACATGTTATGGGGGTTATGCGCAACAGGCTTCCGTATTCTGCTAAACAGGTCTGGATGCTTCCGGTTCACGCATTTTGCATATGCCTTGTTAAATATGAAGCTGTTTTACTCAAGATGCCTTCAAAGTAGACACTAAAGATGATCATAACCAATGTTGATTACATATGTAGATTGATATATAAAAGCTTTTTATTTTTATTTTTTTCACTAATATTTATATATAAAAACAGAACAAAACATTAATAATGTCATAATCATTAAAAGCCTCTTGTAAACACTAGTAAAATAAGCACTTTGATCAGTGTTAGTGAAAGTCATTCATATGCATTACACAGAAATAGGGGTGTGCAATACTGACAAAAAATAATATCTCTATATTTTCTGGGATTTAATCGAAAACAAGTAGTTAGACTATATTTTGCTGAGTGTGTTATTGTGCTGGTATCTTAAGGACTACAATGGAGAGTTGACTTCTAAATTTTTTGATATTCTTTAAATTCTTACATGTAATCAGTGAATTAGAATAAGACATTTGTCAAGCAAATGAAATCAGTATCAACAAAATTCATCTTTGGATTACAGAGGAAACAGAAGCTGCATCTGAAGTAGTATTTAGATGTATTTAAACAGTTTAATGCAGGATATTAATGCTTTAACCTGCAGTTACAAATCATTTAAGTTTTGACATTACAATGGATTTGTAGATATATACAAATTATTCAAATAAGCAAAAATGACTTATTTTATTAGAATTTGTATTAAATATAGAGGAATTGTGTCCAAATTAATCTACCATTATAATCCTACTTATGTGTTGCTGGGCCTAGCACATTCTATGTTGATAAGAGGCCCATAAGTATAGAAATATAGACAAGCCCATATGGTCATTATTTTAGGCCCCACCAGCAGGGCTATAGCTATGTTATTTTAGGGGCCACAAGGAGGCCTTAAGGAAAACCATCTGTTTCCCATGGAAGTGTTTACCTAGGGACCCCCCACCCCTATGATTTAGGGTGACATGCTTGCGTGACTAGACCAGTATAAAAGCTGTCCTCAACCAAGTAAAGATTAGTTCTCTATATAGACAACTCGGCTTGATTGTCTCAACAATAAAGTCTATCTTTTGGCATCCAAACCCAAGTCTCAAAAGTAATTCTCCAGCGGGGAAAAGGGGAAACCACAACATAATTGGCGTCACGAACAGGATTCGAAAGGACAGCGAGGTGGACCACGGCAGGCAGACTCTGGATGAGCAACACAACAACTTGGCCAAAGGTAAGCAGTTTTGCTTATATAGTTAGGTTGTGTTGTTTTCCAGAGTTTGCTTGTGGTGAGACACTTTACATCCTTCTAAATTTATCGAACTGTAATAATTGGAGGAAAAGAGTTGAAATAAATGGGTTTTGATTCCAAAAGCACTAAATGCATGCATTGATCTGTATTTTCTGTTGAGTTGGACTTGAGGAGAACAGTGAATTCAGATTTTTATATTTAAGTAGAATTAGATTAAAAGAGAAGCGCTGGTAGAGTCCTAGGCAAAAGTCCTACAGGGTTAGGCACTACAAGGGTTGCCTTTCTTTGATATAAGGTTATCGAGAAGACAGAGAGCAAACTTGTAGGTTATTTATTGCGCAAGGGTTGCCTTTCCTTGATTTAAGATTAATCAAGAGAAGACAGAGAGCAAACTTGTAAGGGCAGCGTTGCCTTTCCTTGGTATCAGGAAGACAGAGTGCAAGCTTGTCAGGTTATTTATTTATTTATTGTGCAAGTGAAATAGTGAATACAGTGGTTGGTGTATTTAAACGGCACCAGAGAGAGCAGAGTGGGAGTTGTGCGAAGTGTAGGGGAATGATTGGTGTGTGATAAACTCTGAATCTTGTGAGCGGCGGCTGCTGACTCTCCTGTGTTTCACACGGAGAGAACGTAGTTGTTGCCTCGCTTGAGAAGAGTACATCGGCCCAAAATAAGGGACACAGTGTGAATGTATGAGCGCTGGAAATAAAAGGACATGAATAAATGAGTGCAGAGCTCTAAATAATAAAGTGACTTATATAATTTTGTTATAAATAGGTATAGGATATGGACTTTAAAGATTATTGTAGCAAGAGACCAATAAAAATAGGATATACATTTATTATTTAATAATTTATCATAATAGATGAATAAATAAGATTGCACGTGCTTAAAAATGTATATATTATGTCTGAAGACGTCTAAAATTTGTATCTTGTTATCCCTGGGAGACAGTATGGAAGTTAATCCATTACAGAGTTTCAAAGATTTGGGTTTGAATTAACTAAAAGATAATTTGTGGAGAGCAATGTTGAATGAGAGCAAGATTGGGTGACCAAATTAATAGATTTTGATACGTAAGCCAAAAACATTTCTCAATAAGAATGTAACTTTGGTAATGAAATATATGTAGGTTGGGGAAAATTCATTCACCATTACTAGATTATTCTGAACATCTATGAGAATTTAAAAGAAAATTATGATGATTTATTTTACCATAGGCATGTCATGCTGTTGTAGGAAAAAGGATTATTTTGTTTAATTGTAGTACTCCTAGATAATGAAGGTAGATTACTGCTGTTTTCTGCATTTTGCAAAGAAAAACTGCTTGCTATTTTCCTGCAATGAAGAACTTGTTTTACTAAAATAGAATAAGGGAACTGCTGCTTTAACCAGATGAATGTTTTATATGGTAGGACCATTGAAAGATTTGGCTGAAAAGTGAAATTATATATAAAGAGCTAATTGCTCAGACACAAGTTTGACTAAGGTCAATTTGATTAATGCGGTCTCTGAGTGTTAGAGTTTCAGATGGCTTCGACAACAGTGCCTGGAAAAAAGGAAGCAATGTGCTGGAGTCTGTCTACCAGTGTGGTGAAGAGACAAAGACAAAGCTGCAGAGGGAAGAAGAGGGAGAAGCAGATGGACTTTCCACCCCCCTCCAGAAAGAGGAGTGCATACTTCTGCATGGAGAAAGGCTGACACAAAACAGGAAAAGGTGAATCTTTCACTTGAGACTTTTCCTGAGGATGAAGAGAACATCCTGAAATGCAAAACTGTGACAGGAAAGCCAGACTGAGAGGAGGCAGAGAAACAACAAAGACCCTACATCACATCAGGCCACCACAGACTGACGACCTAATGCAACGGTCAAACAGCTTCAACAGACTAATGGTCTACACAGAAGAACTTTCATCACTTCCCATTGAGTGCACAGGTGCTGCATATCTAATGATCACTATAGAGACTGCTTCAAATTTGGTTATTATATTAGAGTAATTAGTATTGGTTATTCACTGGTCTCACAGCAGTTCTTTGAATTCTGTGTTTTAACTAACATTCTTGATCTTCTTTTCAACAGTTACCAGTCCAGCCTTAGGTCTTAAAGAAAAGGAATTTTGACAGACAGAAGATAGTGCATGACTTACTGATCACACAAAAATGGAGCTGGATTTAGCATAGTGCCTAGAAACCTTGGTGGGAGACAGAGGCCTGCATGGTGAAACAGTGTGGACCCTCAGAAATGAGAAACATATGGGCCTGTCAAGAGTCTCGTTCTATACCAAAACAAGTCTGGGGGGCCTCTCTCTTCCACTCTAGGGAGAAATTTATTATATACATAAGGTATAGAACACGCCTTAAAAAGCTGTACAAAAGGGGCAACGCAAGGAACTTAGTTAGATTTGCTCTGCAGAGGACTTCTCGGCTTTATTCTCTTTGTAAATCTAAAGAGGGAGCCTTCACCCCAGTACTGCCTGCATGCTCCCTCTGCTGCTTCTACTGTCACTTCCTGTTTGGCAGTATATAAGGACTCACCATGTGCTCACACGTCGCGAAGTATTGCCAGTTTCACCTGCCTTACCAAGCGTTTATTATTACTCTGTTGGATTACCTGTTGCGACCTTGCTTTGTTTATGGACTCTTGATTTCACGGATTACCCCTGTTGGATTGTTTGCACGTTTGGACTGTTTTCAAGGTTTGACCCTTTTCTGCCCTTTGACTATCGCTCCCTGGATTTCCCTATTGTTACGGTTGCTTTCATGGACTGTCTGCTTGGTATTTGACCCACTGCCTGTTTAAACTCTCTGCTGTTTGGATTACGTTTACGTTTTGGACTGCTTCTCCGGTTATTGACCCTTTGCCTGTTTCATCGTGTATGTTTGCTGTTGTTTATAATAAACTTCTGCAATTGGATTCTACACCGCCTCAGCGTCCTCACGTTACAGAATACTTCGCCTCCCCTGAAGCCAGCAGAAGTTACAGCGCACACACAACCAGAATCATGAACCCAGCAGTATCCCGTCTCATCTGCCTTCGTCAAGGCGACCGGTCCATAGAGGAGTATGTCGAGGATTTTTGTGGACTGTGTTATCAAGTAGATTTTAATGATGTGGCACTTAAGGACTTTTTTCGTTTTGGTTTGAACGAGCCCATTAGTTCACGTCTGCCAGGGGGAAAAATTTGTTGGTCACTGGAGGAATATATCGATCATGCTCTGCTCCTAAGCGGATCACCATACACTGTTGGGATTGTGGACGAGGGACCCCGCAATCCCGCAGTAACCACCACACCACAGCCTGTGCACGTCATGCCTGCCAAGCCAAAGCCTGTTCAAGCCACATCCACCAAGCCAAAGCCTGCTCACGCCATGCCTGCCGCTCCAGGGCCTGCTCACGCCATGCCTGCCGCTCCAGGGCCTGCTCACGCCATGCCTGCCGCTCCAGGGCCTGCTCACGCCATGCCTGCCGCTCCAGGGCCTGCTCACGCCATGCCTGCAGAGTCTCCAGGGCCTGCTCACGCCACGCCAGAGTCTGCACGCAAGATGGCCGCCGCCACGCCAGAGTCTGCACGCAAGATGGCCGCCGCCACGCCAGAGTCTGCACGCAAGATTGCCGCCGCCACGCCAGAGTCTGCACGCAAGATGGCCGCCGCCACACCAGAGTCTGCACGCAAGATGGCCGCCATCCCCAAACCTGTTCACAAGATGGCTGCCATTCCAGAGCCAGTCCACAAAATGGCCGCCATCCCAGAGCCAGTCCACAAAAAGGCCGCCATCCCCAAACCTGTTCACAAGATGGCCACCATTCCAGAGCCACTCCACAAAATAATCGCTGTTTCCAAGCCATGCCTCATGATGGCCCATGTACTAGACTCACCCCTATTGGCTGTATGGGCAGCTAAAATGGCAGCTACTGTTCCTGTGCCAAGTCAAGCTACAGAACCAAGCCAAGCTACAGAACCAAATCAAGCTACAGTTGCAGCTCCAGGGTCAAGTCAAGTCAAACAGAGTCAAGTCAAGCAACAGAGTCAAGTCAAGCAACAGAGTCAAGTCAAAGTTCTCCATGAATCAAGTCAAGTTACAGCTGTTGTTCCCCATGTCAAGCCAAGTCAAGCAACAGTCAAGTCAAAGTCAAGCCAAAGCTAGTTGTTCTCCATGAATCAAGCCAAACATACAGCTGTTCCCCACGAGTCAAGCCAAGTCACAGCTGTTCCCCACGAGTCAAGCCAAGTCACAGCTGTTCCAAAGAGTCACAGCCAAGTCACAGCTGTTCCCCACGAGTCAAGCCAAGTCACAGCTGTTCCCCACGAGTCAAGCCAAGTCACAGCTGTTCCCCACGAGTCAAGCCAAGTCACAGCTGTTCCCCACGAGTCAAGCCAAGTCACAGCTGTTCCCCACGAGTCAAGTCAAGCCAAGTCACAGCTGTTCCCCACGAGTCAAGCCAAGTCACAGCTGTTCCCCACGAGTCAAGCCAAGTCACAGCTGTTCCCCACGAGTCAAGCCAAGTCACAGCTGTTCCCCACGAGTCAAGCCAAGTCACAGCTGTTTCAAGCCAAGTCACAGCTGTTCCCCCCACGAGTCAAGCCAAGTCAGCTGTTCCCCACGAGTCAAGCCAAGTCACAGCTGTTCCCCACGAGTCAAGCCAAGTCACAGCTGTTCCCCACTGTCCAAGTCACAGCTGTTCCCCACGAGTCAAGCCAAGTCACAGCTGTTCCCCACGAGTCAAGCCATGTTGTTCCTGAGTCAAGCCATGTTGTTCCTGAGTCAAGCCATGTTGTTCCTGAGTCAAGCCATGTTGTTCCTGAGTCAAGCCAGGTTACAGCAGATCTTCACAAGCCAAGTCAAATTGCTGCTGTCTTCCCTGAGCTAAGCCACGCCACGGTTGTTCTTCATGAGCCAAGTCAAGTTGCTGCTATTGTCCCTGAGCTAAGTCAAGTCACAGTTGACCTTCACAAGCCAAGTCAAGTCACAGCTGGACTGCACGAGCCAGGTCAAGTCACCGCTGTTCTTCCCAAGTCAAGTCCGGCCACGGCAGGCCTCCCTGAGTCAAGTCCGGCCATGGCAGGCCTCCCTGAGTCAAGTCCGGCCACGGCAGGCCTCCCTAACTCAAGGCAAAAAGCTATTATCCTACCAAAATCATCTGGTCCCCTATAACATCTGGTCCCCTATAACATTTCTAACCAAGCCACGCAGAGCCCACGCTCCCAAGCCACGCAGAGCCCACGCTCCCAAGCCACGCAGAGCCCACGCTCCCAAGCCACGCAGAACCCACGCTCCCAAGCCACAAGCCACGCAGAGCCCACATTCACAAGCCACAAGCCCATAACATCAGCACCCACAAGGTCAACAGACACCCCACTAGCTGCTGTGCTGCCTGTAATGGCCGTAGCCATCCTCAGTATGTGGGCAGCATACTGTGCTCCAGAGGCCTCTTCTGTCCAAAAGTCTGCTCCCGAGGCCTCACCGGTCCACGAGTCTGCCCCGGAGGCCTCGCCTGTCTACGAAACCGCTCCAGAAGCTTCGTCTGTCTACGAGACCACTTCAGAAGCTTCGTCTATCCACGAGTCTGCTCTAGAGGCCTCACCTGTCCACAAGTCTGCGCCAGAGGCCTCGTCTGTCCACGAGTCTACGTCAGAGGCCTCCTCTGTTAAGGACTCTGCGCCTATGCCCCCAGAAGTGGCAGCTCCGGCTGCAGAATCTCCTCAAGGGGCGGCGTTTCCCCACGGACTCTCTGCCTGTCCAGTCACGGCCATGAAGGCCATTTATAATTGCCCTGCCACACCTGCCCAAGCATTGCGCCCATGCCCCCAGAGGTGTCAGCGCAAGCTGTAGATCCTCCTATGGGGGCGGCGTCCTATCATGAACTCTCTGCCCGCCATGTCGCTATCAAGAAGGCCAAAGAAATCATTCATTTGCACACCGCTCTGCCTGCCCTGCAATGGCTCCCTGCTACGCCTGCTCTGCCTGCCTCGCCATGGCTTCCTGCTCTGCCTGCTCTACCTGCCTCGCTATGGCCCCCTGTTCTGTCTGCTCTGCCTGCCTCGCCACGGCTCCCTGCTCTGCCTGCTCTGCCTGCCTCGCTATGGCCTCCTGTTCTGTCTGCTCTGCCTGCCCCACCATGGTTCCCTACTCTGCCATTGTGCCACGGCCCTGGCCTTCCAGTACTTCATGGTCTGCTACTGCTTCACGGCCCAGGACCTCCAGTGTTCCACTGTCTGTCATTGCTCTGCGGCCCAGGCACGTCAGTATTTCACGGTCTGCTGTCGCTCCACGGCCCAGGTCCTCCAGGGTTCTACTGTCTGCCACAGCACCGCGGCCCAGGACCTCCAGGGTTCTACTGTCTGCCACAGCCCCACGGCCCAGGTCCTCCAGTGCTTCACTGTCTGCCACGGCACCACGGCCCAGGACCTCCAGGGTTCTGCTGTCTGCCACAGCCCCACGGCCCAGGTCCTCCAGTGCTTCACTGTCTGCCACTGCTCCATGGTCCAGGTCCTCCAGTGCTTCACTGTCTGCCACTGCTCCATGGCCCAGGTCCTCCTGTGCTTCACTGTCTGCCACTACTCCATGGTCCAGGTCCTCCAGTGCTTCACTGTCTGTCCCTGCTCCACGATCTAGGCCCACCTGCTCTACATGGACCTGGCCCTCCATCCCACCCCCTGTTTTGCCTCTGTTCCCCCACCCACCTGGACTGTTGTTTGAGCGCCAGGAGTCGCTCCTAGGGGGATTCTGTAACGCCAAGCCAGCAGAGGGAGCCTTCACCCCAGTACTGCCTGCATGCTCCCTCTGCTGCTTCTACTGTCACTTCCTGTTTGGCAGTATATAAGGACTCACCATGTGCTCACACGTCGCGAAGTATTGCCAGTTTCACCTGCCTTACCAAGCGTTTATTATTACTCTGTTGGATTACCTGTTGCGACCTTGCTTTGTTTATGGACTCTTGATTTCACGGATTACCCCTGTTGGATTGTTTGCACGTTTGGACTGTTTTCAAGGTTTGACCCTTTTCTGCCCTTTGACTATCGCTCCCTGGATTTCCCTATTGTTACGGTTGCTTTCATGGACTGTCTGCTTGGTATTTGACCCACTGCCTGTTTAAACTCTCTGCTGTTTGGATTACGTTTACGTTTTGGACTGCTTCTCCGGTTATTGACCCTTTGCCTGTTTCATCGTGTATGTTTGCTGTTGTTTATAATAAACTTCTGCAATTGGCTATTTAATTAAACTAGGGAAAGGTACAACAACAAAATAATTTATTAAATTTTGTTGAAAAAAGAGGTTGCACAAAAAAATTTAACTTGATTTTAGCCTAAGAGTGGGGTGTGAAAGGGTGTGAAAAAGTGTGAATGATGGTGTGCAATGGTGTGACGTGGAGTGAAAGAATATGTCTGACGAGACACTGAGGCAAATCAATTAATTTGCCAAAACAGCTGTATGCAAAAATTGAAATGTGGGCCCACAGGGCAGATTATGCCCTTAAAATGACCCTGGATGAATTGGTTAAGTTTCCGGGTCAGCATCTAAGTTATTGTTGTGGCGAAAAGAAAAACAGTGCCACACTTGCGCAGCGTATTACGTGGGAAGGCAAAGCAAGGAAGCTTGCTCTGTCCACCCCACAGCTAACTTTCTTTTCCAGCATCCCAGGATGGAGCTGATTCTGTGTCAAAAGGATAAATATTGTCTTTCTGATTGTCAACATTTAATAAAATGGGTTGAGTGTTTTCCAGCTTAAAAAGCCTATGCTACTTAGCAAAATAGACCAAAAAATTTTATCCAGTGATAGAGGGACTAAATTTATAAAACAAAAAGAAAACTTAATTAGCAAATTGTTGAGAATAACACTGAAATTAATCAAAAATAGTAAGGATGAAAACAATTTAATAAGGCCAAATTCTTTATTATAGAAAAGGGGTATTAACCCTGCTCTTTATGTTAATACAATGGATTGCAAACAGATGTATGAGAAGCCAAAAAGGGGCTATGACAGCCCTCAACCCACTTGACATTTCTACAGGTCTCACCGAAAAGGACGACTGGCCAAATGAAAAAAATGAACATGCCTGATATCACTAACCAAAACTCTGAAAGTTTCCATTTACAGGCAACAGCAGTTCTATCAAAGCCAGGGAAGGTTGCCCCACCAGTGTATGCAGTTATGATCTCAAGGGGAAAATCAGATTGATCAGCAAAACGGGACCACATCTCTCTCCCTAAAACACGCCAACTAGCTCCAACAACCAAACACAGCATGAAGTGAGGGATTAAGGGCGTGCTAGTAACGACCCTCCCTTGCCAACGAGGGAAAGACCATTGCAACGACTCGCAAAGAGTCACCCTGGTGAAGATGGAAAGAAGGGGGAAGGAAATGTGGAGCCGACAAGAAGGGAGAACACGAGAAAGAAAGACAAAATTAGAGAATGAAGAAGACATGTAAAACTGTGTCATGAAAGAACTTTTAATATTAAAAGGATTAGGGAGGCAGGATATTTTACTTCTCCTCTGAAGAAAATGTATATGTGGGGGAAAGATGCTCATGGTTTTGACTGTTGTGCGAAAGGGGGAAGTGACAAAGAAAGTTAAGCAACAAGAATCTTGGTCACCACACTTGAATGCAAAGTTAGAGGATTTTTGGTCCACATGGGAGACTTAGGATAGATATAGGGTCAAAAAGGGAATAATAGCTCGGCTATAACTGAACCAGGATTGTATGAAAAACAACATAGGAATGTTGATGAGAATTATGACATGTAGGAAGATGATACCAAACTAAATGTTTTATGGGAAACAGCACAAACAATTAATGATAATTGGGCAACTTTCACAACCGTTAAACTAAAAAGACTGCCTATTCTGTTCTTAAACACAGATGAGCCAAGTAATAGTAGTCCCTAATCCATTCAGTTATGAACACTGTACTGAATTCAACAGAAACTTTTGTCATTTGGAGAAAGTCTTCAGACCTCATTGTCCAGCTGAATGTCTAGGCTCCCTAAGCAATGCTAAACACAAACCATTCTACAAGCATATACCTCGACTGAGAGCTAAATGTAGAAGTTTAGATATAGCTGAAGATTTGAAAATACAAGTTGATCAAGTAGAGATTCCACTATGGTACACCATAGACTACAGTAAAGAATATAAGTGCTTTGTTAACCCCACAGGTGTTTTAAATGTGGGACAATTCAAAGGGAAATGCAGTGTCATTTGGAATATAGATACAGCAATATTTAAAAGTGTTGATGATTCTAGAGATTTTCCACCCCTTTGGGCATCAGGAACAAGGAAAGGAGAACAGATAAGTCCAGCTAAAACCTGTAGAAATCAAACTATATCATTACCCGCACCAGACATATATAAGCATCAAACTATAGAATTAGCCGATTTCTTCTGGATTTGTGGAAGAAGGAAACTTTTGTCTACCCTACCATTAGGATGGAGAGGTAAATGCACGAGAGTAAGATTAGTGCAAGAACTCCATATAATAGAATGGGATTCAAAATCCTCATTAGGAAGAAATGAAACAATTAATCACAGAGTTAAGAGAAATTATATTAGAAATTATATGCCAGATCCTAAAGTATATATAAATTCAATAGGTCAACCCAGAGGTGTACCGGATCAGTTCAAAGCACAAGATAAAGTCAAGTTTTGAATCAGGTTTCAGATCTTGAATCAACATTCATTTGGATTTCACAAAATAAAAATACAGAATGGATAAATTACATATACTACAATCAACAAAGGTTCATTAATTATACCAACGAAGCATTAATTTCTTTAGGAGAACAATTAGATGCAACAAGTAAAATGACATGGCAAAATAGATTAGCCCTAATTTGATGTTGGCAGACAAAGGAGGGGTGTGTGTCTTATTCAGAGACCTATGTTATAAATATATCCCTAACAATACAGCACCAGAAGGAGCATTTACAAAAGCCATGACCAAACTTAAGGAATTACAAGTAGAAATGGCAACTAATGCTAGAAGAGATGAAAAAACATGGGATTGGTTTAATTTAAAATTAGGATCATGGGGAGCATGGCTAGCAAAATTAGAAATACTCTTGGGAGTGACAATCGGAATAGGAGGATTACTATTTTGCTGTGTACTACCATTATTAAAATCCCTAGTTATCAAGACCACACTTAAACAAATTGACATGTTAAGGTATTGCAAAGATGAAGAAGGAATCTGATTAAACATGAATATTATGGGGACCTGCTTTACAGAACAGCATTGAATTTGCAACGGGTAGATCAATTTTCGAGTTCCTCCGATGAAAATTAAGACAAATGTATCTGTAACCTAAATCTTTATGTTATGTTTGTTTTATTTTGTTTCATATTGTATATATTTTGTTTTGGTTTCTCTTTTTGGTTTAGTATTATTCTTATGTACTCTTATTTTCATTGTTCTTTATGTATTTTACGTAATTGTGACAACCACAGGCAAGGCCAAACCAAGTGCACGAACAGACTTTAAACATTTTTATAACCCTCTTTGTATTCAGTTAGGGAAAGTATGTTAAGGTGTCAGGGTCTTTTACTCCCTTCTAGCCAAAAGATAAGAGGGGAGATGTTTGGCCCTAACATCTTCCGGAATGCCGTGGCATGATTTAGTTAATTGATAATGAAACATAGTGACTTTATTTTTGTCACTGAGTAGTAATTACTAAGAAGCTGGATCTTGACACAGCACTCCGGAGAAGGTGAGACGTAAACGTCTCAAAGGGGGAATATGAAGAAGATTTTATTAACTAAAATATAGAGGAATTGTGTCCAAATTAATCTACCACTATAATCCTACTTATGTGTTGCTGGGCCTAGCACATTCTATGTTGATAAGAGGCCCATAAGTATAGAAAAATAGACAAGCCCATATGGTCATTATTTTAGGCCCCACCAGCAGGGCTATAGCTATGTTATTTTAGGGGCCACAAGGAGGCCTTAAGGAAAACCATCTGTTTCCCAGGGAAGTGTTTACCTAGGGACCCCCCACCCCTATGATTTAGGGTGACATGCTTGCGTGACTAGACCAGTATAAAAGCTGTCCTCAACCAAGTAAAGATTAGTTCTCTATATAGACAACTCGGCTTGATTGTCTCGACAATAAAGTCTATCTTTTGGCATCTGTAACGTGGACGCTGAGGCAGAAGTAGAATCCATTTGCAGAAGTTTATTGCAAACGACAGCAAACATAAACATGTAAACAGGCAGAGGGTCGATAACCAGAAAAGCAGTCCAACAGCATATAAAACATAAACGTAATCCAAGCAGCAGAGAGATAAAGCAGGCAGTGGGTCGAATACCGTGAAGTCAGTCCAGAAACAGCAAACAATCCAATGGGGTAGTCCGTAAACTCAACAGTCCATAAACAAAGCAAGGTAGCAACAGGTAATCCAACAGAGTAAATATAGAAACGCTCGGTAAGGCAGGTAGACTGGCAATACTTCGCAAATTCATGAGCACATGGTCAGTCTTTATATAGTGCCAAACAGGAAGTAGCAGTAGAAGCAGCAGAGGGAGCGTGCAGGCAGTTCTAGGGCAAGGGCTCCCTCTGCTGGCTTGGCGTTACAGAATCCCCCCCCCTAGGAGCGACTCCTGGCGCTCAAAACAACAGTCCAGGTGGGTGGGGGAACAGAGGTAAGACAGGGGGTGGGACGGAGGGCCAGGTCCATGTAGAGCAGGTGGGCCTGGATCGTGGAGCAGGGACAGACAGTGAAGCACTGGAGGACCTGGATCGTGGAGCAGGGACAGACAGTGAAGCACTGGAGGACCTGGACTGTGGAGCTGTGGCAGACAGTGGAACCTTGGAGGACCAGGGCCATGGAGCTGTGACAGACAGTGGAACCTTGGAGGACCTGGGCCGTGGAGCAGTAGCAGACCGTGAAGTACTGGAGGGCCTGGGCCGTGAAGCTGTGGCAGACAGTGGAACCTTGGAGGACATGGGCCGTGGAGCAGTAGCAGACCGTGAAGTACTGGAGGGCCTGGGCCGTGGAGCAGTAGCAGACCGTGTAGTACTGGAGGGCCTGGGCCGTGGAGCAATGGCAGAGTAGGGGACCATGGTGGGGCAGGCGGAGCAGGCAGAACAGGAAGCCGTGGCGCAGCAGGCAGAGCAGGCAGAACAGGAAGCCATGGCGAGGCAGGCAGAGCAGGCATAACAGGGAGCCATGGCGAGGCAGGCAGAGCAGGCATAACAGGGAGCCATGGCGAGGCAGGCAGAGCAGGCATAACAGGGAGCCATGGCGAGGCAGGCAGAGCAGGCATAACAGGGAGCCATTGCAGGGCAGGCAGAACAGGCAGAGCAAACAGGAGCAGAGATATCCACAGAGGGACTAATGACATGCATAACAGAGCGGTGTGTTCATGCATGATTTTCTTGGCCGTGGAATGACAGGCAGAGAGTTTCATATGGGTCTTCTTGATTGCGACCTGGCGGCCAGAGAGTTCATCCTGGGACGCCGCCCCCATAGGAGGATCTACAGCATGCGCTGACACCTCTGGGGGCATGGGCGCAGATGCTTGGGCAGATGAGGCAGGGAAGTCATGAATGGCCTTCATGGCCGTGACAGGACGGGCAGAGAGTCCTTGGGGAAACGCCGCCCCTTTAGGAGGTTCTGCAGCCGGAGCTGCTGCTTCTGGGGGCATTGGCACAGACTCTTTGACAGAAGAGGCCTCTGGCGTAGACTCGTGGACAGGCGAGGCCTCTGGAGCAGACTCGTGGACAGGCGAGGCCTCGGGAGCAGACTCGTGGACAGGCGAGGCCTCGGGAGCAGACTCGTGGACAGGCGAGGCCTCGGGAGCAGACTCGTGGACAGGCGAGGCCTCGGGAGCACAGTGTGCAGCCCACACACTGAAGATGGCTACGGCCATTACAGGCAGCACAGTAGATAATGGGGTGTCTGTTGACCTTGAGGGTGCTGATGTTATGGGTTTGTGGCTTGTGAATGTGGGCTCTGCGTGGCTTGGGAGCGTGGGCTCTGCGTGGCTTGGGAGCGTGGGCTCTGCGAGGTCAGCTGATATGGGAGGTGGTTTGAGAAGGTTAGAGGGGCCTGGTGAGGTTTTGGTAGGACAACAGTTTCCTGCCTTGACTCGGGGAGGCCTGCCGTGGCCGGACTTGACTCGGGGAGGCCTGCCGTGGCCGGACTTGACTCGGGGAGGCCTGCCGTGGCTTGATTTGGTTCATGAAGATCAACTGCGGCTTGGCTTGGCTCCTGGACGACAGCCGCAACTTGACTTGGCTCATGAAGAACAACCGTGGCTTGGCTTGGCTCATGGACGACAGCCGCAACTTGACTTGGCTCAGGGAAGACAGCAGCAATTTGACTTGACTCGTGAAGATCTGCTGCAACTTGGCTTGACTCAGGAACGACATCTGTAACGTGACTTGATTCGTGGGGAACAGCTGTGACTTGGTTTGACTCGTGGAGCACAGCTGTGACTTGGCTTGACTCATGGAGAACCACAGCTGTGTCTTGGCTTGACTCGTGGGGAACAGCTGTGACTTGGCTTGACTCGTGGGGCACAGCTGTGTCTTGGCTTGACTCATGGAGAACCACAGCTGTGTCTTGGCGTGACTCATGGAGAACAGCTGTGTCTTGGCTTGACTCATGGAGAACAGCTGTAACTTGGCTTGATTCATGGGGAACAGCTGTGTCCTTGCTTGACTCTGTTGCTTGACTTGACTCTGTAGCTTGACCGGGCTCTGTAGCTTGACCGGGCTCTGAAGCTTGACCGGGCTCTGAAGCTTGACCGGGCTCTGAAGCTTGGCCGGGCTCTGAAGCTTGGCCGGACCCTGAAGCTGGACTTGACCCTGAAGCTGGACTTGACCCTGGAACTGGACTTGACCCTGGAACTGGACTTGACTTGGAAGCCTTGGACTTTGGAGCAGCAGCTGTAGCTTGACTTGACACAGGAGACACAGCTGCAACTTGACCTGACTCTGAAGATGCACCTGCAGCTTGACTTGGCTCTGCAGCTTGACTTGAATCAGGGGTAGCTGCCGCAACAGGAGGGAGCGCCTTCTTAGCTGTCCATACAGCCATTAGGGGTGAGTCCAGAACGTGGGTCATCATGTGGCGTGATTTGGAGACAACGACCATCTTATAGAGTGGCTCTGGGATGGCGGCCATCTTGTGAACTGGCTTGGGGAAGGCGGCCATCTTGTGGACTGGCGCTGGAATGGCGGCCATCTTGTGAACAGGTTTGGGGATGGCGGCCATCTTGTGAACTGGCTTGGGGAAGGCGGCCATCTTGTGGACTGGCGCTGGAATGGCAGCCATCTTGTGAACTGACTCTGGGACGGCGGCCATCTTATGGACTGGTTGTGGGAGGGCGGCCATGACGGGTGCAGACCCTGGAGTGGCAGACGTGGCGTGAGCAGGCCCTGGAGCGGCAGGCATGGCGTGAGCAGGCCCTGGAGCGGCAGGCATGGCGTGAGCAGGCCCTGGAGCGGCAGGCATGGCGTGAGCAGGCCCTGGTGCGGCAGGCATGGCGTGAGCAGGCCCTGGTGCGGCAGGCATGGCGTGAGCAGGCTTTGGCTTGGCAGGCATGGAGTGAACAGGCTTTGACTTGGTGGACGTGGCCTGAGCAGGCTTTGGCTTGGCAGGCATGACGTGAACAGGCTTTGGCTTGGTGGACGTGGCTTGAGCTGGCTGTGGCGTGGTGGACGTGACTTGAACAGGCCTTGACTTGGCAGGCATGACGTGAACTGGTTGTGGTTTGGCAGAAGTGAAGTGAACAGGCTGTAGTTTGGCAGACGTGACATTAGCAGACCTAGGCTTGGTGGATGTGGCTTGAGCAGGCTTTGATTTGGCAGACTTGGTTTGAGGGGGTTCCGGCATGATGGTGACAATACCGGACATGAAGGTTGGAGTGTGAAGGGTCTCTGGTTTGTTTGATGTGACGTGAGCTGGTTGTGGTGTGGTGGTTACTGTAGGATTGCGGGGTCCCTCGTCCGCAATCCCGACAGTAAAAGGTGAGCCGCTTAATCGGAGTGCTAAGTCAATATAACTTTCAAGAGTCCATTGAGGGGTATTGCGTGGCAGAAAACGTGATATGTTTTTGTCCAAACCGAAACGGAAAATGTCCAGAAGAAATGTGTCATTGAAATCTACCTGGTAACACAGTTCACAGAAGTCAGTTACGTAATCCTCTATGGAACGGTTCCCTTGTCGGAGTCTGACGAGACAATCTGCTGGGTTCATTGTTGGCCGTGTAACTTCCGCTGGATTCATGGGAGGCGAAGTATTCTGTAACGTGGACGCTGAGGCAGAAGTAGAATCCATTTGCAGAAGTTTATTGCAAACGACAGCAAACATAAACGTGTAAACAGGCAGAGGGTCGATAACCAGAAAAGCAGTCCAACAGCATATAAAACATAAACGTAATCCAAGCAGCAGAGAGATAAAGCAGGCAGTGGGTCGAATACCGTGAAGTCAGTCCAGAAACAGCAAACAATCCAATGGGGTAATCCGTAAACTCAACAGTCCATAAACAAAGCAAGGTAGCAACAGGTAATCCAACAGAGTAAATATAGAAACGCTCGGTAAGGCAGGTAGACTGGCAATACTTCGCAAATTCATGAGCACATGGTCAGTCTTTATATAGTGCCAAACAGGAAGTAGCAGTAGAAGCAGCAGAGGGAGCGTGCAGGCAGTTCTAGGGCAAGCTCCCTCTGCTGGCTTGGCGTTACAGCATCCAAACCCAAGTCTCAAAAGTAATTCTCCAGCGGGGAAAAGGGGAAACCACAACACCAGTAGGTGGCAGCAAGTCACTGTTAAGTGAGTCATTCAAACGGTTGATTCATTCAGGAACGAAACACCATCATGTTGCATTGTCTTGAATTTGTGATCATTCTAAATGTATTTTAATAGATCATACAGTGAAAGAATGCACTGTTAATGCATACGTGCACTAGTTTAGACTTCACATAATGCATGCACTGCACTCTGTAGGTGTTTTGACTGGTTTCTGCAAAATACTCAATGTCAAATCGAACATTGTTGAAACAATTAAATTACAATATTATCGCAGACGATATATATTGCACACCCCTACACACGAAGCCAGTGAAACACAGAAACTACTATTATATGTTTAATCAATTTTATGCAAATTTTGATGTTTTTGGCCTTGCCATTGACCAAAACATTAACGTCTGTACAAGACATAACGCGTGTAGACGCAATAATGTGCACATACGTTATATCATCTGTACATGTTCAGTGTAAAGACATTTTTAATGGAGAACGATGGAGAGGGAGGATTTGGTAAAGTTAGAGAAGGTGAACATGTTGATATGTTTGGGCAAAAAACATGCAAGCACTAACACGGTCACGAAAGCATCCGAAGATCGGCTTATAACCTAGCAAAAGAGGAACTCCCGTTCACAAAATTCAAATCACAAATAATACTAGCCTACTGATGAAAAAGAGCGAGTTGAATGTTAACCACTTCATTATTGTTTATTTATTTCTAACAAATAAGTTCTTGTTAAAAACTAACAAAAATTAACAAAAAACTAACAAAATTAAAAATATTTTGCTTATAATTTCTGCACAGGAGAGACTTGCTGTTGTTTCCAAACTAAAGGATATATGTCGGTAACGGCCAAAATGAGATAAATATCAGCATATGGGATATCTGCAAAAATTGAATATTGTGCATCCCTAATGACAGTGAAGATATTCATTCTCTAAAAGGTGAAAATCCTTCGGTGGACATGTATTTCACCCAGTCTTAACACTCTTAACCACCTGTGAGGGATTCTGTAGAGACGAGCTAAGCAAAACTCCCCATTAAAGACCAGGGCATTTAAGGAGGTCGTCCTCCAGGAGTTAAAAAGGACAGATGTGACAATTTGTCATGAACTTGTACACTCAGTGCCAAGAAGGGTCAGAGCAGTGTACTTAGAGTTATGAAGGACATATTAAGTACTAGAATATTACACTTTGCAGAATTAATCTAGGGTGTATTCATTTCTGCAATCCCTCATTTAAACAAAAAGTTATTTTACAGATATTAAGTATTGTTTTTATTAGGAATACGTTTAATACATTTCAGTTTTGCCATCTTTCTATGAATTATATTAGTGATCATTAAGAAAATACACCTTTTATATTTAATCAGAGGGGGTGTACTGATTTATGCTGTGCACTGTATATAGTGGGTACGGAAAGTATTCAGACCCCCTTAAATTTTTCACTCTTTGTTATATTGCAGCCATTTGCTAAAATCATTTAAGTTCATTTTTTTTCTCATTAATGTACACACAACACCCCATATTGACAGAAAAACACAGAATTGTTGACATATTTGCAGATTTATAAAAAAAAAAAAAAAACTGAAATATCACATGGTCCTAAGTATTCAGACCCTTTGCTCAGTATTTAGTAGAAGCATCCTTTTGATCTAATACAGCCATGAGTCTTTTTGGGAAAGATGCAACAAGTTTTTCACACCTGGATTTGGGGATCCTCTGCCATTCCTCCTTGCAGATCCTCTCCAGTTCTGTCAGGTTGGATGGTAAACGTTGGTGGACAGCCATTTTTAGGTCTCTCCAGAGATGCTCAATTGGGTTTAAGTCAAGGCTCTGGCTGGGCCATTCAAGAACAGTCACAGAGTTGTTGTGAAGCCACTCCTTTGTTATTTTAGCTGTGTGCTTAGGGTCACTGTCTTGTTGGAAGGTAAACCTTCGGCCCAGTCTGAGGTCCTGAGCACTCTGGAGAAGGTTTTCGTCCAGGATATCCCTGTACTTGGCCGCATTCATCTTTCCCTCGATTGCAACCAGTCGTCCTGTCCCTGCAGCTGAAAAACACCCCCACAGCATGATGCTGCCACCACCATGCTTCACTGTTGGGACTGTATTGGACAGGTGATGAGCAGTGCCTGGTTTTCTCCACACATACCACTTAGAATTAAGGCCAAAAAGTTCTATCTTGGTCTCATCAGACCAGAGAATCTTATTTCTCACCATCTTGGAGTCCTTCAGGTGTTTTTTAGCAAACTCCATGCAGGCTTTCATGTGTCTTGCACTGAGGAGAGGCTTCCGTCGGGCCACTCTGTCATAAAGCCCCGACTGGTGGAGGGCTGCAGTGATGGCTGACTTTCTACAACTTTCTCCCATCTCCCGACTGCATCTCTGGAGCTCAGCTACAGTGATCTTTGGGTTCTTCTTTACCTCTCTCACCAAGGCTCTTCTCCCCCGATAGCTCAGTTTGGCCGGACAGCCAGCTCTAGGAAGGGTTCTGGTCGTCCCAAACGTCTTCCATTTAAGGATTATGGAGGCCACTGTGCACTTAGGAACCTTAAGTGCAGCAGAAATTTTTTTGTAACCTTGGCCAGATCTGTGCCTTGCCACAATTCTGTCTCTGAGCTCTTCAGGCAGTTCCTTTGACCTCATGATTCTCATTTGCTCTGACATGCACTGTGAGTTGTAAGGTCTTATATAGACAGGTGTGTGGCTTTCCTAATCAAGTCCAATCAGTATAATCAAACACAGCTGGACTCAAATGAAGGTGTAGAACCATCTCAAGGATGATCAGAAGAAATGGACAGCACCTGAGTTAAGTATATGAATGTCACAGCAAAGGGTCTGAATACTTAGGACCATGTGATATTTCAGTTTTTCTTTTTTAATAAATCTGCAAAAATGTCAACAATTCTGTGTTTTTCTGTCAATATGGGGTGCTGTGTGTACATTAATGAGGAAAAAAATGAACTTAAATGATTTTAGCAAATGGCTGCAATATAACAAAGAGTGAAAAATTTAAGGGGGTCTGAATACTTTCCGTACCCACTGTATACACCTGTATATACAATTGTGATTATACTAATTGTAATTCTTCTGAGAGACGGATAATTGTGTTCATGGCTTACAATTATTTACTGATTTTGTATTATTTATTTACTTTACATTTAAATATATATATATATATTAAAAATACTTTCTTTGTCCATGGCCACTATAAAAGTGACTGGATAATGTGTTAAGGTTGTGGGATATTAACTCTTCAATCATGCAGCTCAATCAACATACCCACATGTGTAACAGAGTGACTCATTGAGCCCTAAACTGTGTTGTTTGCCTCTGTTCCACTGTTGCTCATTAGCTGATGTGCCATGTGATGTCCCTTTATCACACACTATTAAACCATCAGCACAGATGAAAGCACAGACAGACAGACAGACAGTCATTGGAAATCTGGTGATACTATTGCAAACAGTAGACACACTGGGTAAAAATGAAACTCTGGACAGAAGGAAAACAATATGGGGTTAGAAATACATGAAAGATGACAAATTTTCAAAAAGTAATCCTTAAAGACAGGGAAAGAGCTGAGGAGGAGACAAACCAGAACAGAAAAACGCCCTATGACATTTAGACATGAGAACAGATAAAAAAGCTTTGAATGACAGAGATGTGAAGGATTCACTCAAGCAGACATTTATGTCTGATAAGGACAGAATGACAGTCAGCTCTAAACAGAAGTGAAAGGCAGGAGTTCAGGGTGGTTTTGTGTGTGTGCATGTTCATCTGCACCTTTAGACTCTCTGTACTGTTGTTTGTGCTGCCACCCTCAGGGCTTCTGTGTTGCTTGTCACCACTGAAACACAAGGCGTCAAAACAAAGAACTCCACCAACACAGTCTGCCACCAGGCACACCTGAAACAAGCACACAGCACAGTACATGCAGCAGAAAGACAACTTAAATTCCCATTTAAACAGTATACATATAAAACATTTAAACAATGTTTATGATGTTCTCTATATTTAATATTTAAAGAAAAACTGAAATATACTTCGAAGCAATAGTTCACACAAAAATGAAAATTTGCTGAAAATGTACTCATCCTCAGGCCATTGAAGATGTAGATCTTAGTTGGAACAGATTCGCAAAAATTAGCATTGCAGCACTTGCTCACCAACGAATCCTCTGCAGTAAAGGGGTGCCATTAGAATGAGAAAAGTTGTGTGTTTGTAAGAAACAAATCCATCAATAGGCCATTTTAACTTCTTGTTGCTTCTGGCCAAAATAGTCCATAATCCATAATACCACTTTCTCCGTTGAAAAGGTCCATTCGCTTGTAAACGGTGTGTGATCTGTGCATATTTTTGTCCTGATTCAGACAACTTTTTCAATAGAGAATATTATGAATAGAGGACTTATATTTTAGAAGCGATGCTTAAAGTTAAAAACATCTTGATGGATTTATAACAAACAATCAGCTCTTTACTTCAAAAGATGTTGACTCATGGTCTGGAGTCCTGTGGCTTACTTGTAGGTTATTGTGATGCTTTTATTAGCTGTTTGGACTCTCATTCTGACAGCACCCATTCAATGCAGAGGATCCATTGGCAAGAAAGCAATTTAATTTCTTCAAATCTCTTTCAATAAAGAAACAAATTCTCTCTGTTTCTTGGATGGCCTGAGGCTGAGTACATTTTCAAGAAATTTTAATTTTTGGTAGAACTATTTCTTTCATTGCAAGCTTTATTTTTGAGAGGTGTGGTCAATCCACTATTTTCAAAGACTTGCACTGTAAAAGCATGTGTTCATGCTTTGTTTTTTGTTTTTTTTTAATATATATAAATAAATAAATAAAATTATTCACATAATTTACCTTGATTCTACACTGCTGTTTTCTTTCTCCTAAAAATGGTCTGTTGACCTCCCGGTTCTATGAAGCCTCTCTCTTAGAAATACACAATGGGCTCAGATTGGTTTCCTGGCCCAGTGTGTTGTGATTCGCTAACCACCTAGTGCAAATTGTCTGGATACGTCACACCTCTTACCATTACTGGGCTTCGTTCAGCCCAGACGAAACGACGCATAACGTTTTTTAAATGGAAACGGTGGTGCGTTGAACACCCTGTTCTGATGACACGAGAGTTGCAACTATGGCAGCTGAGAAAGCCATTCTCTGAGCCTGATGAAATCGGTATAAATACGTGTTTAATACTGCAAAATATGCTCAATGTTACAGTCACTGCCTGTGCCGTCCAGAATAAAATAGAACATCCCAATCGAGTGAAGGGATTTGTGAAAACGGTGAAAAACCTTGCATTTCAGGATGAAAAGACAAACATTTCAGATGAAGGATAATCCACTTACCTCCGAGACAATGTTATGATCTATATGACCTTATTATTTTAATTGTAGTGAACTGTAATTCAGTATAAGGCTTATCATTATTGCTGATCACTGTTGTTGTGCTATGATATTGTAATATTTACCATTATTTAATCAGAGGAGTATAGAAAAGTTTATGAAAGTGTCACTCAACAATACAATAGCAATAGTATAGTACTTATTATTATATAGCTGATTGGGCTGACATTTTTGACACATCCACCAAACAAGAGAAAACGTATCTTAAACCCCGTTGCACACCGTTTCCAGGAAACATGTTGCTCAACCCGAAAACTGTAGCAAAACCTTGTGTGCCGGTTTGAGCTTGAACGTGCCCTAGGTAACTGCATGTGCAACATGGCCTTACCGACTTTGTTGCGTGTTCCTAGGGGCAGGGTTTACGTAAGCTTAAATATATATATATTTTAGCTAATATTAAAATTCTATACTGTATAATAAATAATAATAACTTCTATAATAAATGTAAAAATTCAAACACTTAAATAGATTTTTTTTTTTAAATGCTACAAGTGAATTTAGGTTTGTAACATTGTAATATGCAGCGTAAAAATAGACATTAATTTTAAGAACTGATAACTAGAGATCAGTCTTGTACAGCCTTGTGGTAGAGTTTTGGCCCACTCTGGCCACTCTTCTTTGCAGAATTGCTTTAGTTCAGCCTCAAGTAAATAAATAAATAAATAAATAGAATATAAGCTCCTGTCTCAACATCTCCACAGGCCTCTTCCTTTCTGATTGGTGCTGTTGTTCTGGACCATCACGTCAATGCTACTGTTCCATTCAAAATAATCTTGATTGCCCACCTGAATGTTCTCAAACTTCAGTTATGAAAAAATATTTGGACATTTACAGTAAATAACAGAGGTTGTCCCAAGAGGGCTAAAAATCTGTACTATCAACAATCATAGTACAACACTTCTAAGTGTAGTTTTTTATTTATACTTTTTTTACTGTTTCCCAGCTTCTCTAAAGGAGAGACCATGATTTCTTACGTGGTCAATTAGGGTAACTCTGTTTTCATTTGAGATTCATTTGCACCTTCTACCTCTCCTTCCACACCTTCCACCCCTCTGTCTACTTCTTCTATATCCATGTCTTCTTACAATTTCTTCTCATGCTCTTTCCACTATATCAGTGTCCTCCTATCCACTCGTCTCTTCTCCTTCTCCTCTCCTCTTTTCTTACATCCTCCTCTCTGCTCATCTTATTCTGCCTGTTCCACTCATCTTCTCTCTGTCATTACACCTCTTCTCTACCCACTCCACAACCCTCCTCCCCCCCACACACACACTTGTTTTTTTTTCTTATTCTTTCTTGCTCTTTGTATACTTTCCCTTTCATTTTTACTGTAAAGCAATTGTGATAAATGTGTAAACAATTAGGAAAACTGCATTTCCTGTGTTGTGTGTTTTATTAACAGAGTAGTTATCAGTTTTGGACCGACTGAAAATATACCATGTTCATTAGACGACAAATTACAGAGTTCTGTTTAGACAAATGGTACATGAAAAATAAAAGCTGCAATTGTTTTTTTCCTGATATATTACAATTTTGATTGGCTGTTATGAACTATTATGAAAACATTTGAGAATTTTGTGCACAATGTTTTGAGAAAATCATTCACATGATCTGAAATTTGTATGAAATGAACGAAAATGTACAATCTGTTTAGGTGTTAACTGTTTTGAAAACAGTGACCTGAGTTTGGAGAAATGTGTGAAATCGATTGAGAAAAACTGTAACAGTGTGATTAAATTAGCAATGCTATTCACCAATATCCACTGAATATAACCAATAACCAATATGTTTACCTGTCCTGTGAAACCCACACCCTCTGCTGACAGAAGGAAGTTTCGGTAAACTTGATTGGCCTGAGCAATGACTGCTGCTACAGCATTCTGGTAATGAGGGGCAGCGATGGACAGGATGGGAAGAGCAGCCAGCGGTAAGTGATCCACACTGCTGGACACCCAGTTTTCGTCATAGCTGTATGGATTCAGACTACAGGAAGACAAAATGAGATAATCCACAAAATAATGTTTTTATAGCTAACCTCCTAGTCCTTTACTTTTTATAAGTAAAGTTTATAGTTCCCATTTTGTGCTCTTGTTGTTTTGACTTGCTTTTTCCTGTCATGTTAATTTTGCTCACCCGTCCCATGCGATGCAGTAATGGATGGTGTAATGTAATTATTGCTGGGGAGCATCTGATTAATGTATTTGTCTAGCAGCTTTCTCATACTCTCTCATTCAGTGTGATTTTACAGCTGTGCAATATTAGTTCAATTTACCAAAAAGAAACGGCTCATAAAAGCAAAACATTCATGAATCAGTTGGACTACACTGTTCATGCTGTACAAATTTGATTTACTAAAAAGAACCAACTCATTAGAGTCATTTGTTCAGGAATTGGTTGGACTACACTGGTCATGCTGATTCAATAAAAAGAACTGGCTCGGGAAGTCATATATTGGGAAAATTAACTGGACTGGTTGCACTGTATGAGTCTGATTCACTAAAAAGAACCAGTTCATATCTGTAAAATGCAATAACAGTGTTAGCAGTAGATAACACCTTATATCTTGGACCAGACTAAAACCCACTTTGATACAGGTTTTGTTAAAAGTAATTGCAAAAATAATTTGTTGGTCACCATTTCTTTGCAGATGCCACTTGGTTTGATATTTTGTTCTCTAATGCAATATAATTCATACCTTTCAGGAGTGGTTTAGGTGTCTATTGTATATCATATTTGGGCCATACTCCTATTGTTGTTCATTGTTGTTATATGTACATCTACTGCATGTGTATATACATCTGATGTTAATGTCATGAATGATATGTGTATATTCTAGTCTTTGCTGTTTAGCTTAGAAAAGAACTCTGTTCTGCTCATCTCCACAACTTTTTTAAGCATTTCTAAAGCATTAAATGCTTACAACAACAACAACAACAAATAAAAGAACATTCAGGGAAAAAAATATTGTTACCCATTAATTTAATAAAGGAGAAGAAGAAGTTAATAGGGAAAAAAGTTGGATGTCAGTTAGGCTCTGTATATTTGATATCCAAAATCATTATAATGCTTGTCTGGATGTTTCCCTCAGCTCAGAAATGGAAAACCAGCAAGAGGCTACAAAGAAAATGTCCAAATGTCATCATGTAAAATTCATTGTGCTTTGGCCTTATGTGCTCCTGCTCCAGTGTTTCTGACAGAGGCACAGCATTCTGGCACATTTCGACCTCTCTGTATGATGTTCTATAAGAAGCACTAGGCATAGCCTGGAGATGGCTGAGTGGGTCTGCTTTATTTCGTCATTTAATGAAAGTAAATTAACCTTTGTGGTTCTCTGAATGCTTGAAATAAAAATGTTAATTTTCCATCATGGTTCCAAAGTGCTACTACATTGTTTAAGTCTTGAAAAAGCATTTTAATTTTCAAGTCTCTCTGATCTAAAATGTTTGTGATGGCAGCTCAGAATGACTTCAAAGGGCAGATCAATAGGTTCTTTTAACTGTCAGTTAGAGCTCAGAATATAATTTGAGAATTAAAATGGTCAGGTGAAAGCTTTTGATTCTGAAATCATTTCACAGTAAATAAAGGTAATAGGCTTGTGTACTGGGATGGGCACCTTAAAGAATTTAACAAATATGTTTCCATTAACAATGTAGTAGTTTTACATACAAAAACTTTGGGGGAAAATGTTATTCTTTATCTTTTTACAAGCTGTTGTATCAACAACCATTTAGTAACTGTACTGTTCTAAAATAGTAGTCTTAAGTACAAACTGTATGTGTTTGATTCAATAAAAAGAACTATAATTTGTTTAGGAACTGGCTCATGAGTCATTTGTTAGGAAATAGGTTGGGCTACACTGACCATGCTGTATGATTTTGATTCACTAAAAAGAATCGACTCAATAGAGTCATTTGTTTAGAAATTGGATGAACTACACTGGTTAAAATGTATGAATTCAGTTTACCAAAAAGAATCAACTCATAAAAAGTTCATAAAAAAAGGTACTGATATGAAGTCAGTCACTGAGCTGTCCCAGCAACAGTTCATCCAGCATCCCTCCACCTCCCTTATTTCTTTTTTATTCCTAAATAAAAAAAAATTTTATTCCTTTATCGTAAAATCATAGGCGGGTTCTAATTCAAAACTTGAACCGAGCCTTGGTTTTGAGCCTCCTTCGAGGACAGTAAGCCAAGTTTATTTACCAAACCAAAACAAGAGTTATGCTAGCATGCATGCTTTAGCATTAACATAGTCATTAAAAAGAAATAGCATATTTGGCTTTTGCATTGTTATTTCTACATCTTACTTTGAGACCAGAGAGAAGGCATCAGCACACACGGCCGGGCAGGGCACCAGTCTGACCAGCATGCTGTCTGCTGCTGCCTGAAAGTGCGCATGTGCCACCCGCTCCAACACGGACGCCAAAGTGGAAGCGTCACCTGCCTTTCCTTCAGGGTCCGCACCTCCAGAATCCAAGGTATGACCTCCATGAATCACCAGGATGAGTAATTGTGTCCTGCACTTTCTCTGCAGGAGGAAAAAAGAGATGAAATTAGTAAAAACCAAGAGAATAATTCAATGTGATTAGAAGTGAGATAATGAGGACCAACCTCTATGTCTTCCAAACCATCCACACTGCTCTGTGGCGCACATCGAGGGTGCCGCAACCTGTACAGGCTCTCTAGTGGTCAATGAGAGACAGAGAAAAATAGTGAAAGACCGAACTGACTTAATGCTGCTCTGCAGTGAAGCAGCAGTTTCCACCTCAAACCATCCATCTTACTGATGACTGATGAACCATGTTCTCTCTTCTCCAAATCAGTATGGAATCATTCAAAAAAAGTTCAGATAATACCATATTGTTGAGCCAATCTGGATAAGTGCTCCTCATTACCGCATTCTCTCACTCTTTAAGAGCTTTTCACACTTTCTAAACCCCAGGTAAAATGAATCCAGAGTTTCTTGCTACACGCTTCATATTGCTCAAAATTTAGCCGGCGTAAACAATAAGATATGAGTATTCATAAGCTAACATTTACACTGTACATTCCTAAACTGAGTAAACATTTTCATTTGGAGTATCACTGTCATTGATGGATGCAATGTGTGTACATAGGCTCTAGCACGGTGCATCGTCATATTATATCTTACAGACTGTATACAGTTTTACAGAATGAACTTTTCGGACTATAAAGGTAAAAATGTAATGGTCTCTTTTTCACTCCAGATCACGTTTTCTCTTTTGATTTGATTTGATTTTTTGTATACACTGAGCAGTGTGTCCATAACTGTCAGGAGCATGTGAATGTGAGGCACACGATTGGTTGTCAGTTACCGAGTATCTAACTGTAACATTGTTTCACATTGTGCACTGTACTACACATTGTACTTAATATCACACATCGTTTCACACTGTAAAACACAGCAAAAGTACTGCTAACCCTGCTCCAGAGAAGGGTTTCATAAACCCAGGTAGAAAAGGGGTGCTAAACCCGCTAAATAAAAAGTGAAACGTACCTTTACCTGGGGATAAAAGCAGGGTTTAGAACGACAATAAGCCCTGGTTAAGCGCAGTGTGAAAAGCCTTTTTATTTACATGTAAAGCATACAGTAGCATTGTATGTAAATTAGGGCTGGGTGATATGGGCAAAAAAATGATCACCATAATTTTTTTCATATCAGTCGATATCGATAATTATCACGATAAATGTCAAATCTTTATTTCTTTCAAGTCAGATTTTTGCTCCAAAGTGAAAGTTGTAGAAATCAGACCATTAATTTTCAAAATTATAACACATCCATGATGGAAAATACACTCACAATCACAGAAATAAAATGGTTGAACTATTATATTAATGTTCATTAAGCATTATCACATGCACAGACACACACACACACACACACACACACACACATTTTGTTGCACATAAAAGATTTCTGTAATAAATGACAGGTAACAAATCTTTTACTGCAGGTCTTCTCTTTTTGAGTTAATATGTCATTTTCAGGTTTCACTGAAATCATAATATAAAATAATTGTTAAAACTGATATGTCTGTATGAATAAAGTGCTAAACCTTGACTAAGTATGATTTGAAATGCAATGAAAATGATTTTATCATTATCATTGTCTAAATGCTAATTCATAAGACAAAAACTGAAAAACACTGTATTATTGATTTAATAAGCCCATTAGTGGTCTTATGTTGCCATCTAGTGGTTAAAATCGTATCTTCAGACAGCTTAGTATTTAAATAAGTGTAACTAATTTAGTGCCATTCTTAGCCTTGTCTCCATAAAATGTTGCATACTTGTTTACATGATGCATCAGTTTACTCAGTTCTGTTACATTTTTAGGCACTTAGGTACACTATATAAGGACTATATTATTAAATGTCCCTGTTATTGCTGTTGAAATGCAATGCAAAATGAGTCCCGCTGTTTCGTTCCACTTTTAGCACATAAAAGTTATTTCAAACATTTATCGAACTCTTCATATCGTTTTATCGAGGAAAATTATATCGATTATTTTTTATCGAATTATCGCCCAGCCCTAATGTAAATAAAGTGTGAAAGTGGGTTTTTTTTTAGTTCTTCGTGCATTTTCTAGAATTTTCGCAACTTCATTTGACCATTTAAAGCTACTCAGGATTTTAATCTTAATACTGTGAATATTGAGAACTGAGGCTTGATGATGACTATTAATGAAAAATAATGTGCTTAATAAGAACAGCATTGGAGAAAACAGAATTAACACAACATGAAGCATCTAAAACACTGAAGTCAATTTAGAGTTCACATTATAATTTGATGTATCCATTACCTTTGGAAAATAATGACAACAATATTTATTTTTGTGTTGGGTATGTAGGGTAAAAATATAGTAATTATTCACTTTAATTATTATCACTAATGTAACCCGGGTAACCCAGGCTACTAGCAAAAAGATTAAGAATGATTCAAAATGTAAGAAAAGTTGAAGGAAGCTAAGAAGGGAAGAAAAAGGAGAAAGTTCCAGAAGGACAAAAGATTCATCAAATCACTCCTCTCACTTCAGTGTCAGAATCGCTGCATCAGCCTGAAGTGGTTGTCGTCGGAGAAGAAGAGAGAAGAGTGAAGAGAAAATCAGATGAGTGCAAACAGAGTAGATCCCAGTGTTGAAGCCCTGTGATTAATCTTCCTTGTGAGAATATATAATTCTATTTTGCTCTGGTGAGTGAATTTTCATGTATTAATCTAATATCACTTTGAAATGACTCATTACAAGGCAGTTTTGAGTAGGCCGTGTGCATACCGCGTGCATTGAACTAGTTAGTATGTGAGCTAAAGCTACCACACGTAAAAGTGATAAATCGGTCATGAGACAATACAAAGAGTGATTTATGAGTGTCAACTATTCACTCACCAGTAGCATCATATCCTCTCTCTAGTAGACGTTCCTTGCTTCTGATCGTCGCAGCACCCTATGCAGCCATTGGATCATCTGTTGGAAGTTGAAGGGGCAAATGGCCAGGCTGTTCCCTACCTGGGATATGTTGAGTTAACTCTGAAGTTTCCTCAAGAATTCTTAGGAAAAGAAGCTGAAGTTCCGACGTTGGCCCTAGTGGTCCTAGACCTGACACACATGCCCCAAATTCTCATCGGCACCAACACCTTAGATGTCCTGTATGCTGGTCATGAACAAGCAACCATGCCCAGAGTTAAATCATGCTACCGTGGGTATCAAGCTGTGAGAAGAGTTCTAGAAGCAAGACTGCAACGAGCAGGTTTGAGTGTCTTGGACCAAGTAAAAGTAAAAGGAGTCATGCCTGAAGTGATAACAGCTGTAAGTACTGAAATGTGTCAACATTGTCGGGCCACTGTCAGAGACCTGGGTGATGGTAGAGCCATCAGCATCATCATCTTTGCCTGGCGGGCTACTAGTGGCTAGTTGTTTGCATTCCCTACCTCCGAAACGCAGTGTCCAGATACCGATAGTGCTGAGGAATGAGACACAAGTTGATTTAACAATCCCTTCAAGAGCGGTGTTGGCCGAAGTGCATGCCGTCCAAAGTGTGATTGAAGGACGAAACCCTGAGAGTGCTCCTTTGTGCAAAGGTGCGAGTCCTGCACAAGCAAAGATCGTTCCTGACTTCGGTGACTCACCCTTATCAAGCGAGTGGAAGAAAGGGATAACTGATCTAGTAAACTCGATGCCAGATGTATTCACGCTGCATTATTTGGATTACGGCCACACAGACAGAGTAAAACACCACATCAATCTCTGTGACAAGACACCGTTCAAGCAGCGTGCTAGGCCCATCCATCCCCAAGATGTCGATGCTGTAAGAAGGCATCTCAAAGAACTCCTTGATGCAGACGTCATTAGAGAATCGGAATCCCCCTTTGCCTCTCTAATAGTAGTGGTAAAAAAAGAAGAATAAAGATGTCTGTCTCTGCATTGACTTAAGAAAGTTGAATTCACATACCATAAAAGACACGTATACTCTGCCAAATTATGGAAGAAGCCTTCTCAGTTCTATCTGGCTCCAAATGGTTTTCAGTCCTCGACTTAAAATCACGCTTCTATCAGATCGAGATGGAAGAGGCTGATAAACAGAAAACAGCATTTGTTTGTCCGGATTGAATACGGATTGAAGCTTTCTCCCAAGAAATGCAAGTTTTTCCAGATGCCGGTCCAATACCTGGGCCATATAGTATCTCAGAATGGCGTCGAGACAGATCCGGCCAAGATCAAAGCCCTCAAGACCTGGCCAAGGCCGAGAAACCTCAAAGAGCTAAAATAATTCCTCGGATTCGTGGGATACTACAGGAGGTTCGTCCAAGACTTCTCTAAAATCACAAGACCTCTTAATGATCTTACAGATCAGATATCCCCCTCTACAGAAAAAACAGAGATGAGACCCAAAGAAAAACATAAAGTACCAGGATCCTAAAGAGCAGTTTGGGACCCAGGAATGTCAGCAAGCGTTTGACACCATCATAGAGAAGCTGACTTCAGCCCCAGTCCTCGGATTTGCAGATCCCAGCCTTCCCTACGTGTTAACCACGGACGCAAGCACCACCGGGCTTGGAGCTGCCCTTTACACTTACATCTGAGGCTTTTAGAGACCTGAGGTGCAACTGCACCACGTCGGCACTGCCCACAAGCCTATTGGTGCCGCTAATAATGTGTAAATATTATTTTATTTTTTATTTTATTTTATAGGTACCTTTCATATCAAATATTGGTAATATATAATAAAATATTACATTACATATTTACACATACATAATAATATGATACATTTGTACAAAATGTTACATAAAATTGTAATTTAAATAGTGTCACAAAAATGCTCTACAATATGCAGTGGGGACAATATGCTCAATTTGGATTGTTAGCATGCTCCCATTAGTCCTTGCTAGTAAATGCTAGTAGCATTCTACTGGCAAAAGGCATCTTCATCCTTTGCCAGCCATTCAGAATTAACTCTGTATTTTGTTAATTAAATTTGTTTTGATTTTCACTGAAAATCAGCACTGAAAATGCATAAAGCTCTGCTGATTCTGTCTGGGCAGGTTCATAATAATTTTAGTCCTGCCAAATTACTAAATTTACTTCTTGAAATGCCTGAAGGAGAATTTTCTCCTCATGAAGGCAGTTTTCTTCCCAGATTAATTTATCTGAATAATGTCCCTTTTGAGGACAATATTTAATTTGAACTAGTGCAAAAATGGCCTTCTATAGTTCTAATATTGTGATTGGCCCATTATTTTGCCTTTTTAAAGAGCACTACAGGTTTTCTGTCAGAACCCAACTGCTCTTTGCTAGTCAATGTCAACCTCACAAGGAATCACAGAGTGCACGCTGCTAGAGGCTGTGCCTTAACCGCCTCAGAATTTCAATTGCAAGACAGTCTGCATCTGTTTGTGACTGTGTGGGGCTGGGCAGAACGAATTAATTAATAATTCAAGAAACCTTCAGACAAACTGGAGAGGAAGAAGAAGCAGACTAATAGAGGGAGTTAGAGAGATTTTGTTTGTTTGAAAATCTGAATGCCACTCAAAACAACAGTTCAACAATTATCATTATCAAATTTTGCTCTGATTTAAATTAGAAGTTACATTTACAGGGCAGGGAGTTGTTTGCTGTAGTCCTTCCTTTTGCTTGAGAGCAAGCTGTGTATGTGAAATCTTCCCCTAAGCTCCCATTCTTTTAGCTCACTGAATAACACCATTAAAAATCATGTCAGTTCACCACTAATAAGCAGTTTTTTTTATGTGGACATTTCTAGTACATGTATATTTCACTATTAAAAGTGCTGTCAAAGTCCATGTTCACTCGGTGGACATATTTTTATTTCTAGTAATGCAAGCAAAGCTCCTTTATTAGAACCGGGAAATACCAAAACCTCCACAGCTATTTATCAAAACAGGACAACAATTATGTAACATAATAGGCTTTTTTAACTTAGCTCACACAAAAAAAATAAATAAATCAGCTGTGAAACCATGGTAATATTCAGACCAAAGATTGCGAATATAAAAACGGCACCTTTATTTTGAGCAACAAAACAAAAACCCAAAACAAAATAGGATTGCTGCGTGTTGCTGAGCAACACACAATTGTGGCGTGAATGATTCAAATGACACACTCATAAACTTCTCGCTACATAGTTACACCAGTAAGTATGTAACCTGCAGAAATGCTCAATGTAAACGCTCCACTAATACAGACTACCTACTGTTGTATAATAGGACAAATAACAGCAAAACATAAATGCATATAATCCAAATAGAAAATTTAACATTAAAGGATTAGTTCACTTTCAGAACTAACATTTACAGATAATGCACTCACCCCCTTGTTTTTTGAGGAAAACATTTCAGGTTTTCTCTCCATGTAATGGACTTCTACGGTGCCCCCAAATTCGAACTTCCCAAATGCAGTTTAAATGCAGCTTCAAAGGGCTCTAAAAAGAAGGGACTTATCTAGTGAAACGATCGGTTATTATTTATTTTTATTTTTTTAATTACAGTTTATATACTTTTTAACCTTAACTGCTCGTCTTGTCTAGCTCTGTGTGAACTCTGTTTTTTTTCCAGTCATGACAGTTAGGGTATGTCTAAAAACTCTTATTTTCTCCTCCAACTTTTAAATCATTCTACATCGCTGCAGAAGTACCAACCCAGTGTTTACAAAGTGAACATCCAACGATCAAACACCCTTTACAAATAAAGGTAAAACAGCAAAGTAGGACGATTTTGAAGTGGGAGGAGAAAATGAGATGGGAGTTTTTCTACATACTCTAACTGTCATGACCGGAGTCCACACAGAGCTAGACACACATCAGTAAGCATAATGAAGATGTCAGATATTTTCAATCGGGAAAATTAAGGTAAAAAATACAGATAAAAGGTTATTTCTATTTTGAGTATTGTCAGTGCTGTTTGATCTATTTATTGTGGGACCGACTGTACTGTTGTTTAACAACATACAGATTGTTCCACTGTTGAAATGTTCAATATGCAAAAACTCCAGAAAACATTTTTGAAAGTTGTGAGTTGGGAAAATTACATGATATATGACCCTTTATACAGTGCATTCCATTTTTAAGATTGTAAAGATCTATCCTTCACAGCCTCGTTTTCACCAAATCATGTTGAAATATTAACATGTAAATAAACAAAATAATAATTTAAAAGTATTGTTTATAGTATGTGGGGGGTTTTTTTGGAGGGGGGGGGGTTGTTTTTTGTTTGGATTTTCAATTATTTTCAGTGATCAATGACACTGTTCATTTTGTCTGTGTGACTGTATTGTATCTGTTTGGGTGTTTTTTACAAAAAAATTGTCACAAACCCCAGAGCAAATAGGTAGTTGTGTCCCTGAGCGGGACTGTTGACATAATCAGAGGTCTCATTCAGTTTATTTCTCAGAACTTTTCTTGTTTGTATCCTAGTGCTCATATGTGACCCAAAACTCTCACTTTTTTACGTCTTGATTTCAGTTTCACTCGCTTCAGTGCACATATTGTTCATTAGTGAGAGGTCACATGCAATTTCTTAAGCTCACTGTGCTCAGGTGTTTGAATTCAGCGTTCAGTTGAATGGAAATGTGGGTTTGTCGTGGAAGAAGACTATAATAAACAACACAGGCTACATATATAGGCTACATGCTGTATTAATTTACTTACAACCCAGCAAACAAAACTATATATATATATAATATATGCTTAAATCTTCTAGTGAGTAAATAAATAAATAAATAAATAAATAAACCATTTTGTTTAGTGGTGAGACTTATCCCTGCTCTCTTTAAATCTGAAATATGTTCCAGATTTATTAACAGTGAAATGAAAACAGATAATTGCTTGCAGTAATCCTCTCTCTCTCTTTTGCTTTCTCACTGTCTGTTTCAATCATTTCTCTTTATAATCTATGACCTTACTATCGTGAAATACAAAATAACCAAATCCACATGATATTAAGTTTCTACACTCCTCCAAGCTATCTATAAATCCTGCCATAAATAACAGAACTGTGGCAGAAAAAAAATGTACAGAGACCATCCACCACAAGTGTGAATACAGATGAATCTCTCAAGACCCAGATTACAAAACAAGTTTTTTCAAAACATACTTCTCAACAAAACTAATACAAACACAGCTGATGGATGTTTTGTGATAGGCCCTGATAGGTCGCTCGATCATGCTGCCACATTCATGAGGTCTTATTGCTCTTTCAGTAGAACTGCTTCGCAGTCTGATGGAAAACATTTTTCATAAATAAGCCTCTTTCTCATCATTTAAAAGTAACGCTGTCGCGCGGCATTACAGACACTCCAAATCTCTTGTGCAGTATTAGAGAGTCTCTCTAAAGGGAGTTAAATGTGTGAGAGACTTATATGGTGCTGTAGAGTCACTACGTGTCTTGTGGTATTAATACGGCTTAGAGAAGCAAAACAGTGATTATGCTGCATCTGCAGCATTAGTCACTAGTGATTCTCTCTTCACTGAACTTCCCCCACTTTAAGTTAGATAGCAAACAAACTGTATATAATGGAAACTTCTGTTTAGGGTAAAGTAAACTAATTAGGGAGGACCAGCACAGATTTCTCAGCTTTCACAGCAATTTTACTTGTTAGATGAAGTTTATTGAATTGAATATTGTATAAAATCTGATCATCAGGTTACTCCTAAAGAGTGGTGCTGACTTGAATTTAGGATTGTGGCAAATTCAGCTGTACTTTGTCAATTGAAGTGTTTATACCTTACAGGATTGATAAAATGTATTCATGATACAAAAAATTTAGAAGAGATCTTCTCAAGAGAATGAGTGCTTTTACCTCTGGAGTGCTCCAGGTGTCCCAGTGTTTCAATCTGCTCCACCAGGTCATTGGAGTTCCACTGGCTCATTTCCAGAAGTAATGCTGTCTTCCCCTCCATAACATCTGCAGATCAGCAGGACATTAGAAATCATTTATTGCAATGGAGGAAATTAGGGTCCATAATGCTGGTAGCTCTTTCTGCAAATTATTTTTTTATTAAAGCATGACGCACGAACACAATATAGTTTATCATAATATATATTACAATCTAATATCTAAAAGATAAGTGTATTAAGGGTGATGTAGTATGTCGAACTGATATAACTTTTACATATTAAAAGTATAATATTTTGATATTTTTTTATTATATAATTTTAAAAAGCTTTAGCTGTGTCCCATATTCTGCACATAGCCTTGTTACTGCATCATTTTATGTTTTTTTTTTTTTTTTACATTTATAGGAAGTAAGTTAAGTTTATAAGTAATATTTAAGTCAATAACCATAAACTAATATTTGGACCCAAACTGAGTGACAACTTGGTTCCCTTTTGAGGGAACTTCGAACTGCGTCCTCTAGAGGTCGCTATGGGGGAACATCTCCTACGTGACCTGTGTCTGAAGCCTATATACAAAAAGTACACAGTACTGGCCGGCGACAGCCTATGACGTCACTACCGGCACGACTCGTCAAACACATCATCCTCTTCTTCGTCTTCAATTCTGACCTTTTGTCTGTGTGCATTTCTCACACCAGAATGGCTCATCTGTGACGATGTGTGGTAAAGAGCAAGCGCTTTCAGCTCTCGAGGGAGTTTGTTGCGCTCTCTGTCTCTTGCAAGAGGCAAGCACACTCTGATACCCACAGCTTTCCTTACGGCTACATGAGCTGTGCATGTATGGTGAGGAGTAAGTCGCATTCAATGCTTGTTTCTTGCTCTCATCAACCTGTGTGTGTGTGTGGTTAAGAGTAGCACGTCCAGCTCTCAAGGAACTGGATGTGCTCATCGTGATGCATTCGTGAAAGAACAGAGGTAAGTCTTCACTGTTTACCCGAGTTGTAACATCCGAATTTGCATGAGTGCGTTCGCCTGTCGCAGCATTAACAATGCATTCGCGGCGGCGGCACCGTTCTCGCCTGATTCCCGGAGGAATCTAGCGCGTGGGCGGAGTGTGTTTAGCTCCCGCGGGAGCTGAATATATGCTGCACGTTGTGGTTGTGGTTGCGGTGTTAATTATCTGCCAAAACTCGGGTTTATGGACAAAAGAAAAAAAAAGGACACCTCCTTAACACAGCCATCTGAGGGTGGGTATAGTTCAGCCATGTTAATGGTGGGACTTACTTAAGGGCAGCTATCTGAGGTTAGCTGCATGTGAACTTGCCCCTTCCTGGAAGCATAGCTATCTGAGGGTAGCTATGTGCTTATTAAGACCCTTCTTTGGTGTTCTTAATAGCATCTTCCTGGAGCCCTGCCGAGATGGTGCTGTCTTCCCTTTTCAGGTTTATATTTAAACAGCCCACGGCTGGAAATGGTCCTGGCGGTTACATGGTCCCCTTTCCTAAAGCCAGATATTTAGTTGGACAGCTTACTTTCTGTAGTCCGGGTGGTTTCATTCAGTTCCACCTGATAGCCCTTCCTACACACATCGGTATCTGAGGATATCTATGTGCTAGCTCAATGACTGCTCTCCTTCTAGGATCATTTAAGTAGCGGTTTCCTTGAGCCCTCGCCTAGATGGCGCTATTTCCCCTGCTAGGGTTATAAGTAGATGGCCCACTCTGGTGGTCTGAGTTGCGTCTAGGAGGGTTTATCGGGTTCTTTGAACTGGCTATGCGGGACTAGCTGCTGATAGCTCAGTGATTGCTCCCCCTTCTAGGGTTTTTAAGTAGGTCTCTTGAGCTTTTACCCACACAGTGCTGTCTCTCCTGCTAGGGTTGTAAGTAGACAGCACACTCTTTGTGTGTTTGTCTCAGCTGGTCCCCCTCTGGCACATTGAACTTAATGTGCAGGGTTATGTTGTATTATGTATAGAACAGCCTAACTGATGGTCCGGACTCGGTCTTCAGACTAGCCCTTCTAGTATGTCTGTGGATGAATCATGCTGGGGAGACATGGTGGTGAGTGATCCTTTTCTTTTATGTCACTAGAACTGGCATTTGTTATTAGCCGCCGATGACGGGGCCCCTGATTGCTGCTGATGTCTCCATCCTGGATCGGATTTGGAAGGCTTTCCTTATTCTGCAGCCAAACCACTAGGTACTACGAGGTAGTTCCTTGTTCAATGCATCCCTGCTACATTACTGCAACCCCAGGGCTTGTTGATCTTCCATTCAGGTAACCTCCAGTATGACATGCTTTTTACTCACCTTTACTTTTTTCTCTAGGACTTGTTTTGTCCTTCCTCTAGGTAAGCTCTTGGAAGTTCACTTCACAAGATGTCCCTGGACATCTCTGGCTGGACACATCACACTCTACTCATGTCTCGCCCTGAGGGGCTTCCTGTTACCAAGCTATTCACCCAATCCTCATGCATTTAAGGTGTTTCTGCGGAAACCCTTTTTAGTGCTGGCTCTGAGGAGCAACAGCATGCCAGGCATGATTCGGCCCCTTTTTGTTCTTGCACACCTGAGGGTTGGCTAGAACAGGGCCCACGCCTCCTTTTGAGGAAGAAAGCATGGATTACTTGGGTTGATAATGGCTAATGCCCCTCTTTGGCGGGTCATGGCGATGCCTCTTTCTAGCCATTGTTGGTTGCCCTGGCAAGGCTCCTCTCTGTGGAGGGCTGGCCTTGGTGCTCGCCACAGGCTGAAGGTACTAGAGCACTTTATTTCACATGAGTTATTTTAACTAATTTCTCTAAGAACGACTCGATTCCCCTCGATGTTGAATCTCGTTCTAATACCCCCTTCTGAATGCTCAGGATATGGTAGTGCTCACCTCGCGGAGACGCGGTTTTTGAAGCACGCCATCCTTCAGTAGAGAGGGTAGGTCCTTCTCCTCTCCTGGGGGCCGCTTGCTGCCGCCCAATGTGTTTCTCCTTCCATCACATTAAATGTGTACGGAAGATGCACTACTCTATTTGGGTACTTGAGGCCTTGGTCTCCTGGAGCTTCGTAGGATCAGCAGCCTAGGTCATTAGACCTCTTCTCTGCCCTTGTGATGTCTCTCCTGACATGAGATGAGCAGGGCTGTGCTCCCCTCACTAATGCAGGGTCATTAAACCAAGCCGTTTTTTGGGCAGATGGGGTAGGTCCTCCTCTCTATAGTAGGTTAGGTACTTACCCTATGGCTGCTGTGCATTCCATTGCTGTCACATTGGATAAGTTGACCGCTTGCTGCCGCCCAATGTGTCTCTGCTTCTGTCACAGTGTGTACAGAAGTTGTACTACTCCATTTGGGTATTAAAGGCCTCTGGCCTCCTGGAGCTTCAAAGAATCAGCAGCCTAGGTCACTAGACCTCGTTTCTGCCCTTGTATCTCTCCTGTCAGGAGATGAGCGTGGCAGTAGGGTCATTTAAGTAGGGTCATTTAAGCACACCATTCTTGGGCAAAATGAACAGGTCCTCCCCACTGTTGGCGAGGTATCTACCCTGCGGCTGCTAAATGCTCACCTTGGTTATTAGGACTGAGCTTTCGTTACAATCTCTTTGGATAAATCGGCCACCTGCTGCTTCCCGATGTGTTTCGCCTTTCACCTCTTTGACTGTGCGAAGGCTACACTGACAGAGACTTATAGGCCTTGGTCTCCTGGAAGCTCCATAGACAGCAGCCTAGGTCTTTAGGCCTCTTTCTCTGCCCTGTGATGTCTCTCCTGACATTGCATGAGCTTGGCAATGCTCCCCTCACTGAGGGTCTTCTGTGAGCATGTCACTCCTAATTGGAGCTCATAGGTACCTCTCTATATGAGAGAAGGGCCTTCACTCCTTATGGCTCCGGCTATTCCAGGTGGCGATGATGTTAAGCCCCTAGTGGGATGATGTTAAACCAGCCTTCTTTCGCTCCTCTCAAAGTATGAGGGTCCCCTGAGGGTTCCCTGTTGAGCAACTAAGATTCCACTCGTCCTAAGAGAGTTTACTTCCTCTGCTCCGGGGCATCCCATTCAGGCTGCTCAGTATTGAGCTTTGCAGTGCTCCCCTCTTACAGAAGAGTCACTTTGAGCATGAATCTGCTCCCTGAGATCTTAGAACCTCCCTAATTTGGGATTTGTGTTCTCTGCTTCCCAGAGCCTCTTTTTGTGAACTGTATTTCAGTCTCCAGGCACATTCTAAAATCCATGTTGTGGTAAGAACGCACACTAGCTTCTTGTGTTCTTTCTAAAATCCTGTATGGTGGGGATCACGCGTTTAGCTTCATACCCTTTTTTGAGATGTTTGGCCCCGGAACCTTGGAACCTTGTATCTTATCGATATCTCTGAACGGGGTGCCGATGACCTGCCCGACCAGCTCCTCGAGCGAGGTCGCGCAGAGCAGTAGGTAAACCCCCTGTTGACAAGCCGAGGTCTAGGCTACTGTCCTAGACTATAGGCTATATCCCTTAAAGGAATCTCTTTTCTGATTCCAAGTCTGAGCTCTGCCCTACGGTCAGGCATCTTTAGCCCGGTCCTTACAGGTAAATTCTTGGCCGAAGGGATTAAGTCACTGACAACCGCCTGGACGTCTTTTGGGGCAGCTCCCCTCTACTTGGATGGAGCTGGTACTTAGTGCTCGCCTTTGGTGTCTGGCTTGCACTCCCGTCAGCATGGCAGCATGGCAGCATGGGTATAACCGTTCCCCAGAGCGACCTCTAGAGGATGCAGTTCGAAGTTTCCTCGAAAGGGAACGTCTCAGGTTACATATGTAACCATGGTTTCCTGAGAAGGGAACGAGACACTGCATCCTCTAGTCTCGTCGCTATTGCTTCGGACATGAGCTTCAGACGAAGAAGAGGATGATGTGTTCAATAGGCGCCCTTTTGTACTATGTGGTCACGCTGCTATGACGCGGCGGCAGCGACGAGTCGCGCTGCTAGTGATGTCATAGGCTGTCGCCGGTCAGTACTGTGTAGTTTTTATATATAGGCTTCAGACACGGGTCATGTAGGAGACGTTTCCCCTCTAGAGGACGCAGTGTCTCGTTCCCTTCTCAGGGAACCATGGTTACATACGTAACCTGAGACGTTTATACTACATTTACTACCCTTGACCATCAATGTTTGTTTTAGAAATATAATATAAAAAAAAAAATTAGTTTTTATATTGTAACACCTTCACATTTGACAATAGTCATTTGCACAGACTTTACTATGGGTATAAAAAAAAAACACAATTTTGTTAAAATCATGCATAGTGGCTCCCTTTATTAAATAAGGACGATTTCTAAGCCATGTCTTTATAAAGTCCCCTTAAAACCAAGATAAGACAAAAATGCTCTTTGGAAATCATTTAAAAGAGGTATGCTACAACACACAGAGACAAAAGGGCAAAAAAATAAATAAATAAATAAATAAATGGAACCAAAAATAGACTACTGAGATAGCAGGGAGCAGGCAGGGGAGAAGGCAGGGGAGAAGGAGAGGCTGTGGAATAAGATGATAAGAAACTAATGAAGATGGATCACTCTCTCCGTGTTTTCCTCCGGTTGTAAATTAGTCAGCTTCTGGGGATGAACTCTGTCTCCTTCTCCAATAATCCGAAGTCTACAAACTTTATTTTGCTCATATCAGTCAGTCATTACTCTGACGCTAAAGGCCATGGGGTCATTCTCTTACCATCTGTGACTACAGCATTAGTCATTTTACACTACAGTCTCCAGGCTCATACTCGTTCACTGTAGTCTGTGAAGATTAAATAGACACACATTTGCTCGTACGCTATTAACCGATAATGAAATTCTTAATTACTTTTGATTAATATACACTAAAGCAATACAACTGATGTCTGATATTGAATTTAAACAACAGCTAATATCAAGTAATATTATATTTTATAATATATAATACAAAATGTGGCAAAAGTTAATTCATATCATTTTTTTAAATGTCTATGATACAAGCCTTTGTGTGTTAAAACCATTTTCATATTGAACAATATTACTGATTTGTGAAGGCTTTGTATGTTCCCAGCGTGCACTGCAGCATAAATAAATAATATGGTTTCTGGTACAGGAATATGCTTTTTCTTAAAAAACTTAATTTTATGATTTACCAAAAGAAAAGAGCTTATATATAATTTTGTTGCAATTAAATATTTTTATGTTGCAAGATATCTTCTTCTCTAGACCTGGAACCCATTAGAGATAAACAGTCATTTAAAACAGCTCAAAGAAAGGAGCAAATGAAAGATTCCTATGTTGCTAATTAAAAACCTGTAGTTGCTATGACAAGATTTCTGGCTGAAGGAGACATTTACCATTTAGTTATCAAACAAATCCAAGTTGGCTACAGTTGTTGAATTCAAAAAGTGTTGTCTTGCCTTGAATTTAGTGCAAACTGAACATTGTAGCAGTGTGAGGTGAGGTCAAAAATCTCTTGCATCATGTTTCCATGATATTTTTTACAGTGCATGTGTTTGCATGTTAATAAAGGACAAGGGAGAGATGTGGAAAGAAATAGATACAGAGTGATACAGATGGACAGACAGAAAAAAATGAAGTGATGACATGTAGGTGGATACAATGAGAAAATTAATGCAGAAAGGGTATATAAATATTTGCAATAGCATTATAAACCCACGGCATGGAATAGAAAACCTCTAAAACTGTGTTATGTCAATTTTTTTCTTCAGATTTAGACTTGCCAACATGAAGGGTATTTCAAGAACATTTTGCCAACAACTTGCTCAGAGAATCCATATCAGACAGAGAGAGAAATACAAAACAAGAAAAGGAAGTGAGACAAGCTCCAACAAAAAACTGAGAAAGCAAAACAAACCTCTCCACGGACAGACACTGAAGCAGAACATATTAATGTAAAAAAATGCTGTCAGGATGACTTTTGGCATGTTTTTGTCCTTCACTAAGCAAAGAACACAAGCCGAAGCCCTAAATCATCAATCATCAACAAATATAACCCGAATAATGTGAAATATCACTAGATGATTTCTCTTAAAGTTATAATTCATCAAAATATTCTGTACTTAGTTTTATGTCATTAAAAACTTTAATGACATTATTTCTTAACAGAAACAAGCTATTCATATTCCAAGCCCTGAGAGTGAGAAACAGACCAAATTTAAGCTTTTATTCACTGATAATTTTCCCCTCCAGTGAGCAGTTAACCACTGCAACAGAATTTGAACCAGATCAATAAACCAAATCATTCCAATTTGTAAACAAACACTTCAAACTGGTTTTGTGAAGCAGATCAACTGACTAATTGTAAAGATCTTACTCAAAAGAATAATTTAATTAAGCACTGCAACCAAATCATTGAGTTTGTGAGTTTGAACCAAATCATTAAACTGAATCCTTTTAATTTGCAAACAAATTATTCAAACTGGTTCTGTGAAATGGATCAACCAATTTATTGTGAAAATATGACTAATAAAAATCATTTGGTTAACCACTGCAACCTAATCAAGGATTTAGTGAGTTTAAACCAAATCATTAAACCAAATCATATAAAAGACCAACCAGTACAGTCTTCGAAACATCATCTTTTATGTTGCACAGAAGAAGCCATACAGGTTTGGAACAACATGGCAGTGAGTAAATGATGACAGATTATTCCTTTATGGGTAAATTAATTCTTTTAAAATTCCTATCAAACACTACAACCATTTTCAGCAGCAAACTGGGCCCATATCATGGTCATACAAAGAATCAACTTGATTACTGACAAGGGAGTGAAGGCTAATTAGCATGCAATATCATCCTTCTTTAACTTAATACCTGCTGGCAGCACACTGCACAGTCTGACAGGTGTTGCTGGAATAAATGGGCAGAGCTTCAAGGGCTGTGTGCCCGTAGGAGCCTATCTAGATAACAGTATGATGCAGACAAATGGGTGGCCCTGCTTTTCAGTCTTGCACTGATGGGTTCATTAAATATTTGGGCCAAATTCCACATTAGCACTGGGATGCTGTAGGATGTAAAATCAAAAGCAGAAACAGTACAGTACATGTCTAACCTTTTACTCTATACACATGTAAAAAAATTAATGCATGCTTCTCTCAAAACAACATTACATGCATGAAATATTAAATCGGCTACCCTGTACATGACCATGTCATGTATTGTTTCCATTCTAGAATAGCTCTGTTTTTTACGAATGTAAATCTGAATTACATGCTCACATTTAGGCATAAAACATCTAATTTTAATGTATTTCACATGTTTGTCTTTGAGGACCATAACACCCCTGCTGGTCTGTGTGTGTGTTTTGTTTGTGATACATATTACTTCAGTCTTTTCCTTAACCTGTGTTGTGACTGGCTGTTAACCCAATGTCACTGTGCGATGTAGGAGAAACTCAGAAATACGAAGGAGATAACGGTAAACAGTTTTTAATACATCCACATAAGGTTAATCCACATAAGGTAGGCAATATATACACACACACAGGTAAAGTTAAGACCAGACACCATACACTGAACAGACCTGAACTTAAGCAGTGGAGCAAATGAGGTTGATTAACAAGACACACATGAACCGAATGACATAATCAGACACAGATGGGTGCTATTTGCACTTCACACACGATTTATGATTTGCAAAGCATAAAGACATATAATTCAAATATAATAAAAGTTTGAATGAAAATCCCTGTAATTTAAATGACTGACAGTCATGTGTTCTCTAGCAACTTAAAGTGCCTTTCAAATGAGTTTTTAAAATTCAATTCCTAGAAAGACCAGAGCTTTCCACTTTTAAAAAACAATTAGAAACAAGATCGTTTCTTACCCCGGGCATCAAAAAACTCTTCGTCAGAGCTTTCAACAGATTCCTGGGCAATGTTCTGGAGTCTCCAGTGGGGGGCGCTATGTTTTCGAGTGGGCACTATAAAACAAAAAAGAGGAAAATTGATCACAAATCACAAAAACTGGCAGTTTAACAATAGAATGCTAGATAGTACAGGTATCTTTGGGGTACGAGAACATGAGACGCAATTTATTTTGACATAAAAACATGACCCTGTTAATTTCAGTCATTTCAGTCAAGTGTTAAATAGTTTTTTCCTGTTTAATTATAACTGCCAACAGAACTCCAACAGCCGCTTCACCATTTGTATAACTCCGCTTGCAATATTTCTCACAGCGAGCATCATGGCAGACACCCATAATTTATAATTTTAAAAATAATACTGTTTTGTGTCACAGAATGTAGGTTTAAGAGTTTTTTAGGCAAGAATGTACTTGTTTGGACTTCGAATATGCGGTTTGTTAAGAAAGATAACGTCTACCCTATTTGAAAATTTGCTTCAACGTTTTCAAAGATGTGAGATCCAGATTCAGTTCTCATGAACCTGCCGAGAGCAGTCTCACCTCGGCCAGATCTTCTGGAATTTGCTGCTGGCTCTGATGTCTCTATAGTGACTAAACATGAGATATGTTTAGTTTTGGGTAAATCTAACGGGCAGTCTTTGGTCTCATTAATCTATCATTTTTTTCCAGAGCAAATAGTTTTGGATGAGGGCAAAATCTCATCACGTTATATTTTATTTAACTTCAATGCTGCATATCAGAGCGCTGACTTTGTACCTCTATTAAAAAAGACTGAACGGAAGTTATTTTTACTGTTAACAATGGCTTGAAAGACGCAACCAACAAGCGCAACAACCAACAACCAACCAGTGCTGTCATCGGAAATCACCCTTAATTACGGTGGCCGAGAGAGCTCAACACACTGCAAGAAAACACATACAAATAGAAAAAGCACCTGCAAATTAAGAAAACATCATCAGGGAAGGGAAGTAGCCAGCTTACATAATGTTTCACAGTTACAGTAACTCAGCATTTCGTCAGCTTACTTAGGCTAATAATATATAAAAAAAGAGTTAAGGAATCATATGATCAGGATGTTAAAATAAATAGAATCATTCCCTTCAGAGAATGATAAGCATGTCCCAGCCTGGTTTGTCACTTAAGTTGTTGCGGTTTCCTTAAACATTTCCGATGTGGTCTGTGCGTATTTGCAGCGTGTTTCTGTTTTTGCAGCGCGTTTCTGTATTTGGTTGTGTTGTGAGTATTTGCAGCACATGTGCTATCAAACTGATGAAGATGTTTTCTTAATTGGCAGGTGTTTTTTTTTCTATTTGCATGTGTTTTTCATTTGCAGCGCACTGAGCTCTCTCGGCCACAAGTATGTATACAAGTAAGCATAAACTCACAACCAAAAAGAAGTTAAATAAAATAAAGACAGACAAATGTCAGCACAGTGGGTTATCTCTTCACCTGTTCATTTTTTTCTGTTCATATCATACTGACACACAGTTAATCTGCCACAAAACTACCGTAAATACTCTGACCATTACAATGTCCACAAGGCCAAAAGTTTCTAACAATATTGCAATATAGTATTTCAGTATACAATGAAGATATTTTTTATGAACCCACAATGTTTAAAAAGTTTCTAAAAGTCTTATAAAGCTTTGTAGATTTGTCACATTTTCACTTTTTCACAACTCAATCTTGTTGTCTCTGTTCGAGACACTAGCAGTGCTGTGAGATGAGAAGAGGCTGTCTTGCACTCTTTCTCCAATAAATTGCTTAAATAATATAAATGTGAGACATCATTAATAGTGTGCCTGTGGAAGAGTGAATAATCTAGTCCTAAAACACTGAACAAAAACACTTGGCATCTTTATGTTTTTTTCTTAAGGTCAGTTAATTAAATACAAATGCATCAGGTTGGCATAGACCTGAAATGTTTAGAGTTCTATGAAGTGCTAAGCAAAGAATATTCATTTATTTACTGTTTTCTCTAAACTACTCTAAACTACTACTTCCTCTTCTTTCTTACTTTCAAATGCAGCAAGTACAAGAAAACAAACAAAAAAGTGAGCCATGCTTACTTTTCCACATGGTACTTAAAGGTGTATTGGAGGAATTTTATTTAATATTTCATATTTCATAATTTGGAGGAAATGTTTGGGATTGTGCCCTAGAATGTGCCCTGGAAATGTGCGTGGACCTGTCTAACAGATAAAATAAAAAACACTGAAGAAACACATAAGCAATGTTTTGCTTACCCAGTAGGATATATGCCAAACATCACCTGACCAAACCTGGAAAACAGGTGTCATTGCTTCTGTATGTCGGAGAACATATTAACTGCCGTATTAAATAATGGTGATATTGATGGACTTTTAAGGTAATCAGTTAAACTAGCTAGCTGTTTTTATTGTTAATGCTTTATTCGATTTTTATATATAAATGTAAGTGAAAAGAATAAAAATAAAACACTTTTATATATAAATCTACATGTGTGACAGACATTGGTTATAATCATCTTCAGTGTCTACTTTTGACTACTTCATCTTGAGTAAAACAGCTTAAATTTCAAATGATGAACTAAAACAAATGTTGTTTTCATGTTGTCATGTTGTTTTAACACAAACTGACACTTTTCCACAACAAAAGTCACAAAAAAGGATTCCGAGTTCAGTGTATTCTGTGGCTTATATATACTTCAAATAAAAAAATAAAAAATAAAATCATGTTTGTAATAAAAAAAAAAAGAGTAAATTGCACCTGCTTAGAAGCATATTTTGTTATTTATGGTCAGACTCAGAGTGTGCTTTATGTGGTCCTTCAGAAAAATGCAACGTTCCTGTCAGACATGCTTGTACTTACACTGCTGCAGTCAAAGATACAACGGGCCAAGCACAAGGTATCAAGACTGACATTTACATGTATTTATAATGAATATCTAATCTTCTCTGGTTATGTGGTGACTAATGAACCTTTTGTAATGTTCTATGCATCACATCACACTGACTGAACTACTGAACTGTGCTGAATACACTGTAAAAACTCCAACTTGCAAATTGTTCACTCAGTTTAAAAATGTAAGTCAAGTGGACACATTTTTAAGCAAAATGTTGAGTTTACACATAAAAACAAGTTAACTCAGTGTTTACTATATTTTTCTCAATGAACACAAATAAGAAAGTTGAGCAAACTCAGTATTTTTATTTCTTCATTTGAGCGGTCAACTTGACATTATTGCGCATGCGCAAAGTGCCGTTGCTGAACTATACACGGAGTTTACTGCTTCAAACATAAACAACGATGGCAAAGGGAGCGGATGTCTTCTTTTAAGGTGAGTTCTTTCTACCCAGATTTTATATAGCAAGTAAGCCAAATAAACTACACAGTTAGGTTTGTAAATGTTCTTTAAAGAAAGAATAAACATTGTTAAATGAAGTCTGGCGGCTAACTAGTTAGCTAGCTTTGTTTTTCCCAAGCACGATCAGCTAACGTTAGCATTTGCAAGGTATGTATAGATATATTTTTATAGATACAGTTCAAGTGTCGATTAAACGAGTATATAATTAACCAGATAGAGGTTAATTATGTGTTGTATTTCGTTGTGCTAGGCGATATAACCTACTAGTTTATCTGGCACACAGTTGTTGTTTTTTTTTGTTTTGTTTTTTTGTGAATCCGCGATACTGGTGCATATATGTGAAAGTGCAAGACGTGTAAGATGATAAACGTGTTTATTGACACACAACCGAAGCGTGCAGAAAATATGCGATCACAGATTCATCTCTCTGTGGCAGCTTAGTTCGCTTAAATTGTCAAATACACATAAAGTTGTGTCAAAATGTGATTATTTACATAAACAATCACTTGTAGGTCTGAAATGAGAGTCAACGGAGAGATAAAATCGCCTGTGTGTCAGTAAATTTGATCCGTGCATTAACGTTAGTCTCATAAACCTGCTGATATTTGTTCCGTTAATGTTACAAAAAAATAAATAAATAAAAAGACAACACTCACTCCTCTTGACGGAACAAATTTAGCAGCTTCAATAAGAGTCAGTTTATTCCATACAGTGAAGATATGCAGTATATTTTTTATACATGTATTTTTTTGTGACTTATGTATTTATTATTTCTGACTTATTTCTGTACTGGTAAAAACTAGTCGTTATCCAGATTTTTATTATTATTTTTTTTTTTATGTTTTAAACATTTAATGTCAATATTTAGTAGGAAATATAATTTTTTATTTTTTTTTTACTGCAGGACACAAAGCCAGAGGATGTCCACACCAAGGGGATGAAGATGAGCATCTTAACTATTACTGGAAGATGATGTTGTCATCCACTCAAACCTAAAGGTGCCTAGGATGTAGTACTAGAGACGCAGATTGTGTTGGAATATATACATGGCCTTACCACTGCTGTTGCTGTCCTCTTTGGCTTAATTTAGATCATCCCAAAAAATGAAAATTCTGTCATCATTTACTCACATCATCATGTCATGTCGATCCAAACCCATATAACATTTGTTCATCTTTAATACACAAATATATAGATTTTTTTTAATGAAACCTGAGATATTTCTGTCCATTCACTGAAAAACTATTCACCTAAAATTCTGATGCTTCAAAATGTTCATAAAGAGATTGTAAAACGAATACATAAGAATCAAATGGTTTAAACAAAGTCTTCTGAAGAGACGTGATCACATTACACAGCACGCATTTCACACTAAATGCTGCTCCATCTCTGCAAGTGCTGTGAGTTTTAGCCTTATATAACATGTATTAAAAAAAAAAAAAAAAAAAAAAAAAAACAGAAATTGTATTATATTTTAGTTTTCTATACAGTGATAGCTTAAAAGCTATGTCAATTAGCACTGCATTATAAGTACACTCTAAAAAGATTGTTCTTTAAAGGTCTATTTAGAACCGAGTTTAGGTTTTTTTTTTTTTTTTTTTTTATTCCTGGCTTTTTTTTTTTTTTTTTTTTTTTTTAAATTGTAACTGTCAAAACACCTCATTACTCATTTTCTGGACATCAACTATCCAGCTACACAGACTATCAACACAGTTTCAACAGGTGAAGTTCTTTCTTACAATGTCTATAAAATTTTAACTTTCATATTGTAACTTGTTTCCCATTGCCAATAATGTCTTTTTTTTTTTTTTAGGTTCTTTTTTGTGTGACCAGCTCTGTTCGGTTAAGGATACTCTCTTCTCCACTAAGTAATAGAGGTAATGAGTTTATTCATTGTTAGATTTTTCTTAAAATTATTACTTGAGTCTATGCTTAAGTGTTAAAGCTATATAAAACTATCCCAATATTTTTCTTTTTTTAATATTTTGAAGGGCATACTGCTTATGTCAATTTTTGCTTATGGCCTTCATAAGCATAATTGTTTTTACATAAACACATGGACACTCTTTAACTGTAAACTCAACTGTGTATTTCAGATGCATCATATTCACAACCTCATCATCTGCAGAGAAACTGCCACTCAATCACACCACATTGATGGGCTTAAAGGCATCACAGAGGATCCTGAAGATACATTATTCCTGGAAATTTTGTCATTTATTTTCTATTTCTATTTTTACTTTCTGATGTATTTTTTCATGTTCATTGTCAACTGTCATTTATTATTTGTATTTAGCCAATAACTGTTTTTAGAGCATTTTCATTTTTGCTTCAAGCTCATGTCAATTAAAAAAATAAAAGTACCTAACTGAAACTACATGCTGTTTTGTTTAGTTTTTGTGTGAGTGTGTAAAACCCTAATACAGGCTAAAATACATAATAGGAAAAACAAGAATGTTAATAGATAATATATGTAAATAATATTAATAAGTAAAACTAGTATCAAAGGTATAAATATACTAATATTAATGAAAATAAACTATTTTCAAATGTACTATTTTCTAAATTCTATTTCATGCATCCCTACAATTGCGTCTCCTCAGGAGACTTAAACTGCTCAATTCATATTAACTTATATATTTATTTAATTATTTATGATCTCTTTATGAACGCTTTGAAGTTTTGGGTGAACAGCCTTTCAATACAGGGATAGAAGTCTCTCAAATTTCATTAAAATATTTAAATTTGTGTTGAGTGTAAACAACGGTTTAGAAAAACATGGGAGTGAGTAAATGATAAATTTTCAAAATAATTTTGGTTGAATTATTCTGTTGTGTTAATAGTTGAAATATTTTGCTTCTTGATCCAGTGTGTTTGTTGCATTATGGATGCACCAAAATAATAGATAGAGCAAGATGAACATTTAAAATGACGGTAAAGTTTAGCTTCCTTTAAATTATATAAAGGTTTTTTTGTGACTTTTGATTTAAAACTTAATGCTTAAGTCTGCAAAATTTTAATACTTTTAATGTTACATTTTTCTGGCACTTAAAAAAATAATTTTTAAGTGTGTGTTTTTTGTTAAGAGTGTTTTTATTGTAAATAGTCACCTCCTAGTTACATCATAGTTTTTGTGGAGAAAAGCTAAATTGTGTTCATTTTGCAGAATGCCAATAAATACTTTCTGTAATGATGACAAAATCTTGTTTGTGTTATATTTACAGTATTGTTCATACTGCATGCATTTGTATTCTTAAAGGATGTGGAGGAGCATACAATGTGGCTTAGTCTGGATGTAAGATTTAAAGTCATACAGTTAAATAGTAAAAAAAATGCAGTTGAGTTGGCTTAAAATACCAAAAACAACCGGCTGCAAAGCTTTTTTGAGGTTACTGAACTTCAAGCAAAAAAATTACTGGCACAACTTAGTTCTTGAAGTTCAGTAAACTCAAAAAAGCTTTGCAGCTGGTTACCTTAATATTTTAAGTTGAGTCAACTTAACAATTTAAGCTAATCTGCTGCAAAGCTTTTTTGAGTTTACTGAACTTCAAGAACTAAGTTGTGCCACTAAGTTGAGTCAACTTAACAAATTAAGTTAATCTGCTGCAAAGCTTTTTTGAGTTTGTTGAACTTCAGGAACTAAGTTGTGCCAACTCTGACTGGTAGTTCACTCAACTTCAATGAAGTTCACTGAACTTTTATATATGAGTTGGCACAACTTCCCTCCTTGAAAGTTGAGTAAACTCAAAATTGCTGTGCAGCAGATTAACTCAATTTTTTAAGTTAACTCAACTTTTTATTTTTTACAGTGTAGCAGTACATTGTCATCCGGGCCAGATACTTCTTTGCATCTGATCCAATAATGTCTGCGTATTACCTTTAGTTTAATGCTGACTAGGGCTAAGCTGTTCTTCCTCCAAGTAAGATTCCCCTAACCATAATTCCCTAACCCATTCTTGGTTGAAGGTCACAAAGCTGTTGCCTGCCACCCAATTAAAACACCTGGTGTCAACCTAGATGACATCTTTTTCTATAGACCACAATGCGACAGTAGTCTAGACCTGTTGTTTCAAGTTTAGCAAAACAAAGATAACAACAGTAACAGCAAGGCGACTGCAACTATTTCCTCGTCAGCCTTACAGCATCTGTCATACATCCCCTCAAGCACATCCAAACAGTTCCGCTATGCCTGTTTTTATCTTGTGGGAATTATCTTGCATGACACTTCAGATCAGGACTCCAGCGTGCACTGCTCCAAGTAGGCTGACACAGTATGTACAAGAATAAAAACAGCACCTGTGGTTGCCAGAATTTTACGATAAGAAAAATGGAAGCACCATTTTAGGTTTTATGAGACTGAACTTAAATTTACTGTAAAAGACTGCATCTGTATCTCATTAACTGATACAATGTTAATATTCCATCTAAAGTAATAAAATAAGTACCTATAATATATTAATAACCAATGTAATAATACACATGATGAGACAATTGATTCATGATGAGATGAATTATAATAATGTACATGAAGAGCTATTTACAATTACCCTTTCCACACGCTGAGATACATAGAGAGAGAGAGAGAGAGAGACTTTTTTTGACTTTTAAACACACTTTATTAAACATTTGAAAAAAGCCTTACATTACGCATCCAGCTCCTCACATTACAAAGTTATCAAGAAATCTCTCACTTCACCTCACCAGTTAAATATTAATTCCCCATCCTCACAAAATGATAGCAAAACATAATTTATACACCATTTGAACTCAAAATCATGCAAGTTATCAGTCATTTGAGAGAATCTATATTCCATTCTTATCCTGAACTCCATCAAAGCAGTAAAATATCGGAGAACATTTATATTTTGCCCTTCAGCAGCCAATCTGCGAGACTTCCAAATGGCTAGTTTGGCTTGCCCCATAATAAAATTGGCTAAGGTACACTGTCGACTGTTTGCTCTTGAATATTTACATCCAAAAACAAACAGTGTCCTGCTAAAAACAAAACCCAAACCTCCAATTAATCTTTCGAGCAATATAAACACTGGAGCTAATCTAAAACACTCAGTAAAAACATGAAAAACAGATTCAGATAAAGAACAAAAATAACAGGATGGAGAAACATTCAAATTAAATTTGGAAACATGAGAATTAGTGGGCAGAGTACAATGTAACAGCCTCCACTGTAGATCCCCAGAACGTTTAGGAAGAGGGCCCTTATACAAAGTCCTCCAAGAAGGAGAGAGCTCAGCAGGGATTGTTAAAAATTCCTTCCACTTTGTGTCACTTCTATCTTTAATTTGGTCAAAATAAACTGTTTTAACACATATATGGTAGAGGTCTCTCTTTCCGGCCACCTGAAAATTGAGCTCCTGCAGCCTATTAAAGGACAGCAACTTTCCTTCCTGATCGTTATAAAAACAAACATTGAGAGACACAAATAACTTGGGAAAAGAAACCCTGGATGGACCCCCGGACAGAAAACAATTAATAAACAGGAGAAGTGTGGAGGGAAGAGCTGCTGTCAGCCCACCAATGAACCGTTCTATAGTTCTAACTGACTTAAAACCAGCCTGACTGCAGATATCTACCACTGACCTCCATACTTTAGAAGAAGTGTCAATTAAATCTGAAAGTTTAGTCATTCCTTTTTCCATAAAGGATTTCACAAGTGCATTAGAAGAATCAGTATTGTAATCTAGTAGAGAGTTATAGAATAGTGGTTCTTCCAGGCCAAAATGATTACTCTCATCTCTACCTGATTTAAAAATGGACCAAGAGTCTAGCACAGAATTATAAAACATTACATCTGATGAAAAATTTCCGCTAAAAGTGGACATTAAAAACAGCTGCCTGTCAAGACCAAATCGACCAAAAGTCCTGAGCAGAGCTAATCCAAACAAAACCCATGGCTTAAAGGCCACAGGATAAAGTAAAGTTTGGACAGTCTTTAGCCTCAGAGATTTAACTTTTGCCACCAAATCAGCCCTTGTCCCCCTTCATTAACTGGTAAGTAAAGACATGCAGGAGGAAGCCAGTTATAACCATCCCAAAAGAAATCAACAAACATTTTCTGTATGCGCTGCAATAAAGCTTTTGGTGGGTCAAGAACACTTAAGCGATGCCACATCATGGAAGCTGCCAGATTGTTAATAATACGCACTCTGCCTCTATAAGACAACTGAGGCAGAATCCATCTCCATCTATTTAACCGACCAGCAATTTTCTCAAAAAAACCATCCCAGTTTTTCTGAATAAAATGATCAGTCCCGAGAAAGACCCCCAACACTTTAAACCCATCCAAACTCCATGAACAGCTCTGAGGAAGTGCTGGAGGCCCTCCATTCTCCCAATCTCCCAATAAAAAGGAGGCACTCTTTTGCCAGTTAATTCGGGATGAGGAGGCTTTCTGATAGATCTCCAGGGATTCACGTAAATTCACAATGTCCTGAGCAGATCTAATAAAAACAGTAACATCATCAGCATAAGCGCTCAGTTTCACAGTTATTGAATCTGAAGTGGAAGGAAAAACTGAAGAAATACCACACAGCTTGTTTCTCAATAATACCAATAAAGGTTCAATTACAATAGCATACAGAATTACAGAAGACAGCCCTTGAACAGCTATAGAGAGTTCATCAAAAGTCAGAGGCTCGTCCAACTTGGATTTGTCTCCTTCCAAAAGGTGAGGTAAATCCTGTAAAAGAAAATCAGCCATATCCTCATTGCAGGGTTCCGCTCTGTAAAGATCCTCATAAAAAGACAGTGCGTAAGAAATAATTCCATGTGCATCAGTAACTCTCCTTCCCCCTGGAAGTTTCAAACAACCTAGGACACTTCTATCCAGGGTCTTCTTCTCCATGTTGAAAAAGAAAGCTGTAGGAGCATCCATACTATTAAAAGTTTGAAATCTTGCACGAATCAGCTTTTCCTGGGCTCTGTCCTCCAAGAGGTTATGCAATTGAAGCTTGCTGTGTTCAAAAACCTCTGTGGTAGTCTCAATATCCCCATTAGTGTTTAGCCGAAGTATTTCTTGTTCAAGTTGTGCCATCTTATTGTCCAAAAAACGTTTATTGTTAGCAGTGTAGTTCTGGCAGAAAAGTTTGATTTGAACTTTACCAATGTCCCACCACTGACTCAGGGACTTAAACTGCACCTTTCTCTCTCTCCAGATCTCCCAGAAAGCAGTGATAGAAAGAACAAAGTTATGATCTAACAGCAATTTATTGTTAAATTTCCAGTATGAAAGTTTCAAAGTTTTCATAGAAAATGTGACATCAACAGAAAGAAAATGGTGATCAGACAAGGAAGTAGGAAGAACACTGCTATTATAAAATTTATCTCTTTGGTTTTTCCGAACATAGATCCTGTCTAGTCTAGCCCCAGAAATCATGTTGGAATTTATTTTCAACCAAGTATATTGCCGAACCTGAGAAAAAGATTCTCTCCAAACATCTACAAGATCATGATAAGTGATCAATGATCGAAGCTTGTCTGCTGAATGACTATGTGGTTCTTCATGATTTCTATCCAAAGTGTGATCTAAGGTGCAGTTAAAATCTCCAGCCACAACAATAATCCTATCCTGAGGAACACCACTCAACGCAACTTCAAGTTTTTTGAAAAAAATAACACGTTCAGCCCCAATATTGGGAGCATACACATTAACAAAAGAAAACTGAGTACCACAGATGGTTATATCAACCCTCAGTAAACGGCCAGACACCAGCTCAAACACACTTACTGTTCTTTATATTCAGGTGCAAACAGAATAGCGACCCCTGCACTAACACTGGAGCCATGGCTCAAAATAGCGTGACCCTTCCATTCACTCAACCATTGTGTCTGATTAGTCATATCTGTGTGTGTTTCCTGCAGAAACACCACACCTGGGTTCTTTATCGTGATATAATCAAAAAGACGGGCCCTTTTTACAGCATCACGACAGCCATTAATATTCAATGAGCCAAACCTCAAAGGCCCCATAGAAAAAAATATTAAGAAAACAGTCAATAAAGCTGAACCACAGGGCCAGGGGTGCCTAGGACATAGCCAAACCATACTCATTTTTTACCTTGTAGTTGCAAAACACTTCTAACATTACTAAGAAGCTTCTTGAGCCGGTACCGTTTGGGTTTGTCAAGTTCATCAAAAGTAGCTTTTCTCATAGCCAAAGTACAAGACATCAAAAACAAATCCAAATCAGGGAAGTAAGACTCAATTTTTGGTTTGCGAAGTCCTTTTGTAACATCAAGAAAGTGATTGATCTGCTGAAGAGAATAAAGTTTGATCTTACCTCCAGAGGCCGGTTCTGTATCCATCCCATCATTTTCCGTTAACTCAATGTCCTCGTAGTCATTATCAGAATCCTCCATTTGCCCCTTTAAATCCAATAATTCCTGAGATGAAATATCATTTGGAGTGATGAAATCATCGGTTATAGTATTTTCGTTTTCATTAATTTGTTGAGGCGAATCGGCAGGCACGAGCTGCGAGCGCCCCAGGCTTGTCCCCGCACGCGGGGCAGCGGGCGTCTGACTCGGGCCGGCCGCCTCCTCCACAGCCACTACGGGGCCGCTTTCAGAGGACGCCGACAACGGTCTCTCCACGGACGGATCATCCGGCACAGAAGGCGCTCCGGCCAGCTGCAGTTCTGGTGCTACAGCGGCCACAGCAGGATCCGCGCCGGCCGCCCCCCCCCGCTGCTCTCCGCACCAGCGAGCGCGGCCGTGTCCGCCGCCGGTGCCGGCCTATCACGATTCGGGCAGGTTTGCCTAATATGTCCAAAATCCCCACAGACAAAGCATCTCATGGATTCGGAACTGATAAAAATTGTGTAATCTTTACCATCAATGTTTAGCTTTGCTGACAAGTTTAAAGGATTGCTTTGAGAGTTCAAGATCATGAAAGTTTGACGGCGAAAGGACATTACATGTTTAATTTCCTGGTTTCTACAACCAAGAGGAATCATTTTGATAGGGCTGGCTATTTTGCCGTACCTCTGGAGGATTTGTTCTAATTTTTCATTTTTAACGAACGGGGGTACGTTAGATAAAACAACCTTCTTAGATGGGCTTGACAAAGGTAAAACAGGTACAAACGTGTCATTGATAACCAAACCAGACTCGATTAGATCATCCACCATTTGGCTTTCGCTAAGAAAAAACACAATGGCCTTATTCATACGGGAAGCAGATCTGATATTAGCGCCCCCGACCGCCGCACTCACGGCGATTAAACAGTCCTCCACCGACACCGCCGCATCAGGCATACATTTACACCCGTGCTTAAGTGTTAAACGCGAGAAATCTCCCGCGTCCAACACCATTCTACCAGCTTACTGACCGAAGTCAGTAGAAAACCTTTATACTACACCTATATACCACGTTTAGCAAACTAATTAAACTAATTAAAGGTGAAAAGGAAGGGAAAATCTCACTCAACCAAGGAGGTACTCTCACTCACGCCAATTTGCTTCGTCCACTCACTCCCAGCATGTACTCCGACTCAGAGAGAGAGAGAGAGAGAGAGTTGTACACAATTTCATTAAAACAAATACAAAAGGGAATTGTATGAATGTACGTTTTGTCATGGTGAATTATAAAATGGCCGTTCATTTTTACTTTCAAAAACGTTACTTACTGTAAAATTATATAAAACGTCCCATTAGATCCATTACAGTTTTTCACCATGTATAGTTGAATGGATTTATACCTTCTACATGTTGTAGAAATAGGGTCCCTCACAAGGAAATCATCATATTCGGTTGTCATGTTAGTAGAACCATCACGAGATTAAGTATTTCCTAACAGGCATTTCAATGATGTCCTCTTTCCGACACTTTGGTGAGCCTGTGTCTACTATAGCCTCAGTTTACTAGCTAATTTAAGTTGAGACTAGTGTGATCCTTTGCTGTTGTAGTCTGTCCACTTCAAGGTTTGGCATGTTCTGCATTTGGAGGTTTACGTATTTACAGCGCTATAGTGCATGTTTATGTCAGTTACAGGAGTACATTTAGAAATACAGTTTCAATCTTTCCACTGCTAAATTTTATATTTAATTCAATGTGCTACTTGTTGTTGTGTTTCTTTGTAAATATGTCAAATTTACTAGCAATTTCCGTGAATTTCACACCATTTTTCAGTGTGTAGTGCCATGCACTACTGTTTGAGCTACAGAAACACTTTTATTTAGTTCATTATTTTGAGAAAAGAGAGAAAAATTAATGTAAAAGAGTCATTCCACGAAATCGGTGCCTTTTCCACTAGGAAAAATAAAAAAATAAAATAAGTTTAATCAACATTTTTTTTTTTAAATATCCATTAAATAAAGACACTTTAAAATGACAAGAAATTGTATTGTGCCATCTCAGCCTATGTAATTTATTATTTTATGACTATATTTCTACCTTATGTTTTTTTTTTTTTTGTCAACCCTGTTACAGACACAAGCGTTACTATATACTATAGTTTAATTAGAACTATGTGATAGTTTTCACATATATTGAGCAGCATTTTAGTCCCTCTTTCACTGGCATTGTTTCAATTTTTGGATTTATTTATTTTTATTTTATTTTATTTTTATTCCGGTCTGCCCGCCACCAGAGGTCGCCTGTACATTTCACGAACAGTTCACACGACACAGATTTTTGCACTACACCCTGGACTACGTCTCCCATCACCCATCGCGCTGATTGCGCTAACACCTGTAGCCAATCAGACGCTCTATATAAGCCCCAGACTTGTCCCTGTGACTCACAGAATATTGTGGTTTTGCATTGTTGTTTCGCGTGTCTCCCTAGTTCCCTAGTTCCCAGTGTTTAGCTTTCTCGCCTGGCCATCTCATTTCGTCTGTCTCGCCGCCTGCCTTTTGGACTTCTCGCTCGTTTCAGGGATTAGCCCTTTGCCTTTCCCCCCCGGATTATGTTCGCCATTCATCGACCCACACTTGCTGCACAGACTATCCCCACATCTTGCCTTCGCTTTATAAACTGAGACACGAGGGTCCGCGTGCATCACTCGTGGAGTTTATGGATTACGCATTGCTGAGTATGGGCTCATCTTTTACTGTGGGTGTCGCGGAGGAGGAACGTGACATCGCGGTTGGGACAGCCGCAAGGTTTATAGCCCACCGCTAGCCCCAGGACATTCAAGTGTGTGCAAAACCGCATGTGAAATGGCGGCCGCACCGGAGCGCGCTCACATAATGGTGGCAACAACGGAGCCCGTTCTCAAGATGGTGGCAAAGACAAAGCTCTGTGTCACTGCTGCCATACCCGAGTCAAGTCAAGTCAAAGTTGTCATTCCTGTGTCAAGTCAAGCTACAGCTGTGTTTCCTGAGTCAAGTCTAAGCTGTCGTTCCTGTGTCAAGTCAAGCTACAGCTGTTGTTTCCAAGTCCAGTCAAGTTACAGCTGTTGTTCCCGAGTCAAGTGAAGTTACAGCTGTTGTTCCCGAGTCCAGTCAAGTTACAGCTGTCCTGAGTCAAGCACAGTCAAAGCTGTTGTTCCTGAGTCATGCAAAGTCAAAGCTGTCGTTCCGGAGCCAAGTCAAGCCACAGCTGATCTCCATGAGCCAAGTCAAGTCATTGATGATCTTCATGAGCCAAGTCAAGTCACAGCTGATCTCCATGAGCCAAGTCAAGTCACTGCTGATCTTCATGAGCCAAGTCAAGTCACAGCAGTTCTTCATGAGCCAAGTCAAGTTACTGCTGTTGTTCCAGAGTCAAGTCATGTCTCGCTGGTTGCCCAGAGTCAAGTCACGTCTCGTCTGACCGCCCAGAGTCAAGTCACGTCTCATCTGACCGCCTAGAGCCTCGTCACGTCTCATCTGACTGCCCAGAGCCTCGTCACGTCTCGTCTGACCGCCCAGAGCTTCGTCACGTCTCATCTGACCTCCCGGAGCCTCGCCATGTCTCGTCTGACACCCCAAGGTCACAACCTATCATGATGGCCAGCGTGCTGGACCCACCACTAGTGTCTGTGTGGGCTGCAAACATCCCAGTGGCATCAGCGCCTTTAAAACCAACTATTAAAGAGGTCCTGCCATCCTCTGCTGATCTTCTTTATGAACTCTCACCCTGTCCTGTTCCGGCCATGTTTGGACTCTCCCTGTTATGGCCACGAAGGCCGCCAACGAACTCTCGGCCCATCCTGTCATGGCCAAGGTGGCCGTCAACGAACTTTCTGCCTCTCTCCTTGTCGCTCTGTCTGCCTCTTCTGTCCCTGTTCTCCCCAGGTCCCAGTCCATGACGCGGGTGCCTGCTCTGTCCTGGAGGGTTCCAGCGCCTCCTGCTCGCCCTGGAGGGCTCCTGCTCCGCCCTGGTGGGCTCCTGCTCCGCCCTGATGGGCTCCTGCTCTGCTGGCTCTGCCTCAGTCTCCAGGTCCTCCACATGGACCTGGCCCTCCAACCCTCGCTTTGTCTCGCCCCAGCCCCACCACTCCTCTGGATTCTTTGTCGATTGGAGCGTCTAGAAGCCGCTTCTTGGTGGGGGGCTCTGTCATGAATCCTGTCCGATCCGCCCGCCACCAGAGGTCGCCTGTACATTTCACAAACAGTTCGCATCACACAGACTGTTGCACTACACCCCGGACTACGTCTCCCATCACCCATCGCGCTGATTGCGCTAACACCTGTAGCCAATCAGACGCTCTATATAAGCCCCGGACTTCACCCTGTGACTCACGGAGTATTGTGGTTTTGCATTGTTGTTTCACGTGTCTCCCTAGTTCCCTAGTTCCCATGTTCCCATGTTCCCAGTGTTTAGCTTTCTTGCCTGGCCATCTCATTTCATCTGTCTCGCCGCCTGCCTTTTGGACTTCTTGCTCGTTTCACAGAATACCCCTTTGCCTTGGCCCCCTGGATTACATTCGCCGTTCATCGACCCACGCCTACTGCACGGACTATCCCCACGTCTTGCCTTCGCTTTACCTGTTTGCTATTGCTCCGACCCTGCCTGTTTTCACTATGTCTCTGTCTCATCTCAATAAAAGCTTGCATTTGGATCCGCTCACCTCTCGTCTCCCTCTCCACGTTACAATTTTAACGTCCTGGGGACGGCTAAGGCGCCAGCGGGAGCACTCGCATATTTCCAGATGTCAGCAAAAAGAACTTGAATTACTCCCTCAATTTTGATTGGACATATAAAAGTAATACATCACCTGAATCTGTAGAAAGTTTACTTTTATTTGTGTATGATCAACATATTAACAAATGTTTGTGTTTTTTTTTTTAAATAAATAAAACATACAGGGTGTCCTTTCAGTCTTCCCAGTCACTAAAATGAACTAAAACTCAGCGAATACATGACAATACAAACAGAACACGAGCGAGGCTACAGGCAGCTGACGAGAGGATCTCGTATACAGTGTAAGTAATGTTTCTTATTGGCATTAGATAATGTGTTGTTGTGACATAAACTTGAACGCATTTACTAGTTGGACTTTTCCAAAACTATAATTCCTGACAAAAATATGTGAAACCGAGTGCAACATTTTGAAATATCATAGGCAACTTTTCAATGCATCTGTAGGGCATCAGGAATGTTTTTGTTTAATAAACAAATTGACATACAAGTAGGGCTAATGTTTAGACAATATAAAAGTAATGTCTAAGAATGCTTAGACTAGTCTTTACTGTTGAATACTCTGTCTGCAAATATCTGCTCAAAAGTGTACATAATGTGCTTAATAATAATTTAATTTCTCAGATGTTGTTTTTGTATTATAATAAATACAAAGCATGTGTTCATATGATAGCTATAAAATCACATGGGCAATATTAGTGATTGCTAATGTAACAATGTAGTTGCTCCAGGCCTATCAACATGCTCACTGATTTATTCATTCATTTATTTTAGTGACCAGATACCTATATGAATATTTTTTGGGATAGAAATTATAGAACTAATGATTTTATTTAGCAAGGATGCTTTAAATTGCTCCTGATATTAACATGCTCACAGATGTTTTTTTGTTTTGTTTTAGTTGTTTGTGATCTGATACCTGCACAACAGATGAATCCTGCAAACTTTTCCTCTGAGTGCACTGAACCAACATCAGATCAGGTATGATTTACTTGTTTCACTTGTTGAACAGAATTCAGAAAACAGTTTTCAGGAATGACACAGAGTCTGTTCACATCTCTGTGGTAAGATCAGTGTGCTTAATAATGTGTCTTTGACCTTCATAATGTATGTTTATATTATACTGTGTTGTAAATAAAATACAGATAATCTAAAACCCCAATCTCTGAATCTTCTCACATTGTTTCTTACCTGACAGTCACAGTCTCATTGATGGGCCATTAGTGGAGGGCCTTTTGTCTCTCAGGTATGAATCACTAAATATTCAATGGCCATTGTCACTCCCTCGCATATTCCCTTTCGATCACAAAACACGTCTTAGAAAATTTAAATAAGTATATTGTTTTTTGCGAACAACTGAACGAGATGATTTTCACATCATTTTGTAGAAAAAACTCTAGCCTACCACATCCAGTTCTCAAAAGTCTTGTGAACTAATGTTCTGAATGTGTTTCATGGCCTTATTTCAGTGACTTAAAAATTTTAGTTTTTCATTAACCACGCATAAACGTTTTCTCAAAAACACAAACATGTACATTAATGTTGCTTGCATATTATTGTAGCCCAGTTTGTGCTAATTACAGTGTAATCAGACTTTAGCCATTAATATGTTTTTAAGATAATGAAAAAAGCACAAATGTCAGGGCATCTCAAAACTTCTCCAGGGTGCCAAAACACCCTCAGACCCCAGAGGATTAAAAAGGGCTTTGCCCACAATATAATATAGTTAAAGTTACAATTAGACATCCTGGAAGCTGTTTTAAATATAATTTTTACTATTTTTATGCAATTAATGATATCAGCAGGATTGACGTCATAGTCAAAGGACTGACCAGAGTAACAGGGATGACAGGACACACTGTCACAGCGTGGTGTGCGGGGAATGAGGAGTACTGACGAGGAGGTCCAGGACATGCACATTTATTAAATAATCCACAGTATAAACAGGAACAACAAGGAATCCACACGCAACACAACATAAAGAGACTTTAAGCAAAAACGGAGTGACAATACAGTGAATGACAATACAAGAACCGACAACCAAACGGTGAACACAACCAAACTTAAATACACAGACTAATCAGGGGGAGACAGGTGTGAATGATCAAACAGTGACATAATAATTAAAGACGGAACAGGAAAGACCAAATAAGGGCATACAGTTGCAATAAAAATTATTCAACCCCCCAGAGACTGCAGTACTTTACAAATACAAGCTTTTCTGAAGATCCAGGACTTTATAAAAATTGCATCTACAACAGTTTAATGGCATATTAAAAGTTATAATGTCAATATAGAATGTAATGTTTTTGAGTTATAGGATTTTTTAATATCACACCTGTGTCATAATTATTCAACCCCTGTTCAACATTGCCGTTTTAAGTCACTTATTTTTTATGGTAGGGAACAAAATTGTCTTAAAACACAATTAAGCCTTTATAAACTTTATTAAAAAACAGAATTAGCTTGGGGTGTGACACATACATACGGTTAGCCCATGCATGTGCTGAAGTTGAGTCGCTAATATGACACAGTCAACAGAGCTCTCACAAAAACTATAGAGAAGAAATTGTCTTATTTTATTAGAAAGTCTAAGGCTACATTAAGATTTCCAAGACATTAAAAGTTCCTAGAGATGCATCTGGCAGCCTTATTCCTTAGTCTGAAGTGTGTTGTACCAGAAAACCTTTGAGGGAGTTGAACAAAAAAAGCACAATACCATAAAATGTTTGATCAGAGCAACTGAGAAAAACCTGCAATGTACAGCCAAAGACTTGCAATATGACCTGATGAAACAAGGAAAAACATTTCAAAGCAGTGTATGAAAAGAACACTAGACAAGTATGGCCTTCATGTTGGGGCATCTTGCCGAATACCACTCTTGAACAAAAAGAACAAAAAGGCCGACCTGAACATGCTAAAATTCATTTGGATAGACCTGTGGAGTTCTGGAATGGAATAAAAGAATGTTTCATGGAGTGATGTGACCAAACTAGAACTGACCTGTGGATCAGCGGCATGTCTGGAGCAAAAAAAAGACAAAACTTATAAGCAGAAGAACACCATCTCCATCGTCAAACATAGAGGTGGATCAGTCCTGTTATGGGGTTGTTTTACTGTAGCAGGAAGTGGAAAACATGACCGTATGAAGGATATCATGTATTCTTTGAAGTATCAGGCCATTTTGGCAAGAATTGTGATACTTTTGATGCAATGACTGAAGCTGATGATCAATGGACTTTCCTGCAGGACAATCATCCTAAAGTATACATCAAAATCTACTTATGCTTGGTTCAGGAATCAGTCATAGAATGTTCTTGAGTGGCCTGTTCATTCTCCAGATTTAATTCTCATTGAAAATATTTGGTTGAATTTGATTAAAGCAGTGGCAATGTGAAAACCAAAGATTATCAGTGATATGAAAGCTTTTTCAGGCAAGAAATGGGCCAAGATTGCAGTAGAGAGGAGACAGAAGCTTCCAAGCACTTTCAAGCAGCGATTATTGGTGGTTTTAAAGAATAAAAGATTCTGCACCAAATTTTACTTTTGGGGGTTGAATAATTTTGAAGATGAACGTTTAGAGCCAATTTGATTTTTTTTTTTTCTTACATTACTTACTTACTTACATTCTCAGAATTATTCAAATGTGTAATGACAAACTTTCTCCAATAGTGTACTGACGTCTTTGTTGAATTGTTTTCACAAAATTTTGTTCTCTGGATCAAAATGTCTTGCAGGTCAAGGGGGTTGAATAATTTTGATTGCAACTGTACATGGGGAAAAAAAAACACAAAACAGTCCACAGGGTGTGACACACACATTCTTCAGCACACTGCACATATTTGTTTACATGATACTGTAAAGTTGTACCACTTTAAATTGCATTATATTGTTTTGCACTTACTTGGCAAAGTTGTATGACAATAGTAAACAGTCAATTTTTCAGTTAGTCAGTTCATTTTTGATTTAGCACATTACATTTCTAAGAGATCTAATGTTTTAAGTGTATTGTAATTAAGTTTTGTTATAATGCGTTCATCTGTTTGTCTGTGTCCCCTAACAGAACTTAAAATATACTGATCTGGTTCAGTCATTAGGCAAGGAAGATGATCAGATCTTGGTCTTTCATTTGAAACCAGACCAAGATCTTGATGCTGAAATTTTGTTTCACTTTCTTGAACATTGCAAGACTGGGGCGAGGGTCTGCAGTCATCGTGCTGCTCTTGTTTGTAATTAAATTTACATGGATACATTATTGTCAATAATGTATGGGGGGGAAGAGTTTTATTGAGACTGATCATCCTATCCCAGGCATTAACAACACCAATAGCAATAGTAACAATACCAATAATACTAACTAAAAATGTAACTGATGTTCATATGCCAACCACACTGAAAGATACAGACATTAGCTCAATAATACACCCAGGGTGACTTTTGAAATGATTCAATCTTACATAGACAATCTTTAAAAACAGGGTGACACCTAATCTATGTCATCCCTGTTACCCACATCAAAACCTGTAAAGTAACAGGGCTGAAGTAACAGGTTTGGCAATTTCAAACTAATTTGCTAATTGCTAGCTAATAGACAAGTTCATAAAAGCATGCTGTACACTTTGAAAGGATGTTACTTGTAGATATTAATTATATTAAATGTAAAAATAATTGTTTAAATTTAAAAGTACTTTTAAAAAAATAAAAGTACTTATTTTATTGAACATATGACCTCAGTGTGGTCAACTACTACATTATTGTTAGCCTTAAAAGTATTGTTGGAACAATTAATTCAACGTCATGAGAAAACAACTTCTTTACAAGTGGGTGATTTCATATGAATTCATACGATTTGATTCAAATAACTATGTACAATTTTTTGGAAAAAACTGAACATGAAAGTCCTACCCTAAATGTGACCATCAGTGTAGTATAAGCATATCATACAAAAATATACAAATTATATTGTACAAATTTATATGAATTTGCAACCAATGCAGCAAAATATAAAATAGTTACAAATTGCCATGAGAGTCTCCTGAAACAGCATGTTGTGGCAATAATAAATATTGAAGCCTAAATGTATATTCTTGACGCATTCTTACCACAGCAGTTACATTTGTGATAATTACCTTGGCCATTTCTTTTTTTAACATTTTGGAAATTAGACTACCAGGATATTGATTTGGATGGTAGTTCAACACTATGCTGCCATTTCTGTCTTTTAGAAATATTACACCCTTCCTACAGGCCGTTTGCTCCAGATGTGGCTTAATAAAGATGATGAGATCTTAATGAGATGCTCACTGAGAAACATTCATTAAAGTGGCGGTGGTGGAATTTCCATAGGGGCTTCCATCCCATCTGATGAGGAGTCATTTTCTGTACTCCCACCTAAAGCGATAGTGCTAATTTATTATTATTTATTTATTATGCAATTTGTCTTTGAGTTTAAAAAGTTTCCAGTCTTTTCAGTGTATGGTACATTGTATAGCCTATTTTTAATGCAATTAAACAAGGTAAGGACTTCAATATACAACTGCAAGTGCTGAATTTACTCTTTAACAGCGGTGGACAAAGTACACAAATAAAGTACTTGAGTAAAAGTACAGATATATTCCAATAAAAATATTAGGTAGTCCTTTTCAGGTTTACTCAAGTAAAGTTTTCTATTTTTAATGTACTTAACTATTAAAATAAAAAAGGACTGATCAATGAATGTTTATTTTGTAACTTTAACTCATGTAGGGTACTTATATTTAATTTATTATATTTAAACATTCTACATTATAAATTTCACATACAGTTATCTTACTGCTCAAAATACCCGAGGGAGGGAATTGTCATAAACTATCAAAACATTAAATATTTTCAAATATCAATTTAGGTACTTTGTGCAATTAAGTTAAATATATATTGTTATATATAGTACTGATATATATATATATATATATATATATATATATATATATAAACAGTATTTAAAAATGAAGAAAAACTAAACACGTGCTGACAAACAATGTTTTGTCCTAATCCTAAAATTTGCTTGTGCACTTAAGCTCCAAGGATCTCCCGTCCTTGACTCATTTTGACTCAGACTTATGAATTCGCTCTAACTGGGTCTTTTGAATCTGTAAGTTGTTGACTCTAAAACAGCTGCAATCCGATCAGTCCAGTTCGCAAATTAATTCTTCAGTGTGATTTGCAAAATAATTTAACAGGTTCACTGAAAATAATAACCTTGTTCACGATTCTAGATGCAGCGAACAACATGTTTTTAAGAAATGTAGTGGAGTAAAAGGTATTATGCTTTGGAATGTTGTGAAGTAAAAGTTCCCCTTCGGGAACTCACACTGCGTTGGAAAACATTGGGAACACCTCTGAAATGTGTTTAATCAGTCCAATAGACAGGCGAGACGTCACGGGCGGGGTGACTTAGGGACCAGGAAGCTTAAAAGCACATACCTGGGAGGCTTGCCATTTCTAAAGAGGTCTCTAAAGCAGCTAGATCGGCTGTCCCCTGCAGGTCATCCAAATTAGGGCACCGAGCTAGCCACTCTAAGTACACCAGAGATCAGTCTTGAGATCATCTGGTAGCGTGGAAGCTTCTGTCAAATGTGTCTTACTGTAGAGAGAGGCTACAAAATCCTGTTTGATTCTCCTCTGCCTCGATTCAACAGGGTGGGCCCCAAAAAGGCTCTGGTCATGGAAAATGAAGTAAACACTCTCGCGAGGAAGGAGATCATAGAGGTGGTCCCTCCTCTCGACAGAGAGCCCAGGTTCTACAGCGGTACTTCAGTGTTCCAATGAAGGATGAGCGGTTGCATCCTATTCTAGATCTTCGTCAGCTGAACCGCGCTGTGATGTGCCTCAAGTTCAGGATGCTGACGCTCAAACAGGTTGTGTCTCAAATCAAGTCTGAGGACTGGTTTGTCTACTAAGCAGACCCTTAGCCAATGGATCGTGGATGCCATTTTACTAGCATATGAGTCCTCTGATCTCCCCTCTCCCTTGGGGGTCAAGGCTCACTTCACCCGCAGTATGGTGCCCTTCAAGGCCTTCCCATCGGGCATCTAAACTCATATGTAACACATTTACATATGAGTTTAGCTTGAGGATCATTATGTGTCACCATGGAACACACTATTATGGTATGTCATAAAATTATGACATATTACCCCACCATTGGTGTTTTCAGCTTTAGCTCACTTACAAATTTGTCCCCAAATATGGTAAGTACACACACACATGCATCAAGTTTTTTCACTATTTGTGGTCAAGAGGAAAATTAAAGCTGGGGGAAGTGACTGTAATCTTGACCCGGAGGGCTTCTTCCCCCATCTTACCATACTTGAAAAAAGTACTTAAGTACAGTACCAAAGTTACTGTCCACCACTGCTCTTTAACTGTAGTTTAAATGTAAAAAAAAAAAAAATTATCTCTCTAATCTGAGGACCATATTATTTGCATATTACCAATGTCCAGCAATTAAATCAGCATACTGCGTTTTGTTTTTTTGTTTTGTTTTTTTAAGATATAATTTTTACTTTTTCATGGTTTTATGGAAGTGGCACAGTTTTAACTGGAGCTTTTACTGCTGAAAAACGATAATCTCATTTTACTGTATGTGCTCTCTCCCTCTCATCTTATTAAAAAAAAGGTATTACAGTGTACACTCTCTAATCCCTTTCATATATACAAACACTCATTTGCCTTCCCCTGTGGGGTTATAATGAAACTATTCATCTTCTGGTTTGTTGTTCAGAAATACACCCAGAAATAGATGCAAACAAACAAAAGGCTGAGTTTTAATGAGTCAGGGGATTTCAGTGCTTGCAGCAATAATGTACTTGCATACACTGGGTGTAAAAGTAAAGCAGAGACTGGACTTCTAAAGTAAAGCACTAAAGTTCCTCAAAGACTTTTGGCCAAGAGAGTAAAAGAGATACGTCTTCAAAGCTGTGTGCCAACAGACGACTTCACAGAGCAAGGGCTTTGAATTGGAGTTTACTTTAATATGTATTGATGGTTATATTGCATAACGTCCTTCATTCACTGGTTGCGGTAGTGACATAATGCAGAATAGAGAAACTAAAAGAACAGCAACTCTAAACATCATAGAAATGTTGGTAGAATATTCATAGTTATTAATCTGGGAATGGGAGAAAGTATTTTAACATTAAAAAAATACCACCTTAGACACACTGGGTATCACCTGTGACTCATTTAATGGTTCTTTGAGGCCCTGTCCCAAATCGCACCCTAAACCATCACAGCTGTCGTTTGAGTCCAAACTTTTGTGACATAATGTAGCTCTGACTGTTGGGTAGAAGTCTTCTGCAGTACTCGCCTCAGTGGGGGCTCAGCAGAAGTGCGCATCAAGGTTGCATGGTAGCTGCAAACAGGGGGTTTGTGAGCACCCTTCTGAAATCTAAAATGACAAATGGAACACCTTACTGCCTTGTGGACTTACGCAGCATATGCGGCGGCCACTGTAAGTCTGCAAGACCGCAAGTGCAAATAAAGTGTGCCATTTGGGACGAGGCCATAATGGCAGTTGCCTTCTAAGCTTTCCTGGCACAGACAAGAGCCAAAAACAAAAGACCTTGCCTCCTGACTTTAAACACAGCCATTTTTGAAGACTAGGCTGAGAAAAGCATGCATTTCATCTGATTAAATGATTATTATTAACATGGATTACATTCTGAGGCAGGATAAAAAGGTGATTGCTAAATTTATCTTTAGAATCAATATTTATTTCACTAGCTTTGTCTGAAAACAAATGGAATTCAACAATTGATTGGGATACCTCAGAGTTTGCAATCAAACATAACCTTTCAAAGCAAATAGGAACATTAAGAATTCACACCTACTGAACCATTATCGTATCCATAATTTTTTTTTTTTACGTGGCACTGTTTGTTGTTTGGGTTTTGTTTCATGTTCATGTTTTCATGTCTTTTATTTTGTATTTGATTCATGCTGTTTCTGTCAAGTCTGTGCCAAGTCAAGCCATTGTCAAGTCAATTCTTTGTTTGTGGTTGGGATTACATTTGGATTTTGGATTATGTTCTGTCTTCACTGTAAATAATCTGCACTTGGGTTCATCAACGACTTGCCTTCAGTTGGACTTAATTGTTACAGAATACACGACCAACCATAAACCCAGCAGTTGCCTTATCTGCGTCATGTCTGCCTGCTTACGTCACGTCTGCCGCTTCAGGGCCTGCTCATGTCACGTCTGCTGCTCTAAGGCCTGCTCACGTCAAGCCTGCTGCTCCAGGGCCCGCTCATGTCACGCCTGCCGCTCCAAGCCCAGAGGGACATCCCTCTGTCCACTGCGCTGCCCGTGGTGGTCATCGCCATTTTGAGTGTGTGGGCTACACACTGTACTCTAGAGGCCTCGTCTTCCACGAGTCTGTGCCAAAGGCCTCGTTTGTCCACGAGTCTGCGCCAGAGGCCTCGTCTTTCCACGCGTCTGCGCCAAAGGCCTCGTCTTTCCACAAGTCTGCTCCAGAGGCCTCTCCTGTCCATGAGTTCACGCCAGTGCTTCCAGAGGTGACAGCTCTTGCTGCAGAACCTCCTGAGGAGGCAGCATCCACTGCGGACCCCCTAGAGGTGGAAGTTTCCACTGCACAACCTCATGAACTCACTGCCTCTTCTGTCACGGCCATAGAGGCCATTCATGAACTCACTGCCTGATCTGTCATGGTCAAGTGGTCTGTCCATGTTCTTGCTCTGCCTGTCCCACCATGGCTCCCTACTCTGCCTGCCCCGCCGTGGCTCACTGCTCTGCCTGCCCTGCCATGGCTCCCTGCTTTGCCTGTTCAATGGCCCAGGTCCACCATGGTTCCACAGTCTGACTCTGCTCCACGGCCAAGGTCCTCCAGTGCTTCATGGTCCAGGCCCACCTCTGCTCCATGATTCAGGCCTGCCACTGCTCCACGGCCCAAGACCTACATTGTTTCACTGTTTGCCACAGCTTCATGGTCCAGGTCCACCATGGCCGCACTGCCCAGGTCTGCCATTGCCCCATAGTCCAGGTCCACCACTGCACCATGGCCCCTGGTCTTGCCCATTGTTCCACGGTACATGTCACCATTCTGATCCTGTTCCCCTGCATGGGCCTGGCCCTCAGTCCCTCCCCCTGTTTTGCCTCAGCTCCACCCTCCTGGACTTGTTGGGGTTTGGGTTTTTTAACACTATTAACAGGAAACACTATTAACAGGAAACACTGGGCTTAAGTAACAAGAAACTAAACAAGGTAATTTACAAGACACCCCTGAATCAAATAAAAAATAAATGCGCCTGGCCACTGAAACAACTTTTAGATTTTTGAATCTTTTGTAACATTTTTTATCTCTACTGTCACATTTGCTGAATTGAATGTGCCCGTGCTGAACAAAAATTTCAATTTCTTAAAGATTTTATAGTTTTTGTTTTTGTTGTTGTTTTTCGGCATGTCTTTGTTTTGCCTAGAGCACCAAATGACCCAGGACCACCACTACTGGCCCCCTTAAACAAAACAGGTGCATGATGCCATTGCATCAGACCATCTCTTTAAAATTGACAAAGTGAAAAGCATAAGTGTTGACGACAAGCTGTCACAACTCAGGAAGAATTGAGGTTGATAGTTGGTGAGAACAACTGGTCACAACAAGTGTAAAATGAAAGGTCTATCTCTTCTCAAAAACAACCACTCACAGAATCATGGGGAGAAGGGAGAAGGTTTACTTGCATCATAAATCATCCCTAAACCTTGTCTTTTCAGTATATCTTATTTTGCATTCAGCTACAATAAATGATGGCAGAGAGTATGTTGCCACAAAGCTGATAACAACACAGATCAGGAGAATAGATAAATAAAATAAGATCACTGTTTTTGAGAATTCTGGAGTCTGTAACTTCAAGAGTAGGATTTGAATACACTATGCGTGATTATACCTGTCATTTATATATGAAAATATGTTTATTTTAGGTGTTGAATGAGTATCAGATATGAAGGGTTTCTTATGCATATCCATGTAAATTTGTCAAATTTTCATTAAAATTCAAAAATTCATTAAAATGTTGATTTGGTCTGTTTATTTTGTAAAAACCTACATTTTGTGGTTCCTTCATATCATTAAGCCCACTAATGAATCCTCTCTAGATGGATACCTGTGTTCAGATAAGCAGATGGTGTCACACCTGGTGGGGTTATCTTGCTACTTTTCAAATGAGGCTTGTAATGGGTGAGCAAGACCTCTGCACCTCACAAAATATTCAGCCATATATATATTCAATACAGTAACATTTCCTTTGACCCTCTATTGGAGTTCTGTGATGGCCATATTTGAACCTTACTCTTTATCTGACCTCCCAGTGCTATTCTGCTTTCTTTCCAGTACTTTAACCCTCCTAATTCATTTTTTTCCTTTGAATTCTTTTTTAAGGACTCTCAGGTGCTCCTGCAGGTTAGGGCTTTTAGATACTTAAGGAAAACATTACCAGATACCCTTTGACTGTGTAGCACAACCTACATTTAGCCCCAGTCCAATACTTCTGGAGAGAAAAAAAAAAAAACAGAGCAAAACCACGCCAAAATACTAGACAGAGAAGTTACAATAATGCGTGTTGGGGGGAAAATGCTAATAGACTCAATCTGTCTGTTTTAATTGCCAAACATTGCCAATTATGTGCCAACATTAGCGCTTGTAAATAAAGGCACCAGTCATATTATAATATTCAATTAAAGTGAAAGTAACAAAAAAAAGCATGAAAAAAGTGTTTCATGTTCAAAACTAGCAACAGGACTGTGTTTGAAGTTGCTGCAATAACAGTGACAGCATATTTGTGTAATATTGCTTTTATATAGCTGTTCAAAGCAAAATAAATAAATAAAAAATAAAATTAGTAATATTTCTATTAAAAGTAGAAGTAGAAGCCACAGTAGAAGTTTTTTTAACAAATCAATAGAGTAAATAGTTCAATGATTTATTCATCATGACTGTTTTGTTCCTGAATAAACTGTGTTTTTTAACAATTGAGTAAATGAGTTAAATGCCTCACTCTTAAACATAGTCACTTATCACCACCTACTGGAATAACAATGTTTTTACTGAAAATAGTCACTAAAAATCCACTGACTGACATTCTGTCTGGAACACACAAACACAGACAATAGTGTAATACAAAAAGGTGATTACAATATTAACATTAACATCATGTTTTACATGTTTGTGACCAATACTACTACTACCTACTATATTACTACATTTTGAGCACAAAGTGAGCCACTGACAAACCATCCCTATTCTACAAAGGTCAAAAAAAAACTGCATTACAACAACTTACAGTCAACAAGATTCATTGCTTTCCAAGCAGTTTGTGCTTACTCATTTCAGTCTAAGAGGAACTCTAATCATGTTGTCAAGAGCCCACATTTCATCTTGTAAGCAGTTCTCATTCATTTACTGAATTCCAAGAGTTTTTTTTTTTTTCAAGTTTTAACACCTGTTCCTTCAAAAGAATGGATAATTCCAACTATGCTGATTCCATATACTCTCGCCATTTTATTTCTTCATGTATTTATTGCTTTATTTACTTACTTATTGTCTCAGACGCTCAAGCAGCTTTTTCTGTTCATACTACAGGAGTTCCTCAGGGCTCGCTGTTGAGGCTGTTTACTTTTTTTCCTTGATGTTAAATACATTTATTTCTCTCACAGCTTCTAACTCAGAAAGAATTCTTTCAATCCTTTTAAAAACCTTCAATCTTCAATATAACTATAGCTTGATGTAGTGTTTTTTTTTCGTTAGTTTTTGTTTTATTTGTATGTTTGTTTTTTTTCACCATATGCTGAATTTAGAAGACAAACGTTTTATCTCTACAGTGTTTGACCTCTGAGGCTTGGACTATATCCTTCACTTTCTATCTTGCATTCTAGCTTTCTGTTTTTCTCCATCACTGTTGTTTTCATTTAGTTTTTTGGTAACACTTTACTTGAAGGGGTGTGCATAAGACTGACACACATTCATAATCATGACATGACACATGTTATGAATATGAAGGAGGTTTTATGCATGTTAATGACTACTGTCATTAAGTGTCATTCACTCAGTTATGTCATTTTTAATGCAAAGATGACATTGATTGAGATGCCTTTGTTATGACATCTTGACATAAACCAATATATCATAACCTGTCATTGTCTTTGTCATGACAACTTGACATTACCAAGACAATGTTGTACTATATGACAGCAAGATATGTTATATATTATATCTGTTGTACTATATGACAGCTTTTGCTCAGAAAAATATGAATGGGAACCAATCTTTTGTTGTAAGGAAATAAAATGATGAAAATGGAAAACCATTAAGAAATAAAAATGCATTTGCACCTGTTGATGAATTATTTGTTATCAAGCCAGATAAGAAGGATCAGTCTATTAACTGTTCAAGAGGACTCCAGTGATTGAAAAAAATAAAAAACACAGCACAACCCTGGGTTATGCTCTCCAAATGCAATAAAATACAATTTTATCAATTTAATTATTATTATTGGATGATTGATTTTATTTCTCTGACACCTGTTCATCTTTTTTTACGACATTTGAAATGGACTATTATCTGACCTTCTGTTGGAGGAAACTTAAAAAAAAAAAAAAAAAAAAAACATTATGAAATGAAAAATATTCATTATGCTGGTATAAAATTATTTGACAGAGTATTAGCACTTAATGACATTTTAGTGACAAATTCAAGTTGTACCACTATAAAAAAGTGGTAAGAAAAAAATTAAGGACACAATTATAATGGCCTCATGACAGCCAGTGTCAAAACCAACCACATGACGGTTTAATGTAATGTTAACCCATAAAGCTAAGTAGTTTATTGCTATCTGCTATGTCATGTTTATGACAGGTTATTTTGTCTTGGTAATGTCAAGTTGTCATGACAAAGACACTGACAGGTTATGATGTATTGGTTTATGTCAAGATGTCATAACAAACGCATCTCAATCAATGTCATCTTTGCATTAAAAATGACATAACTGAGCAAATGACACTTAATGACAGTTGACATAAACATGCATAAAACCTCCTTCATATTCATGACATGTGTCATGCCATGATTATGAAGGTGTCATGTCAGTCTTATGCACACCCCTTCAAGTAAAGTGTCACCAGTTTTTTTTTTTTTTGTTTTTTTTTTTGTCAGGTGCATCTTTGCTTTTATGTCTACCTGCTGTCTGCCACATGCAGTTCTGACACAAAGGATCAATCTCAGATCAGACGGATGTGCTGCTTGTCTGGAACCTGCAGCGGACAGAGGTGACTAAATGTGCATCACTATATCAGTAACACTCAGTCCTACTGGTGCTCTGAAAAACCAGCTGCCACTGAGGGCTTCTCATAAACTGATGCCCTAAGGCTTCCACTGAGAACGAAGAACTGTAAGCCCACCAAAAAAATAAATAAAAATGCAGTGTACAAAATTTAGCTAAGGCTATAATGAAAGAGAAACAGTTTTATAAAAACCCCAATGGCCAGTTTTCATAAACACATGACATGGCATTTTCAGTAAATGGTTAAACATTTCTTTGTCCTACATGGAGCTATTGTTATAAAAGCTGCAGTGTTATTCGAATTTTTTTGTTTTGTTTTTTTTTTATTTTTGAGCCAAATCTCAAAATTGTCCTATGGTGTGCCTGTCTCAAGCATGGTTCAGTAAATTGCAACTTTTATAAATTAAAAAGAAAAGCATAAAAATATTAATAAATACCTCTGGCATAACTGTACAAGTCCCTATTTTAGTAAATGGCAATCATTTTTTATCCATATATTTCTGAAAGTGTAGGAACTTGATACATTTTGTCTCTGAAAACCATGTCCTCTGGTGTGACACCATATCCTGATTTTAAATGGGCCAATTCCAGAGAAAACTTTAATTAGTTGAAGGACCCCAATCTTGGTCGTGTTACTGAAGCTCCCTGTCAACCCCATGACATGTAAACATGGTCAATTTTTGTCTCAGAATTTTTCAAATATTTTGGAACCACTAAAAAAGTGTTACACTTTCTTGTCCTTTGGTGTGACACACCTAAAATGCCTAGTTCTTGAAACTCTAGATGGGGCAGACTGACAGGTGTTAACGTAACTGATAATATTCACAGCCTTATACGACTTGGCACAAGCTGATTGGTTCATGTCACATACGCAGTGAATGAGTTTGCACCTTTACCTTTAAATGGCTGGTTGGAGTTGCTCTGAAACTTAGCTAGATAAGTAAAAGGTCTCACTTCTTATTGTAGTGCTTATTGCATTCGTCAGTTTCTAAACTAGAAAATGTACATCTATGTGCAGATTCTTCACGAGAGGAGTAATTACTAAGCATGTCCTGTTCATATAACAGCAGCAGCAGCGGCGGCAGCTTATAGTTCATGTTTGTCAGAATACAACACCAAGTGGAACAGTAAAGTGAAGGGGGTTACCTTATTTGCCGGAACCTTTAATGTTTTTAATATTTTCTTGGGCATTCTCATCTATATTTAGTGATTTTAGAAGATGCATGCAACAGTGGGATGTAAAGATAATGAATCATTAATTTGTTTACAATATAAAGGTACTGCTTCTAATAATAAATTGGTTTAGATTAGTAGCCCATATACAATGCAGCATAATAGTAGGGCACTTTTAAACTTGGAATTTACTTATTTTTTTTATTCAGCTGGGCTTACAGCAATTCTAGTACTTTCATAAAGTGTAGCAGCAGTATCCACAGGAAATTCAGATTGCATTATTAACAAATTATTAATAGCTGTATGCATAGCATTTAAATGTTTTTATTAGCAGCAGGAGTACATAGACCATAGTTGCTGAAGTTCAATGACTAAACAGTAGTATTAGTATTAGTAAATCAGTAGATTCTGTGAATTCTTTAAGTGAAATATGTATTATTTTGATTGTGTTTTCTGTTTAATAAAGAAGTTTAAAGCAATTTTAAGTACTTTTGTGCAGCTGTAGCAGTAGTATGCACAGCTATTCAAATAGTAATTTTAACGATTTTTATAGCAGCATGCATAGCAGATTCAGATGCAATTGTAATGCCACGCCAGCAGAGGGAGCCCTCACCCTAGGACTGCCTGCATGCTCCCTCTGCTGCTTCTACTGTTACTTCCTGTTTGACACTATTTAAAGACTGACCATGTGCTCTTTACTTTGCGAAGTATTGCCAGTTCAACCTGCCTTACCGAGCGTTTATATTTACTCTGTTGGATTTCCTGTTGCTATCTTGCTTTGTTTATGGACTATTGAGTTTTCGGACTAAATCCCTATCGGATTGTTTGCTGTTTCTGGACTGACTTCACGGTATTCGACCCACTGCCTGCTTTATCTCTCTGCTGCTTGGATTTCGTTTATGTTTTGTATGCTGTTGGACTGCTTTTCTGGTTATCGACCCTCTGCCTGTTTCCACGTTTATGTTTGCTGTCGTTTGCAATAAACTTCTGCAATTGGATTCAAACGCCGCCTCAGCATCCTTGTTACAGAATACTTCGCCTCCCATGAATCCAGCGGAAGTTGCAAGTACACGTCCAACCATGGACCCAGCAGATCGTCTCATCCATCTCCGACAAGGAAACCGTCCAATGGAGGACTACGTATACGACTTCTGTGAACTGTGCTATCAGGTGAACTTCAATGACACATCTCTTAAAGATCTTTTCCGTTTTGGTTTATGTAAGGACATTTCATATTTAATGCCACGGAATACCCCACATTGGACTCTGGAAAGTTACCTAGATCTTGCACTCCGGTTAAGCGGCTCACCTTACACTGTTGGGATTGCGGACGAGGGATCCCGCAATCCCGCAGTAACCACCAAGCCACAGCCAGCTCAAGTCACATCCCCCGAGCCAAAGCCTGTTCACGTCATGCCTGCCAAGCCAAAGCCTGCTCAAGCCACGTTAACCAAGCCAAAGCCTGCTCACGCCATGCCTGCCGCTCCAGGGCTTGCTCACGTCATGGCCGCCATCCCTGAGCCAGTCCACAAGATGGCCGCCATCCCAGAGCCAGTCCACAAGATGGCCGCCATCCCCAAACCTGTTCACAAGATGGCCGCCATTCCAGAGCCAGTCCACAAGATGGCCGCCTTCCCCAAGCCAGTCCACAAGATGGCCGCCATCCCAGAGCCAGTCCACAAGATGGCCACCATCCCCAAACCTGTTCACAAGATGGCCGCCATTCCAGAGCCAGTTCACAAGATGGCCGCCATCCCAGAGCCACTCCATAAGATGGTCGCTGTCTCCAAGTCACACCACATGATGGCACACATACTGGACTCATCCCTCATGGCTGTATGGGCAGCTAAAATGGCAGCTACCCCTGGTTCCAGTCAAGTTGCAGCTGTGTCAAGTCAATTCGCAGCTGCGTTTCCTGAGTCAAGTAAAGTCACAGCTGCCACCCCCGAGCCAAGCAAGATTACAGCTACTGTTCCTGTGCCAAGTCAAGCTGCAGAGCCAAGTCAAGCTGCAGGTGCTTCTTCAGAGTCAGGTCAAGTTGCAGCTGTGTCTCCTGTGTCAAGTCAAGCTACAGCTGCTGCTCCAAAGTCCAAGGCTTCCAAGTCAAGTCTAGTTCCAGGGTCAAGTCCAGTTCCAGGGTCAAGTCCAGCTACAGAGTCCGGCCAAGCAACAGAGTCCGGCCAAGCTACAGAGTCCGGCCAAGCTACAGAGCCCGGTCAAGCTACAGAGCCCGGTCACGCAACAGAGTCAAGTCAAGCAACAGAGTCAAGCAAGGCCACAGCTGTTCCCCATGAACCAAGCCAAGTCACAGCTGTGTTCCACGAGCCAAGCCAAGATACAGCTGTTGTTCTCCATGAGTCAAGCAAGGACACAGTTGTTCCCCATGAATCAAGCCAAGTCACAGCTGTTCCCCACGAGTCAAGCCAAGTCACAGCTGTTCCCCACGAGTCAAGCCAAGTCACAGCTGTTCCCCACGAGTCAAGCCAAGTCACAGCTGTGCCCCACGAGTCAAGCCAAGTTACAGCTGTCGTTCCTGAGTCAAGCCATGTCGTTCCTGAGTCAAGCCATGTCGTTCCTGAGTCAAGCCAAGTTGCAGCAGATCTTCACGAGTCAAGTCAAATTGCTGCTGTCTTCCCTGAGCCAAGTCAAGTTGCGGCTGTCGTCCAGGAGCCAAGCCAAGCCACAATTGATCTTCATGAACCAAATCAAGCCACGGCAGGCCTCCCTGAGTCAAGTGCGGCCACGGCAGGCCTCCCTGAGTCAAGTGCGGCCACGGCAGGCCTCCCTGAGTCAAGTCAAAAAACTGTTGTTCTACCAGAATCTCACCAGGTCCCCTCTGACATTCTCAAACCACCTCCCATATCAGCTGACCACGCAGAGCCCACGCTCCCAAGCCACGCAGAGCCCACGCTCCCAAGCCACGCAGAGCCCACGCTCTCAAGCCACGCAGAGCCCACGCTCCCAAGCCACGCAGAGCCCACGCTCCCAAGCCACGCAGAGCCCACGCTCCCAAGCCACGCAGAGCCCACGCTCCCAAGCCACACAGAGCCCACATTCACAAGCCATAAGTCCATAGCATCAGCACCCTCGAGGTCAACAGACACCCCACTATCTACTGTGCTGCCTGTAATGGCCATCGCCATTTTCAGTGTGTGGGCAGCACGCTGTGCTCTAGAGGCCTCATCTGTCCACAAGTCTGCTCCTGAGGCCTCGTGTGTCCACGAATTTGCTCCAGAGGCCTCGTCTATCCACGAGTCTGCTCCCGAGGCCTCGCCTGTCCACGAGTCTGCTCCCGAGGCCTCGCCTGTCCACGAGTCTACGCCAGAGGCCTCTTCTGTCAAAGAGTCTGCGCCAATGCCCCCAGAAGCAGCAGCTCCGGCTGCAGAACCTCCTAAAGGGGCGGCGTTTCCCCAAGGACTCTCTGCCCGTCCTGTCACGGCCACGAAGGCCATTTATGACTTCCCTGCCTCACCTGCCCAAGCATCTGCGCCCATGCCCCCAGAGGTGTCAGCGCATGCTGTAGATCCTCCCATGGGGGCGGCGTCCCAGGATGAACTCTCTGCCCGCCAGGTCGCAATCAAGAAGACCCATATGAAACTCTCTGCCTGTCATGCCACGGCCAAGAAAATCATGCATGAACACACCGCTCTGCTATGCATGTCATTAGTCCCACTGTGGATATCTCTGCTCCTATTTGCTCTGCCTGTTCTGCCTGCCCTGCAATGGCTCCCTGTTATGCCTGCTCTGCCTGCCTCGCCATGGCTCCCTGTTATGCCTGCTCTGCCTGCCTCGCCATGGCTTCCTGTTCTGCCTGCTCTGCCACGGCTTCCTGTTCTGCCTGCTCTGCCTGCCCCACCATGGTCCCCTACTCTGCCATTGCTCCACGGCCCAGGCCCTCCAGTACTACACGGTCTGCCACAGCTCCACGGCCCAGGCCCTCCAGTACTTCACGGTCTGCTACTGCTCCACGGCCCAGGTCCTCCAAGGTTCCACTGTCTGCCACAGCTCCACGGCCCTGGTTCTCCAAGGTTCCACTGTCTGCCACTGCTCCACGATCCAGGTCCTCCAGTGCTTCACTGTCTGTCCCTGCTTCACGATCCAGGCCCACCTGCTCTACATGGACCTGGCCCTCCGTCCCACCCCCTGTTTTGCCTCTGTTCCCACACCCACCTGGACTGTTGTTGTTTTGAGCGCCAGGAGTCGCTCCTAGGGGGGCGGATTCTGTAATGCCACGCCAGCAGAGGGAGCCCTCACCCTAGGACTGCCTGCATGCTCCCTCTGCTGCTTCTACTGTTACTTCCTGTTTGACACTATTTAAAGACTGACCATGTGCTCTTTACTTTGCGAAGTATTGCCAGTTCAACCTGCCTTACCGAGCGTTTATATTTACTCTGTTGGATTTCCTGTTGCTATCTTGCTTTGTTTATGGACTATTGAGTTTTCGGATTACCCCTATCGGATTGTTTGCTGTTTCTGGACTGACTTCACGGTATTCGACCCACTGCCTGCTTTATCTCTCTGCTGCTTGGATTTCGTTTATGTTTTGTATGCTGTTGGACTGCTTTTCTGGTTATCGACCCTCTGCCTGTTTCCACGTTTATGTTTGCTGTCGTTTGCAATAAACTTCTGCAATTGGATTCAAACGCCGCCTCAGCATCCTTGTTACAGCAATGTTAGAAATAATTTTAGCAGCAGCATGCTTGGCAAACCAATATTTATTTAATTATTATTTTGCTATATTTATTTATTTTGCTTTATTTATTTTATCTAATATAGCAGCAGTAGTGGGAAGTACTTTAGTCGTATTAAATTTCAGTGATTACGCATGAATTGTAAGTGAACTCTCTAAGTGAAATAGGTATTTTATTACTTTGCTTATTCAGTAGGGCTTACAATAGATTCTGTGACCTTGCCAAGCAAAATAGGCTTTATTTCATTGTGTTAGCTTATTTAATAAAGGGGCTTATATCAATTCTTAGTACTTGTGCAGCTGTAGCAGAAGTGTGCATAGCTGTTCAAATCGCAATGTTAGCGAATTTTAACAGCAGCAGCATGCAGAGCAATTTCAGATGCAATGTTAAATAACATTAGCAGCGGCATGCTTAGCAAGTTAGATTATCATTGTTCTAATATAGCAGTGACAGCATATAGTACTTTTAGTTGCATAAAATTTCAGTAAAATCGCATGGGGTTAGTAGCTCCGTAAAAAAGTGAAATAGGCATTTTATTACTTTTGCTATTTAACATCGTTACAGTACTTTTGCAAACTCTTCAAAGTGAAATTGGCATTATTTGATTGCTTTTGCTTGTTTAATAAAGAGGCTATAGCAATTCTAGTACTTTCGTATGCTTAGCTATTCAGATCGCATTTAGTGAATTTTAACAGAAGCAGCACGTATAGCAAATTCAGATGCAATGTAAGAAATAATATTAGCAGCATCTGCATAGCAAACCAATTATTTTGCTAATTTAGCAGTGGCAGTAGGATGTACCTTAGTTGATTGAAATTTACAGATAAGATAATGTATGGATGGTAAGAGAACTCTTAGGTGAATAGACTGTGGCAAGCCAATGTGGGAAGGAGGAACCACAGACCAAAGGGGCAGGCCCCAGCTAGGAAGAGTCATCAACCATGAGTACTTCCACCTGCTCACCATCCAGACATGGAACCACCCACAGCTGTAGCCAATGATGGCCTAATGAAGGTCATCATAAAGCTAGGATTTCTGGTTCAGTTGGGCGCTGGTGGCCCCAGGACAAGCTCCTGAAACTTTGGATGGCTTAGACCTGGCCAGCCGAAAAGTAACCAGATAAGAAAAGAGGTAAGAAAAGCTTACCCACTACACAGGTTGAAATGGTGAACCCCAGAGGAGGATGCACTTTCAAAGCTGGGGTGGTTGAAGGTCTGCCGGTACCAGTACTTGTAGGTAGGGACTGCCCAGTGTATGAGTGTTACTGGCCTCTAGATCCCCGAAAAACCCCTCAAAGGCCTAAAAGCCGGGTAAAGCGAAGCTCCAAGAAACCTCAGTCCTTCCGGGTGTTTGCTGCACCTTCAGAACAGCAGTCTGGGAGTGAGTCCAGAACTTCAAAAAGCGGTGTAGTAAATGTCCCTCCTGGAAATGAGGCAGGGAATCCCTCGAACTATGAAGAATTCTCAGAGTTCTCCCAAGCGGAAGTGATGGATAGGGATAGGCCCGGGCAGTTCGGCACAGCTAAACTACAAAATTCTAACCTCGAACAGGCTTGGAGAAGTATCAAGGCTGTGGATGACCAGTTACTAGAGGGGGTGAGTGAACTAACTTTATCCACATTTTGCTGTTAAAAATAACTTGCTGTACCGAATCATTAAGATTGAAGGGGAGGTTGTGGAACAGCTGCTGGTACCTCAGCACTATATCTCCAGAGTATTGTACTCGGCTCACTCCCATCTCTTGGGTGCCCACCTGGGAACAGAGAAAACATATGAACGCATACTGAGGAGGTTTTACTGGCCAGGGGTGAAGCGAGCAGTTGAAGATTACTGCCGACAGTGTGCGACTTCCCAGAAGACCTGCCCCGAGGTAATCTATCGCAACCCGTTGGTTCCTTTAGCCATTATTGAGACTCCCTTCCACAGAATTGCAATGGACATCATGGGAAAATTGCCCAAATCCAGCCGGGGCCAACGGTACATTTTGGTAATCATGGATTATGCCACCCGGTATCCAGAGGCCATACCCCTACGGGCAGCAACTGCTAAAGCAGTGGCCAGAAAGACATTCCTGCTTTTTAGGCAAGTGGGCATTGTGGAAGAGATTCTAACTGACTAGGGTACCTGCTTCATGTCCAAAGTCCTAAAGGAGATGCGTAAACTCTTAAAGGTGAGCCAGATCCGTACCTATGTTTATCACCCTCAGATGGATGGGTTGGTCGAGAGGTTTAATCAGACCTTAAAACACATGTTGAGAAAGGTGATTGGGGTGGATGGGAAAAACTGGGATCAGTTACTGCCTTATATGTTGTTTTCCATAAGTGAAGTACCACAGAGCTCCACTGGATTTTGCCCATTCAAACTCCTTTATGGACGAAGGCCAAGAAGGATGATGGATATTGCCACAAATTTCTGGGAAACCAACCATCACCACATCGCTCTGTGGTGGAACATGTGGAACAGATGCACCAACGGATGACTAATTGTTCAAGAGCACATAACAGGGGCACGAGAGGCCCAGGCACGAGTCTACAACTGGGGAGTCCAGCTAAGAGTTCCAACCAGGGGAAAAGGTCATGGTGTTGGTTCCAAGTGGCATGGGCCATATGAAGTGGTGGAGCGAGTGGGTCCTGTGAACTATAAGGTAAGGCAGCCCGGTCGGCGCCAAATTCACTAGATTTATCATGTGAATTTACTGAAGAAGTGGTATAAGCCAAAACGATGTCTGCTTTCCACCCTGTCACCCCAAGTCTTCTCCCAAGGGCCAGAGGAAGTGGAGATGGGAGCCCAACTGACCCCAAACCAAAAACAAGACCTCTGGGAGTTGGTAAGCCAACATTCAGATGTATTCTCCCTACTACCAGGCCGGACCACCGTGGCCTACCATGACATAATCACAGAACCGAGGAGGAAAGTGAGACTGAAGCCCTATCGCATCCCAGAAGCTCAACGGGAAGCCATTCATGAGGTAGTAAGCAAGATGTTGGACCTGAACATCATTGAAGAATCCAACAGTGCATGGTCGAGCCCAATTGTTTTAGTGCCCAAGCCTGACGGCAGTGTATGATTTTGTAATGATTTTAGAAAACTGAACGAAATCTCATGATTTGATGCTTATCCTATGCCAAGAGATGGTGAGCTCATTGAGCGCCTGGGGCCAGCCCACTTCGTATCCTCTCTGGACCTGACTAAGGGTTACTGGCAGGTCCCCGTAACTGACCAGGCTAAGGAAAATACAGCATTCTCCACTCCTGATGGGTTATTTCAATACCGGGTTTTACCGTTTGGTGTCCACAGGGCCCCGCCCACGTTCCAAAGAATGATGGACAAGATCCTACGACCCCATCAGGAGTATGCAGCAGCCTACTTGGACGACATTGTGGTCCACAGTGCTGACTGGTCGTCCCAGTTGAGCAGACTGCGTGCTGCGTTGCGTGCCCTCTGCGGGGCGGGCCTAATGGCCAACCCAACCAAGTGTAAACTGGGATTGGAAGAGGCAGAATATCTTGGGTTCACCATTGGATGTGGTACTGTTCAACCTCAAAGACTAAAGACAGACACAATCTCCAAGATCTGTAACAAAGAAACAAGTAAAAACATTCCTGGGTCTGGTTGGATATTACCGTCAGTTTATCCCAAACTTTGCAACACTTGCAGCTCCATTGCATGACTTGACCAAGAACCACCTACCTCCATGTCGTCTGGTCTGCTGAAGTAGAACGGGCCTTTTCTTCTCTTAAGCAGGTTCTAGGTGAAAACCAGGTGTTGGTAACTCCAGACTTCCAACAACCCTTCATTGTCCAAACTGATGCCTCAGAGACGGGCTTGGGAGCAGTCCTTTCACAGCTTAGAAATGGAGAAGAACATCCCATCACATTCATCAACCGTAAGTTACTCAAACATGAACGCAGTTATTCAACAGTGGAGAAAGAATGCTTGGCCATCAGGTGGACCCTCAAAAAACTGAGATATTACCTGCTGGGGAGAGAATTCACACTTATAACAGACCATGCTCCTCTGTGGATGTCCACTGCAAAGGACTCTAATGCACGTGTCACACGTTGGTTCTTGGATTTACAAGAATTCTGAGTGGAGCATCGAGGGGGAAAACTGCAAAGAAATGTTGACGCCCTGTCACGGAGGGAGGAGTGCCTGTGGTCAGTCGCTCCTAGCAGTAGCCTGGAGCTGAGGAGGGGAATGTGTGGCAAGCCAATGTGGGAAGGAGGAACCCAAAGGGGCAGGCCCCAGCTAGGAAGAGTCATCAACCATGAGTACTTCCACCTGCTAACCATCCAGACATGGAACCACCCACAGCTGTAGCCAATGATGGCCTAATAAAGGTAATCATATAGCTAGGATTTCTGCTTCAGTTGGGTGTTGGTGGCCCCAGAAGTTGCTAAAACTTTGGATGGCTTAGACCTGACCAGCCAAAAAGTAACCAGAGACAACCACTGGAAGAGCAAAGAGGGTGAATCTCGTCAAATGTTTCTTAATAACCTGCTTTCCTCCTGCTCTGTCTCCCTTCTCAAGGTGGCCCTGTGGTGAAACTGACCAAGGGAGCAAAGACAACGAAGATACCCCCGACCAGGAAGAACCTACATTCCAGTTTAGATTTCCTATTTTCTTGGTGGAATAAAAATCTCAGTTGTGTTAACTTCGTATCTGCCTCTTCTGTGGTTGTGTTTTGTGGCAACTTAAACCTCCGTTAGCCCTAGGACATCACAAGACATTTTATTACTTTGTTTATTTAATAGGACTTACAGCAGATTTTGTGAACTCCCCAACACAAAATAAGCATGATTTGATTGCATTTGTTTATTTAATAAAGGGGCTATAGCAGGACTTTGTGCAGCTGTAGTAGCAGTATGCATAGCTATTAGGATCACAATTTTTCTAGCATGCCATGCATTGCAAATTCATATGCAAGGTTAGTAATAATATTAGCAGCGATATCACCCTGCAGCCCAAGACTGGTTGCCCACTAAAGCTAAGCAGGGTTGAGCCTGGTCAGTACCTGGATGGGAGACCTCCTGGGAAAACAAGGTTGCTGCTGGAAGACGTGTTAGTGAGGCCAGCAGGGGGTGCTCATCCTGTGGTCTGTGTGGGTCCTAATGCCCTAGTGTAGTGATGGGGACACTATACTGTCAAAAGAGCACCATCCTTCGGATGAGACGTTAAACCGAGGTCCTGACTCTCTGTGGTCATTAAAAATCCCAGGATGTCATTTGAAAAAGAGTAGGGGTGTAACCCTGGCATCCTGGCCAAATTTGTCCATTGGCCTCTGATCATCATGGCCTCTTAATCATCCCCATATTCTGACTGGCTTCATCACTCACATCTCCTCTGGTGGGTGTTCTGGCACAATATGGCTGCCGTCGCATCATCCAGGTGGATGCTGCGCACTGGTGGTGGTTGAGTAGATTCCCCCTTCTATGTAAAGCGCTTTGAGTGCCCAGAAAAGCGCTGTATAAATGTAAGTAATGCAGCCTTGTGGGCCGCGCCGACATGTAGCACCATTGCGCTCCAGGTGTTCCGAGTTCGAGTCCCGGCTCGTGGACTTTTCCCGATCCCCCACCCCCCCCCTCTCTCTCCCACTTCATTTCCTGTCACTACTATACTGTTAAAAATAAATGCAAAAATGGCAAAAATAAATCTAAAAAAAAAAAAAAAGAAATAATATTGGCAGCAGCATGCATAGCAAGTCAAATTGTTGTTATCGCTAATATACTGTAGCAGTGGCAGCATAAAGCGCTTTAGCAATAATTCGTGAATGGTAAATATAATAATAGGCATTTTATTACTTTTGCTTATTCAACAGGGTTTACATCAGATTTCGTGCAGCAGCAGCAGATTATGCTTGGCAAATTCTGATTAAATATATTAATTGTAGCAGTTTGCACAGTAATCATACTAAAACAGTGTGAATAACACTAACAGCTCACGTTTGGCGTGGACACTGTATTAGAGTAAAACAGACTTTGCCTAGCTACCTGTATGCCTAATTAACGGAGCTTACAGCAGTTTAGTTTCTTTGTGCAGCAGCCGCAGCCTGCGTAGGCATTCAGTCATCGAGAGTAATCATTTTCTCAGCAGCAGCATTAATAGCATTTCAAGGTCGCAAATTTTATTTGGTCACAATTAATATAAATAGCGGCATTACTTCATCTATTAGCCTACAACGTGATTCCTGTTTGTTCATGGCACACATAGCGCACGTTTCTACCTATGTAAGTTTAAGCTATTGGCTCAGACACACATAGTTATTTAGGTCATTAGTTAAATAAACCAAAGGCTACAGCACCCAGGTTCACATTGCTAAGCCACTAGTTAATTTATCTGGGCTTCACTAGCCCAGAAACACATTAACTCAGGTCACTAGTTTAAGCTATCTGGTCAAACGATCAGGTACACACAGCAATAGTCCACTAGCCTTAAGCCATTCGGCAAAGCTGGCCTAGGCTTAGACAACAAACACGCAATCTCATGGCTCTTTGGAGCAGCAGCAGTACATATATCTTGGCAGTAGATCTGGTTTATCTTCTCTATTTTATTATTATTATTATTATTATTTGCCTTTATAGGGATGATTACAACCATTTTATTGTATAGCAGCAGTACGCTTCTTTTAGCTATTTTAGCTGTTCCGTTATCTCCTTCCAGCTTTGTTGGGGGGTTATTTTATATGCTATTTGTTCAGCAGCAGTATGTCTTGAATACTCATAGCACTGTATCGCCATATACTTTGGCAGTAGCAAGTTCCTGTATTTGCTTGCAGCAGCAGCAGCAGCAATAATCTACAACTACAGCAATAACCAACAGCAGCGGCAATTTAGCAGCAGCATAGCAGATCTATTCTGCCAAGGCCAAATACATTAACAATGTCATATCCATTACCATGATAAAATCTTCTGAGAGTTGTCAAGTAAGAAATGCCTAGTTCTTTCATGAAACTCTAGATGGTGCAGGCTGACTGGGGTTAACGTAACTGATGATATTCACAGCCTAATATGACTTGGCACAAGCAGATTGGTTCATGTCACATACGCAGCCAATGAGTTTGCACCTTTACCTTTAAATGGCTGAGCCTTTGGAGCGCGTTTTCAAAGTTCCTCTGAAACCCTCCACCTTCCCCAGCTCCACCTGTATAGACCTGCTACGGGTTATTTTATATGCTATTTGTGCAGCAGCAGTATGTCTTAAATACTCACAGCACCGTATCGCCATATGCTTTGGCAGTAGCAAGTTCCTGTACTTGCTTGCAGCAGCAATAATCTACAACTACAGCAATAACCAACAGCAGCAGCAATTCAGCAGCAGCGTAGCAGATCTATTCCACCAAGACCACATACATTAACTACCATGCTAATCAATTACCATGCTAAAATCTTCCATGAGTTGTCATGGAAGAATTATATTTTTTAAATTAAAAAATACATGTTAAACTACAAAATCATGGAAAACTATGCAAATGTGTCTTGCTAACCGCTAATGACAGGTTAGTTCGGAATAGCAGGGTCATTAATTGACACAAAAGGCTGAAACGTCCTTTGATGTGACAGAAAATGTCCTCTGGTGTGGGGCAGAGAGTTCTATGACTGCCTCAATAGTCGTGACTGGATGGGCAGAGAGTTCATTCGTGGTCTCCATGGCCGGAACAGGACAGACAGAGATTTCGTTGACAGCCTCCATGGTGGTATCCGCGGCACCTTTAGGAGGTTCTGCAACCAGAACAGCCACCTCCGGGGGCACTGGAGCAGACTCGCGGTCAGATAAGACCTCTGGAGCAGACTTGTGGACAGATCTATCAAAACGCATCTTAATACCAAGCGTAAACAGGGCCTTAGTATGGAGTGAATTTTGTGCCAATATTCATCAAACAAATCCAGCGTTTTGCAAATAAACACAATCTGCTTTGCGAAGAAAAACTCGACTTTCAAACAAACACAAAGTAATTTGCAAATACAAATATCTATCTGAGAGAAAATGTAGTGGTATGGGCAAATATATATATTGTGTGTTACAACTGTGAAACTCAGTTGCCTTTTTATGAGGAAACTTGGCTTGATTTTCTCACAAATGCATGCAGGTAGATTTTCTCACAAATGCAATTGAGCAACTTCCCTTTCCAAAAACAGCAGATGGTGCTGTTGGTCAAGTTACGCTAGTCTCCCATTTACCTCTTCAGGGAATACAGCAGACCAACATAAGTGGGGAACAGGTTAGTTTCTGTCTTACTGTGTGTGGGGCCTCAGAGAAAAGAACAACTCAAAGATTTTTCTGTGAGCCATTTGGGGCGACCATAAAAACAGATTAGGAGCTTACATGATGCCAGCGCGTCTTGACCAGTTCCTGTCCTACGCAGACTTCTCACCTCAGGGGTGAACCAGCGATAGACTAATCAATTCAGGAGGACAGAGAACTCTTGTTCTCTGCTGGGACCACTGGAAACCACAAACGCCTTATCCTCACCCTTTTGACCAGCCTCGGTCAGACCCATGCAAGAAACACAGTAAAAGACTAATTTACAGATACTCCCCCTTTTCTGAGACTAGCCACGGAACAGATGGTCAGTGTAATTAGTGACCAGCTAAATCGGTAATCAAATAAACAAGAAAGACAGATTTACATTGACACGTCCAGTCATGGGACACTACAACATGATACTCCCGTGACCTTTTTGGACATCCTGTGTCCCCCTCCTCTCACATTCCTCACGCACCCTCTCCCTCTGCCCCATGAAAGAACGCACACAAATGCGCATCACAAATTACATTTACATTATGATTTTGGAAGGACATTTATTTGAGTATTGCTATTAGAGCAATAATATGCATTAGTAGTATGTTTTTATACCTTCTATATGCTTGGTGTGTTGTAACCTACGAAGCTAGCCAATGTTTTTTATAACACTTTAAAGGGACAAGATTATTACTGTGTATGCAAGATACCTGATGTTTAGTGTTTAATGAAAGCTTGTTTTATTTCCAAGATGTTGACATGAATGAAAAGTTGATATTATGTATGATGCCTGCATTACAACACTTATTGAAGAGATTAACAAACTCTTGCAGAAAAGTTGCCTTCACGTGACAAACAGACGTTATGCACAAATGGGCAGTATGGGCCGGAGCTCCGCTTGCAACCCAACCGATTGAAACACATCTTTGTGGGACGGACTTCATTAGCCTGGTTAAAATCAAAATGTTCCTACCAAACTTTGCTTTTTGTTTGAGCTCACTCTCACCAGCGCTCCCTGCTTGACCACTATGCGATTGTGCCATCCAGAACTCTACAGAACCTGCTAAAGCTTTGTGAAACTCTCAAAGTCTTTGCACCCCGCAACTCTGACTTTCAAAGAACCTCCAGCTCATCACGCTGTGTGACCAAGCTTCCCCGGCTTGAACTGCCTGAACTGGGCGAATTGTTCGAACTGCTCGACTGCCTGAACCGCCGAACATCGCCGAACTCCGTGAGACACTGAACTGCGGAAGCAGCTTGAAACACTCTGACGGTGTGAACCACTTGAGATGCTCGCAATGACAGAAACACTTCGCCAACGCTCACCTGAGTTCACAATTTTTGACCAGCAAGGCGTTCTTGCCATCCAGAACTCTCCAGAACCCGCTAACAGCTTTGTGACTCTGCTGTGTGAACTCAGTCTCTCAGCCGAACTCTGAGAGCATCATCTGTGTAACCAAGCAACCAACCGAAGCTTCATCCAGCCTTTCCAACTATCCAATCACCACCGAAGGCTTCCCAAAGACATCATCCAAAGAACCAGGCAACCAATCAGAAGTGGCGTGATTCCCTCTGCTAAGACGAGCCCACAGAGGAAAACCTTGCTATGGCCAGAATGCAAGTAAAACAAGGTCTCCTTAATCTCCTTAAGCAGCTAAAAGTCAAATCTCTGCTTTTGTGGTCTTCTCAGGTTGCAATTTAAGAACTAGTACCAGATACTAGAAATTTTGGGATTCCATTCAAACTCCGTAATTCTCATTCTTTGAACCGTATGCATGTATGTGTGAGAGTGTGTATGTGTGGGTGTATCTTACAGTAGTTCAATAAATTCTTGTTTCATTTAAAAGCACATTGTCTTGTTTTATGTTCATGAAGTTAACGACTGTGCCTTAGATTTTGCTACCTAGCTCATGATAACAACCTAGTACTTTGTTTATATTATAATCTGATGGCCACAGGAATAATATAAGCACCCAGAATTGGTAAGATATACTAAGTTAAACTTTTCGCTGGACAAACAGTTAATGAAGTGTAAACTATTAATTCTGAATCATTTAATCAAATTGATTCCAAATCCTTTGGATTCGATTCCCAATTGAATCAATTAAATTTGATCTAATTTCGCTACATATGTCTATAATTAACCATTTAGATGTTTTCACAAAGCGACCCTATACTACAATGTCAGTGAAATTTACAATAAGTGCTGTAAAGTTGTTAACATGATTGATTAGTTAAAAAATCACATGACATGGCTAAATATGCAGTCTTTCCCTATAAATACTGATCCATTCTCTATAATTCTTATCCTCTGTTGGATTGTGGGATATAGAATATATACATATGTTGATACAATTGTTCAACATTCAAAACAACACAGGAGTATATGTATTGTGGATAGCGACAACTGTGTACCAAAAATGAAAGTGTTTGAATTTTATTTTTACATTAGGTCAAGTAAGATTTACTGCCATTCTGCTACATATGTTGAGACATAGCCTGCAGTGAAATATAGTATAAAGTATAAGTATAAAACTACACTACAGACAACCTAGTAGGCTAATCTAATTATACAAATAGTCTACTATAATCAAACTAGTTTAAGTTCAGGTGAGCTTTATTGTGATTCAGCTATGTAAGTGTACAGAAATATAATCTAAACATTATTATTCCTTATGAAAATTAACCATTGTTTTACTAAATAAATACCACAGTATTTGTAGTAAAGCTGCCGTTATAGAAATGGTAACCTGCAAAAAAACATGATTACCACACTTTTACTATAGTAAAACCAACTTTAATTTTCAGAACGGATATCATAGTTTATTATTTTATTTATGTTTACATATGGCATAGTTTATATACATGCCTTGTTCAACATTCAAAACTAAAAATGGCCTATAAGGAGATATTTCATATTTCAACCAATATTTTACTCTGAATACAGATTTGAGTCTGACAATAGGCTGTTTGGAAAAATCCATCTAAAAATATGTAGCTTTTTATATATATCCGAGCAACATTTTAACTCATGAAGTTACAAATCAAAGGCTACTGTCAGGAATCATATTAGTGTCTCTTCAAAGTGCAAACATTCATTATCTGAGTCACTCCAAGAAGAGTCCTTGCTGTCCAGAGTGTGATGTTTTGATGACATTTTTCAGGGGCATCTCCATGTTTACCTGGCTGACCTCAATTCATTAACATGTGAACAGAGCAGTCAGTGTGAGGCGGGATCACGTTAGCGATAATGAGGTGAAACAGGAGAAACTGTACCTCTCCTTACATTCACTCAGATTATATAATCAGAGAATATTTGTTTTCAATTTAAATTTGTTTATTTAAAAGTAGACATTTCAAGCACCCTGTTTGTTTTCTTTATTTTACAAAAGCACATTGCTTTTTTGTTGTTATGACAATATACAAATAAAAGTAGACCCTTTGCGTTTTCTAACAATGCCTTGCTGTCCGCCGTCCTGTGTGCTGCACTGCAGTCTGTCTGTGCACGAATTCAAAAAATGCTGCCAGAAGAAGCAAGCCTTGGTTGTGAAATGTTATTAGCTCTTGGGTGTCTTGTGACCAATTGCGTCAAGCTATTGTGAAATACCATTGGCTCTTATGTTATGTATATGCAACAGGACTTGTTTGTAATCAGTTTTTGCAAAAAATACCTGTGACTGTTGCATGTTTTATATTGTTCAGAAGTGGGTAGGTTTAGGGTAGGGGTGGATTAGGTGCTCCAATGAAAGTATACATTTATAATGCATACAAACCATTAAATTAAGAAACAACTGAAAACAATGGAGGACCCTGCACATCGAAAAATGACACTAAAGGGGTACCCTAAGCATCAAAAAGTGAAGCCAAGGGGTCCTGACCAATCGTCAATGTGTTACGAGTTGGGAGTGAGAACGTGTTGCCAATTCACAGGACAAGAGTGACTCCAGACGAGAAATATTTATCATTTTGCTTAGCTAAAAAAATACATCATTATTTTAGACACAAATGACTGCACAGTGTTACAACATTTAAAACGTTTTAGATATTGTACTAAATAATGTGGTTTGTTTTCAGTTTTTTATTAATAATTAATTACCTCTTGGGTGATATTACCACATCTGATCCTAAATTAAATTGTCTAAGCTTAATATATCATTGTGACATGACATATTGTTATTATACCTCTGCGTTGGTAAACGGGTGTTTTGGGTCTCGGGAGACTAGCATAAATTGACCAACAGCACCATCTGCTGTTTTTTTGGAAAAGAAAGTTGCTCAATTGCATTTGTGAGAAAATCTGCCTGCATGCATTTGTGAGAAAATCAAGCCAAGTTTCCCCATAAAAAGGCAACTGAGTCTCAGAGTTGTAATACACAATACATATATTTGCCCATACCACTGCATTTTCTCTCAAATAGAGTTTTGTATTAGCGAATCACTTTCGCAAACTTGTTTGTTTGAAAGTTGTGTTTTTTCTTTGCAAAGCAGATTGTGTTTATTTGCAAAACGCTGGATTTGTTTAATGAATATTGGCACAAAATTCACTCCATGCCTTAGCGAAGGTCGAAATGTCTGTGCTTCCACTTGCCAGTCTCCAATATTAAAAAGACAATTTGCAAAAGGTGTGGACATTGTTGATATGGCTCTCTATAGCTCTCTAATTCAATTCTTACTAGTAACAATTCCAACTAGAGAGATCAACAAATGCATTTTACTAGTTATATGTCTCCACTGACTTCCACTCATTTTTAATTACAGCTGAATTTTTACTAGAAAGAATTACAATTAGAGAGCTCCCTAAATCAATGTTTACTATTAAGAATTACAATAAGAGAGCTCCCTAAATCAGTTTTTACTAGTAACAATTTCTAATTATTTTTACTAGCAAAAAAACACATAAATCAGAACCTCCTTCAGCAACATGCAGTACCAAGCAAGCATCTCCCAATTGGCCTGCAATTTTCATGCAACACAATGCCCCCGTCACACTGCAAAACAGGTCAAGCAGTTCCTTAAAGCTAAAAACATTGAAATTATGAAATGGCAAGGCCACAGTCTGATCCAATCCCGACTGAAAATTTCTGGAAAATCCTTGGCGACAAAGTTGTGGCTTAGAAACCCACTACAGTTAAGCTGGCTGCACAATAGACATTTTTCAAATCTTAACCGATTTTAAAATCATGGGAGACCATAGACATATAGACAGTTTCAGCTGATTTTTAGCCTTATAATCCTCTAAACCAGTGATTCTCCACCTTTTTTTCCACTGGGCCACATATGGTCCAAGTGCAAGTCTCGCGGGCTGCATATCATTTACATATTACGTCACCAATACAAACCAGACAGATTTATAATTAAATATTATGATATCTAAATGATTACATTTATTGATATATATAAACAGTGGTGTAGTGGTGCCTAAAGAAGTGGGTATACGCATAATTTATCCCCCGGAATAAATTATTCATTGCTTTAAAAAAAAGGGGTCATCAGATCCCCATTTTCCACAAGTGATATGACACTTTAGGGTCTTAATAAAAAGTCTATAATATACTTAAAATTCTCAATGGTTGTGTAAAACAACACCCCTTTTACCTTGTCAAAATGAGCTCTGCAAAAATCATCCCATTCTGAGGGATTGTTCCTTTAAATGCAAATGAGCTCTTCTCGCCCCGCCCCTCTCTGCGGAGTCATGAGCTGTTCTGAGAGATTGTTTACTTTAGCCGTATTTAGCACGTTTAGCCGCGAAACTTGCTAACTAGCATGTTACTAGGAAAGGTGATTGCAGAGATTCATTAAAAGAAAAACCTTATACTCACTTCTGCTCTAGGTAAAGCTGGATCACGGATGATTTGCGCGAACAGACACATTTATGTAGATCAGGGGGCGCATTCCCTTCAAATGTAATCCACTGCATCTTCAGCGGCTCAGATGTCGGAGGGTAAATGATGACCACTATGTTCATTATTACATCCAGCAACAAAACGCCTAAATCACTCAATCAGAGATATTCTTGTCTAATTTACATCCCTGCTCCGTCATCGAAACAATGTAAGACTCTTACAGCTGATCTGAGGTAAGACTCTCATGTCAATCTACTATCATGGAATCGGCCTCTGTCGGTGTGATGGCATCTGAGAATGGCTCGATTTGAAAAAGGGGATATTATTTTTATAGATTAATTAAAAAACACTGCATGGATTTTTATCATTATAGGGTAGATTTGTACATACACAGCCAACACACATTAATGTTCAAACAACATGTAAAAGTGAACTTTGCATCCGATGAACCCTTATTGTTTGTTGTTACATATTGTTTTCGTTTTAATGTACTCAATTAGTAATCAATAATAATTATTATTATACCAGTCTGCGCGCCTCCCCCTGACATGTTCTCGCCTAAGAACAGGCAGCATTTGGTGTGGAGGAGTGCACAGAGCGGGCGGTGGCACATCAGGCGCAATCATCAAACATATTTCAAAGGAAGCCAACACCACAGTCCTGACCGGGTGTTTTAAAGAATATTTGCATTTATTCACATGCGATTGAAATAGCTATTCATGTGGTGGACTGTCATGATTTTGGCTAATACAGGACACTACTGAATGATGCGCATCAGAGGGATTTAGAATTAGGTATACACAAAGCCGACTGATAAAGAAGTGGATAGGCTATATGCCTGCACTACACCACTGTAAATAAATAATTCAACTCACTATTAACTAGACACCTGCTACTGTCGGGAGCTGACCAATTTTGCCAAATTCACCTTGAAACGAATAACAGCACAATGAAGTTGCGATCTGTAAAATGCTGTCTGTAAGACGTGCATGGAAGCATGACTTGATGCGCGACATTGCAGAAAATGTTGATCCAAACATGGAAAGCACTTTTCAAACTTAATCTGAGGATGATTGCTGCGTAGTATGGGTGTTTCCTTTTGCCTGAAATCTATCAATTCATCTTTTTGAGTGGTGGGGCAAACCGAAAGTTGATGCAGAAAGTCTCTACCTTCACTGATGATACTGCGACTTTTCTTGATTGTATGTATTCCTTTGTTAGCATTTTCCACATTTCAGTTTTCTCCCTTAATAACAACATTCTGATGCTTAGTTTTACCAAACTAATGGCTGCTGATGATGACTAGTTAAACTGAATTCTGCCAAAGCACGCACTTGTTCGTTCCTAATGAGGTCTGCTCATTAATAATTGATGAAAAACAAAATTATTTAATATAAAAACATTATAGTTTATATTTATTTAGTACATTTTAAAATAAATGTAAAAACAAAAATTAATTGTAAAACTGTAAGTTATTTTGTAATGTGTTCGGTGAGCCGCATTTGGATTCATGACGGGCCGCAAGAGCACACAGAGCCTCGCGAGATCAAACGTGACTAGAGAAGATAAACAAATGGAAGACAATAGACATTGTCAGGTTCTCCTGGCGCGTGTTTTGTTTCACAGTGAAAAACAAAGTATAAAAAAGAAAATGGGTGATGTATTCTGCTTTCATGGCATTTTTGCAGCTGCCAAGTTTCAGCTATAGAAGCACGCAGCATCCGGTAAGTGACGCTTGCTTGCTCATATTGATATTTACGATTTGAGTTCGGGGACTGCCTGAAAAATAAGCTTTTTTAACGCTATTTGAGCATAAGGAACAATATTTATGAGGCAGTTTGTTGTCAGATTTTCTTCTGCTCCAAGGCCTGCTCACACCATGCCTGCCCGTCCGGAGTCTGTACCTGTCATGGCCGCCCTCCCACAGCCAGCTCACAAGATGGCCGCCATCCCAGAGCCAGTCCACAACATGGCCACCATCCCAGAGCCAGTCCACAAGGTGGTCGCCATCCCCGAGCCTGTTCACAAGATGGCCGCCATCCCCAAGCCTGTTCACAAGATGGCTGCTATCCCCAAGCCTGTTCACAAGATGGCCGCCATCCCCAAGTCTGTTCATAAGATGGCTGCCACGCCTGAGCCTCATCAGTCCAAAATCATCTCATCCAAATCTCATCTCGCCATGTCTGCTGCACCCAAAGCAAAGTGATGCCTGATCTTCCGGTATCAAGTCAAGTCAGGGCTGCATTCTCAGTGCCAAGTCAAGTTACAGCTGTGTATCCTGAGCCATGACAAGTTACAGCTGTGCATCCTGAGCCACGTCAAGTTACAGCTGTGCATCCTGAGCCACGTCAAGTCACAGCTGTTCCCCATGAGTCAAGCCAAGTCACAGCTGTTCCCCATGAGTCAAGCCAAGTCACCACTGTTCCCCATGAGTCAAGTCAAGTTACAGCTGTTGTTCCCCATGAGTCAAGCCAAGTTACAGCTGTTGTCCCCCATGAGTCAAGCCAAGTTACAGCTGTTGTTCCTGAGTCAAGCCATGTTGTTCCTGAGTCAAGTCACATTACAGCTGTTGTTCCTGAGTCAAGCCATGTTGTTCCTGAGTCAAGTCACGTTACAGCTAACCTTTATGAGCCAAGTCAAGCCACAGCTGGTCTTCACGAGCCAGGTCAAGACATAGCTGTTCTTCATGAGTCAAGTCAAGTCAAGGCAGACCTCCCTGAGTCAAGTCAAGTTACGGCAGACCTCCCTGAATCAAGTCAAGTAACAGCTGCGCTCCTAACCGCATCTCTTCACGACATGGCTGCTAGTATGGAGCCTCGCCAAACCACGGCCGTCATGCCAGAACCTCGCCAGGTCCCGCCTGACCTCCAAGAGCCTCGTCACGTCTCAGCTGACCCCCAAGAGCCTTGTCACGTCTCAGCTGATTGTCTAGAGCCTCGTCACGTCTCAACTGACCTCCTAGAGCCTCGTCACGTCTCAGCTGACCCCCTAGAGCCTCGTCACGTCTCAGCTGACCTCCTAGAGCTTCGTCACGTCTCAGCTGACCTCCTAGAGCCTCGTCACGTCTCAGCTGACATCCTAGAGCCTAGTCACATATCAGCTGATTCTTGTCTGTTCAAGAATATACGCCAATACCTCCCGAGGTGTCAGCATGCACTGTAGAACCCCCTAAGGAGGTGGCGTCCATTAATGAACTCACTACCATGTCTGACCATGAATCCACGCCTATACCTCCAGAGGTGTCAGCTTATGCTGTAGATCCTCCAAAGGAGGCGGCGTCCACTCATGAACTCACTGCCACGTCTGACCACGAGTCTGCGCCAATGCCCCCGGAGGTGGTACGGAGCTGCTACTGTTTCATGGCAAAGGTCCTCCAGTGCTTCACTGTCTGTCCCTGCCCCACGTTCCAGGCCCACCTCCTCTGCACGGACCTGGCCCCCCGTCCCACCCCCTGTTTTGCCTCGGTTCCCCCACCCTTCTGGACTGTTGTTATTTTGAGCGCCAGGAGTCGCTCCTGCGGGGGGGGGGGATTCTGTAACGCCACGCCAGCAGAGGGAGCCCTCACCCACTGACTCTCTGTTACCGCTGCTTCTGCCTCTGCTGCTTCATGGGTAACTTCCTGTTTGGTGGCCATTTAAGGAGGCCTACACCAAACAGGCCTCGCAAAGTATTGTTTTGCTATGCGGACTCTACTAAGTGTTTTCTCTGATTTCATTGCCTTGTTTTTGTTATTTGCCACGGTTTTGTTTCTCGTCATAGTTTTGCCTTGTTTTTTTGCCATTGTTTCATTCTAGTTCATTGCCATAGTTTTTGCCTAGTTTCATAGCCTTGTTTATTTGTTACTTTTGGACTGCTCTCTTGGTATTTTTACCCTCTGCCTGATTTCTGGATTTTGCTACTGTTTTTGCCCTGGATATTACTGTTTGTTTGGAGATCGACCCTGCCTGTCTGACTACGCTGTGTTCAATAAAAGCTCGCACTTGGATCTTATACGCTTCCCACGAGTCCCGTTACAATTACTTATTAATAAAATTATACAATTGCACTGATACAAATATAATTATTAATATAAAAGATTTGTGAATATTTCACGTTTTTTAGCTAAAAATACGTAGCCATTTTTACGTTTTAAACATTAAAATATGTCCAAATTGTACATTGGGCGATATACCGGTAAAATTGGGCGATATCGTATTGTTTGCGATATACCGGTGTCACACCCTGTGGACTGTTTTGTGTTTTTTCCCCCATGTATGTCCTTATTTGGTCTTTCCTGTTCCGTCTCTAATTATTACGTCACTGCTTAATCGATTTCACCTGTCTCCCCCTGATTAGTCTGTGTATTTAAGTTTTGGTGTGTTCACAGTTTGGTTGTCCGTTCTTGAAGTCATTTTGTTTATGTCACTCCGGTTTATTCAAAGTCTGTTCGTGTCGTTTTTACGTTGGATTCCTTCCTGTTCCTGTCCGTTCCTGCTCATTGTGTGGATTGTTGTGTGTTGATAAATGTGCATATTCTGGACCTCCTCGTCATACTAAAAATACAGCGACCAAAATACAGAATAACCGACCAAACAAAGATGTTCTGGGCTGAGGATTTCCTCATGAATATCCAACAGGCGGAGAGGCCGTTGGAGCAATACGTGGAGGAATTCCTGAGCGTTGTTCATCTGGTGAGTTGGAACGACGCCATGATCAACGCATGTTTTCAGATGGGGCTAAACGATGACAAAATGTTCTGTTCTATAACTCCTGACGATTGCCGCAAACCGGTTGCGGAATTTATCAACTATGTCCTTGCTCTTTGTCATTCCAATTTCTATGTTGATGTGGAAGATTCTAATCTTCCCCCCATTTGAAAACATGCGGCCGCTCCAGCTCACCAACAGCCAGCGTCCTCCACGTGCTGCTCCAACGAGCTCACTCCCTCCGGTCCTCCCTCGCTCACCCCAGTTCTCCAGAGCTCCTCCCTCATCCTCAGCCCAGAACCCGTGGCCAGCTCTCGGACTCCGGCCGCGGTCAGCTCTCGGACTCCGGCATCGGCCAGCTCACAGACTCCAGCCACGCCCCCCGCGCTCTGGTTTACCGGCTGCAGATATGGCAAGCCACATTAATATTAAGGACGTTATGGACTCATGTGGATTATTTTCTCGTGTGTCTCCGCTGGTCCCGTCCAGCTCTGCTTCATCTCCGCTGGTCCCGTCCAGCTCTCCCAAGTCTCCACTGGTCCCGTCCATTCCTCCAGAGTGCCCCCCAGAGCCTGAGCTGCTTCTAGAGCACCCTCCTGAGCCTGAGCTGCCTCCAGAGCACCCTCCTGAGCCCGAGCTGCCTCCAGAGTACCCTCCTGAGCCCGAGCTGCCTCCAGAGCGCCCTCCTGAGCCCGAGCTTCCTCTAGAGCGCCCTCCAGTGCCCAAGCTTCCTCTAGAGCACCCTCCAGAACCCGTGGCTAAAATTTTTCCCCATGATAAGAATTAGTCTTCCCGCAATAATAACGATAAAGTCTAGTTGTTGACATATTTCTGTGTGCGACAGTACATAGTAACATGCTGAAGGCGGACGTGAAACTAATATATCGCTAAATGAGGTGCTTCAATCTAGAACTGGTTTGGTTAAAACTGTACAGTGCGACAAAAATCAGTCTGAACCTTGAATTACGTAGGGTACAAATGTATTAGTAGCACATGTGCGATGCAATTTTGCATGTGTATAAGATTGTTACGAACCTGTTGTCCAACAAAGATATAATTTATTGTATATTTTATGTATATTTTATACATGCTTTTTCTGCAAATTAACTTCATAGTCATGGTCATCTTCATAACAACATAGTCGAGTGTTTGAAATAACCTTCTGATATCAGACGTGGTTTCATATCACAGAATGAGAATAAAAAAATCATATTATTTTATAGTATTATAAAGGCTATGTCGATTAGCATTGCATTATTAATGTACTTTATCCATAAAAATACCAAGATTGCTTGAAGAACACAGACAAACCATATATTGTAGCCACTGTATGTTTATTGTCTTCAGTTTCCTCAGTTAATATTTCTCTATCTGCATTTTATTCAGCTACAGCAATAACTGGATTAGAGACTCCTAAAGCATCGCCAGTACTATTACTTCTGCTATAAAGCATGTGGAGTTTCTGTGCAAGGGCGCCCTCTGGCTTCCGAATCAGAAAGAGCTTTATTGCCTAGTGTGTTGTATTACACACAAGGAATTCCTCTTGGTGTTAGGAGCTTCCAGTACAAAAAGTAAAAAAAAAAATTAATTCACATTCCATTGAATTAACAGTCATTACATTGGGTGTGTACTCAGTAATGCTCACAACACTCTATTTTGGGTAAAAATAGGAAAGATAACACTTTTCTCTAAAGAAACAGGATTCCCTGAATCATCGTCATTGATATCGTTATCGCAATAAATACCAGAAATTATCATGATACATTTTTAAGCCCATATCACCCATCCCTAGTAAAAACATGCAAAAATGTATGTTTTGTGCTTCTAAACGTTATGTACTAATACCTACGTATAAACAATGAGACCAAGCTGGGTGCTTTGGATCCCTGGATATTATCCAAAGTTTGTTGACTTTGTTGGCTTTGACACAATCCACAAAACTGAAGTTACTGTGTTGCTATAATGCCTCTTGATCACATTCTCTACTTGTTACACATACATCTGAAGCAATAACATATAATCTTTACCAACAATTACACTTAAAATATACATAAACCACTTTTTCAGAAGTGATATGGTTAAACACTTGAACACCAAAAGCAGATGTAAACTTCAGATGTAATAAACTGTGTGGAGTTGTCTTACTAAGGTGACACCCTTTCTGTCAGGTAGGAATTTCCTGCTAATAATTACATGCTAATAATTATACATATTCAGACATCATGTGTTTTTGCATTTTGTCTTGCAGTATCACAAGGATCTCTGTCAGTGCTTCTCCCACAAAACAGAACAAAAGCTTCAGAGCACAGCTGTCCAGTCCAGTGTCTGTGGCCATAGGCAGAAAAACAAGAGCTTCACTCACAGAGCACAACGATGCCTTTGTGCTTGTAATTACTCTATGTCTGATCAGACATGTACTGAGTGAGACTCAATAAGACAAAGACACAGGTTAATTGAGGCTGTTGAAACACATCAAATGAGATCTATTTGATTCACTTGAAACATACATCTTGAGACAAAGTATCACATAGTTAGCTGAGTAAAACTGTCTGGAATCTGGACTGATATTTATTTTCCTTTGCACTCTACTGTCAAACAAATTGATCAACATCATACCACCTCAAAATGTCAGAAGCCATAATTGTCCAAAAGTAATAGAGAAATATTCTCATTTTCTGTAATTAGATTTTTCTAGTATCATATCTTAGATGGATTTCAAAATACAGTGCAAATGGGACACGTGTACCATTCAGTGAACAATCAGCATTGTCCATGTGACACATGTTCTTTAATAACACGTGCCACCATTGGGAAGCTATTTTGTGGAAGAACGTACAATGAAAATGTCCAATAAGAAGTATTTGCACATTGTAAAAAGATTACATTAACATAGCTGTAAAGAGAATATATATATATATATGTGTGTGTGTGTGTGTATATAAATGAAGAGTTCAGATGCAAAACCAGCTAAAAGCCATCTCGGTCAAAAATTAGATAATGATACTGAGTGAATGCTCTCGATACATATTATACGTCCATCAAATTCTTTTTCATCAAACTCGCTAAAATACCAGCCTCAGCCCAATTAGAATTACCGGTACTTACATAGAAACCTATACATCCAAGCCGGATAAAAATGCATTTTTTAAAGAAAGACGTCAGATGGATTTAGCTGGTTTTGCATCTGAACTCTTCATATATATATATATATATATATACCAGTGTTGGGGAAAGTTACTTTTAAAAGTAATGCATTACAAGTTTGCTTTATTCCCTGAAAAAGTAACTAATTACATTACTTAGTTACTTTTTATGGAAAGTAATGTGTTACATTACTTTTGCGTTACTTTTTAAATCTGGGCAGGGCTTACTTCTTTGTTTTTAATATAAAACAATTTTAATGTAAAAGCCCTTTTACACCAAAAGTGAAATGTATTCACCTCAGGCTGAAAGAAAAGTACATTTATGCAGGAGATCACTCAGCTATAAAAAATTAAGCACAAATGTTAGTTTATCTAAAGTAATTTTTGCTTATTAGTATGGCTGATTTGCATAATCGAAGGTCAGCAGCAAAAACACTGGTTAATAAAATGGGATTAAAATACATAAAGGATATTTGTTTTACTTAACATATTATTGCGGGGTTGTGTCATATTCTGAGTTTGCATTTTACTGTTTTTGTGAGTGAGATTAATTAATGCATGTTCACATTTAGTCTAGAATACAATAACATTGTTTACTCCCAATTTCCTGACAGGAGACTTGTCAATCAATAAATGGGAAAAAAAAGTAACTGGCATTACTTATTTGAAAAAGTAACTCAGATAATCAACATCTAAGATAAGTGAATGCTCTTTTAATCCATATCATTGTGTATATTGCGTGGTCTGCCTAACTGAATTCAAAAATCAGCAACCAAAAACAAGTTTAAACTAAGTGACATGTTAGCAGTTTACATCGTATGCAGAAGCAAAATATTAAGTATATTAGCAGCAGCATTTAGCATCTGTGTTTATACAGCTGGAGCAAACGCAGTTTGGAGCATGTAATCGCTCTGGAGACACACTAATAGTAACAGACATGAAAACAGTTTAAAAGAAATAAGCACTCTTGTGTATGCATTACAGCTAGAGATGCACCGATTGCAATTTTCTTGGCCAATTCCAATTTACGATTTTTTGTAAGTGTGACCTGCCGGTACTGATTTTTGTAGATTATGATTTTCTTTCTAAGAAGTATAATTGACAGCATATACAAACAAAAATATATACTTTTTTTTCCAATGGCAAAAAAATTACATAATAAAAAATTATTAAACATTACAGTTCCTCCATTCTGGACTAAATTACAGATATACTCTATAAACGCATTTACACTGCAAAATTTCAATTGTTAATAATTTTATAAAATCTATGTTTTAATATTTTTTAAACATACAAATAAGAAATGTTGTGAAAAATGCAATGATACTTTTAAATATGAAACCATTCAGTCTTTATAAATGGGTTTCAGAATCATTCAAAAACGTGGATTCAATAACGAAACACCGCTGTGTTTCTCAGAGACATGCAGCAATTCTGCTCTGGCTTTGATTGGAACTATTTTCTGCAACAAAAAATTGAGCAAAAACCGTCAATATTGTGTCTAAAATGTAAGTCCCTTAATTTAAACTTCTTGTTTATTGAACTACTATTGTATGAAATCAGTGTTACATTGGTCATGCAATGTTGTGTACCTAAATTATATTATAAATTTTTTCTACCGCAGTATACATCTATAACTTTCTGTAAGTGTTGCGCTCATTTGTTTTGATTTCTGCATCGTGGTAGCCAAGCCTCACATAGTCATAGACCAATATTGTTAAGCCGGTCGGCGTGATAGCCAAGGCTCACATAGTCAAAGGACACTAGTGTTAAGCCAGTCGGCGTGGTAGCCCAGGCACACATAAATAGTAATACATGTGATTCATATGGCTCTTTGGTGTAGCAGCAGTATTTCTTACATGCTCACAACAGCATGTTGTGAATGTTATTGGCTGTAGCAAGTCTACTTACTCTGCCACAGCAGCAGCAACATAGCAGATCTATTCCGCCAAGACCAAATACATTAACATTGTCATGTACATTACCATGCCAATCCCTCCAAGAGTTGTCATGACAGAAATACAAAGTTCTGGCATGAAACTCTAGATGGCGCAATCCGATAGGTCCAGTGTTGGGGAGTAACTAGTTACATGTAACGGAATTACGTAATTTAATTACAAAATAAATGTAATTGTAATTAGTTACAGTTACTGAGAAAAAATGTGTAATTAAATTACAGTTACTTTTGAAAAATGCCAGTGATTACTAAGGGGATTACATCTGAATTTTTTTCACACACACCCCCACTTACAGATTCAATTGACTTCTTTCATAAATTGCATTGACTGCTCTAAAATGAGACACCAGTGTTTCAGGAGTCCAGGACACAGAATAGAACACATGCTTATTCGATAACTCTTTTATTTCCTATTTGGGTTTATGCATAAACTTTTTTTAAGATTAATTGTTTTTTCCAAAGCATTGTTAGATACCAGTGTTTCCTGTCATAACTATGCAAACATTTGATTTCAAACCCAGTATCATAGCTATTAAACTATTAACCTCACAATGATCTCAGAGTAAATGAATACTGATATATACTATACACTGATAATACTGAATTTGTGGCGTGAGCACCAATAGCCTCGTGGTTAGCGTGTCAAATCCCGTCTCGAGGTCCTTTGCCGATCCCGCTCCGCTCTTTCCTGTCATCTTTCTACTGTCCTATCACAATAAAAGGCATAAAAAGCCCACCCAAAAAAAGAAAAAAGAAAAAAAAAAAAAAAGTCTGAATTTGTGGTGGCTGTGCTTTAAATTAAATTATTACATGGCTCTGTGGAGTGCTTGATTCTGATTGGTCAGTCATGACATTTCAAGGTATGTTATTCCCCGATAACAACTGCTAAAAGCTAATAACTCAGACTCATTCGGGGTAATTTAAATCGGTGCTATATGCTTGATAGTTTTTCTTGGCGGAAGCTTTGCGTTTGGTTAGCTAATAAAATATTAAAGCTCAATTCAATATTATGTGGACAATTTCTTGATTCTGTCATCCTGGTATTGTGGACTCGCTCAATTGTTTCATACAAATGCAGCTTTTTGTACACTGTAATAGATTATAAGATAACTAACAAACTAGTACTACTACTTAATTATTTATATGGTGAAATGTTGTGTAAGAAAAGTGGTATGACTGCACTGTATCCCTAAAATATCTGTCTAGTTTGAACTTTCCACTTTCTAGCAACTGATTTCTTCATGGAAGCTTTGCGTTCAAATATTTCAACTCAGATCAGTGTCTCATGTCTAATTATTTTGACAGGAAACATCTAAACTAATCAAGCAGCTGTGTGATAAGTGGGATAATGTACATCCAGCCAGTTGTTATCGCAAAATAAAGATGTATGTTATCCCTTAGTTATTATAATCTTAATTCAAGTGATAAAGGATTTTGAAAGTCTGACAGTAATCAGTGTTGAGTGCTACTGTAAGGTTAACTCTGCCTGGTTTAAATGTTTCAAAATGATTAACAGTTTAAAATATTAGACATTTAGAAAAGTAATCAAAAAGTAATTAAAAGTAATAAGCTACATTACTTTAATAAAGTAATTGAAAAGTTACACTACTTATTACATTTTAAATGTAACCTGTAACCTATTACATTTCCAAAGTAACCTTCCCAACATTGGATAGGTCTAACTCAATCTGACATAATTACATGACATGGCACAGCTGACTGGTTCTCTGCTGTATCGGTAGGCAAAGAGCTCACTGCTCAGCATTCAAATATATGACTAGTGATTGCTGTAGCAGTTTCCAGCATGCTCTAGAAACCCTCCAACTTCCCCATGTCCACCTGTATAGATCTGCTACGAGGCAATTCATGTATGCTATATTGGGTTATTTCATGTATGTTACATGTGCAGCAGCAGTATCTCTTACATGCTCACAGCAGAATGTTGTGGATGTTACTAGCAGTAGCAAGTCTTGGTACTTGTTTTAAAAATTGATTTAGAGAGCTCTCTTATTGGAATTCTTACTTGTAAAAAATTAGTTGTAGAGCTCTGTCATTAAAAATGGAAATCAATTGAGACATATGACTAGTAAAAATGCATTTGTAAATCTTTCTAATTGGAATTGCTACTAGCAAGAATTAAATTAGAGAGCTCTGTAATTGAAATTCTTACTAGTAAAATTCCAACAACATCTAGACAGAAGAGTTTTAATTTTACATCTCGGAAGCCATATCAACAATGCCCATGCCTTCTGCAAAGTGTGTCACACTGATTTTAATATCAGACACGGTGGGGAAAATGATGTTATTCAGCATATTAAATCACAAAGCACAATCGACACATGGCTGAACGACAGTTCATTGTTTGTCCATCTATGCACCACTTACTACAGAGACACACGAACAACTCACATGGCGTGCAGTTTCCGAGACTGAAGTGTATATATATGTGTGTATTAGGGTCGCCGATAGCTAACAGACATCATGATGTTGAGCCGGCATTGTGATTCCTACCCCCACTGTCTCTCCGAAAACCGCGTTTGGAAACGAAATGACGTGTTCTACGGAACCCCTAAAACAGGGGTGTCAAAATCAGTTCCTGGAGGGTCACAGTCCTGCAGATTTTAGATTCAACCATAATTAAACACACCTGATCCAGCTAATTATGTCCTTCATGCCCATTTAAAAATGACATGGTATGTACATCCAACGTAGCAGTTGGAGCAGGGTTGGAACTAATCTCTGCAAGTTTGTCACCTGTGCCCCAAAGGGAATAAATACGAGATGGGAGGAAAAAATATTTAAATACTTTCTCTCGTACTTACCATACATTTTACAAGATTAGATGTTTGTCAGTGGTGCTCTGGATCTGCAAATTATTCGCCATCGTCTTATTTTAGTATACACAGTATTACAGTAATCAAGTCAAGAGAAGATAAATGCATGAATTAGTTTCTTAGCATCGTTAAAAGATAAAAAAGGACAACAGTCCAAAACATTCAAATATATTTTTCCAATGAAAATTATCACAGTCCAAAATGACACCCAGGTTACCTTTATAATCATACACACAAAGACCTAACAACAACAGCACACTAAATGCAATACACTTAAAATAAAAAAAAAATAAAATAAAATTTGATGCAGTTCACTTCTTCTTATTACTGTTTTTTACAATCAATTATAAAATGATTTGTATTTTAACACTTTTTTTAGAATACAATATGGTTTGCCACCATATTATTGTGCAACTAATCATTTTATTTTTACATTCGTTGTCCAGTAAATTATTATGTAATATTATGTACAAATACTGCTGTTAGATTATTACAGTGCATACATGTTATTTAAAAGCTTTTATGATATTTAGGCTGTAATGCTTAAAAACATGGGATTTTACTTCTTACTCTCATTAGATACAAATTACATACACCCATGATAATGTAAATTTCACTGGATTCACTTAAGTAACTTTAAAAAGCTCTATTTGGTATTTCTCCAGTTTATGCTATTAGCCTAGACAGTGGGTGTGATCAGATTCACCGGAAACATGCACGTACTATCAAAATACTGTGATGGTATAAGTGATAAACTGATTAATGTCATCGGAAAGATTCCATAACAAGAATGCATTTAACGTTAACTTGGATGACAAATAAGTCATATGCGTAACATAGCCTGTTTAGCCTACAATCCGTGATCACTTAATGTCGGCTCTTATTTAAAAGATCTCATAAATGCCTTGCTGTGTCAGTGAGTCAATGAGCGCGTGCTGGTATATTGATGACCGCGTTTCAACAGAAATGTCCTATCCGCTTCTTGGAGACATTCGCATGAAAAGATGAATGAATGAGTCGGACTTACCTCGAGTCTCTTTTGCCATCCTGTCCGTGTATGTAAGTGTGTGTTGTAGTTTTGAGTCAATTGTTCTTTCTCAAACCGACTGTCTACGCATATTTTTGGAGACCACCTGCCTGCCCGCACAGGTGACCTAACATTATTTACCAGCTACGCCGAGCAGATGCCACTTAAGTGCAGTCCTCTGTTCTAATAACTGGACACTTACATCGCCGATGTCAAAATTCAATCTCCAGAATCGCGCCAAAAGTGATACTGCTGAGAACTACTATGACGCATCGATCGGAAAGTAGCCTATCCTGTCACACGAACGCATCTCTGACGAGCGTTCACGAGCTTCAGCACTATGACGAGCATCATGAATGATGCTGGGAAGATATCTGCTGTATATGTGCGTGAATGATCACTGTGCATGTTATTATTAACACAGGGGAAGCTGTCCTCACGGATTCCTGCATTTTCATGAACGTTCATTATGATTTAGTTAAAGGTTTCATACATCGTCTTACAAAACCCTAAGCGCCTCATGCCAGCTGTGTGATATCTAATTAGACTAACTGGGACATCAGGAAACACATAGGTATATAATTGTAAAATAATCTAATATACAATGTGCAGATTATGGGATCTTTGTCAACAGAGTCGAATATTTAAAACATGCTCGGCTTTTTAAAGCAATACTGAACGTCTGCTAAACTAGCAAATGCAATAAATAAATAAATAAACAAATAAAAGTAATATTGTGGATGGTTGTCTCTCGCAATTCACATTTCAAGTTGGAATTCACACCTCAGCGTTGTCTTGTTTTTCAAAACGCTAACGTTTATGTAGACTTAATCTATAATAAATGTACAATTTATCAACATACCATACGAAATTAATGGAAAGAGTGAGCAGCATGCTGTTGCTATGGTTACTTAATCTGCATCATATGTAAATACACTGAATAATTTGTAATTTAACTTTGCTCCAAATATATATATGTTAAACATTTTAAATAATTTTAGACCATGTTCATGTTTTTATATTTGTATAAATAATATACTGATTACTCATGAGACACACACAGTCAAAAACATCTGACATCACCGATTTCAAATCTGGCACAGCATGTCTTAAAGAAATCTTTTTTGGGATAGTGTCCACATTTGGAGACTATTCTGTTTGTTTGTTTGTTTGTATGTGCTTCTATCTTAGACTATATTTTCTAATATATCTAGTTATTTTTCTAGTCTAGCCTTTTTATACATGAAAAGTGCATTGTTTGTAAAGACTTGAAATTTTACTTGGATCCTATTTCCTCTTCCTGTAATGTCAAAACCTTAAAATCACTGTGTATGTATGACATTAATGCATTTTTCTAATGTACATTTGACTGTTCAGATGATATGTTTCAAGGCATTCGCCTGGTTTTTGTCCTCAAAACGCTATTGTGAGTAGGATTCTTTTCTTACGCATCTCATCCAACACCTCCGTTGCTAATTCCAAAACGTCATTTTAGACCTAGTAATGACGCTTGAGCAGTTAATAGCAGACTAATGTAGTTAATAATTAAGTTTAGACAGACAGACAAGCAGACAGATGGAAAGAGAGAAAGAGAGAGAAAGATTAAGCTGGTGAATTACCTCTGTGAGTCTGTCAAAAGTGATCAGCAGCAGTGTCTCTACTAATAGTGAAACTTTAAGTTCATTTTCTTCAGGAATAGCACCGTTGTTAACTTGCTTGTGAGAAATGTCATGTAGTTTTTAAGTTGTTAATCATCAGATCAGCACTAACAACATTAGCGCATATGCTAACGTGTGTGCAAACTGTATGTGCAATGTGATCTCATGATAATTCCTATGTATTTTACATAAAATGTGGTTCCACAAAACGTTCATTTACTTACGTTTTTACAGGCAGTAAAACGTACAATACTGACGTATTTTTAGCATTTAAACGTACAAAACTGAAGTATGGAGGACACCTAAAAACGAATCCATATGAATATTGAAATCGCTGCATTAATTTCATTATTGTTGTTTTTAGTTGTCATACCAATGGCCTTATTGTTTCAGTTGCACTTTTAAATAGTTTAATAGTTTATTCAATATGAAATTATAACATTTTATTCAGTTCTGTGTGATTTCTCCTGCCCGTTCATTTCCAAGGATAGGTACACATAATGTTAAACAAGACTACACTTAAAACCCTTAAAATAAATAACATTTCTGCAATCGTTTAACCATCCATGTAATATTTACTTAGTTTGCTGTGGTGGGACACAACAGACAAATAGAACCATAAAATACACCGAACACGCATCATCATTACAAAATGAAACAATTTTATTTGTGCGCTATAATCCAGATCTTCAGAATCCATACGATTGTGAGGAACAGACCCAAAATCAGGTTTCAAAATTTTTCACTGCATGAGAACATGATGTGTAGTGTGAGAGCGGCATTGTTTGTCGGACATAGCAATAGTAACAAAGAAGGACAGGTGTTTGCAAAGGGTCATTTACAACTTGTAAGCTCGGAATGTTCTGAGAGCTATTGTTGCGTTCAAGTAATGCCCGAAATATCGCATTTACAAGCTCAACGCAGATGAATGCCACCACAAAGTCCAGTAGTGGGTAACTCAGGATTTTCTTTAAGCCCCGATCTTTACAAGTTGGGGGTATGTTAGAGAAAAACCTGGCAGATTCACAATAATTATCCAGCTTTGACCTTGTCAGACTTTATTTACAACAGAATATAATAGCACTGTAGTATAACAATATATAAACTCTGAGGAAAGAAGGTGCTTGCGGTTGGCCAGACTGAACCTTCCAGGGCAAGAATCTTGACTACGTTCAAGTTTGTTCTTTTCATTTCCAGACAGGTGAAATATTAGACTATTATCTTAATTAGTACTGCTTGGACGTATCTTTACCACCTATTAACATTAATTTGTCAAAATATCACACTATAAGAATAGTCTGCCTCGACCCAGATTCCACTCCACAATATTTTTTTATTCATGCTAATTTCCCAAAATTATTATAGAGAAGAAGAAAGTCAACAGTTATGTTGTTTCTAGACAATTTGGGATAATCACATCCTGAGCAAAAGGCAACCAATTGTAGAATGGGAGCCTGTGTGAGACACTGAGAACCACCCCAGACAAAGGGGTGTCAGAACTGAATTAACATACAGACCACAGCTGTTACGAAAGGAGCGATTTCATTTACATCAAGGGTAGTAAACTGTAACTGTATAAAAGTTTTGAGATTAGGATGTACAACATGTACTTTGCCACTGCTATGTTGCAATAAACATCTTCATCAAGATCGTCAATATCCTCTTCACTTTTTCTTACAGTGCCCTTTTCTGCTTACTATGTCCTTCTCTATATGATTTAACAGCTTCCACACATTTTGTTCTGTGGTTTAGACAGCATAAATTAGCAGAACAACGTATTCAGTAGTACATTAACCGTGCAATTCATGCTGTTGTTTACATCCGAGTAGCTCCAGTATGGCCACACATCCAGGTAAACTGTGTGGAAACCCTCTGTAGTATGTAACAATAAAGTATAGTTTCATTATAAATTAATTAAAAATATACAAAAGCAAAACACACCTGGTGCACATTCTTTGTACTTTATTTTCTAGAAGAAAAGTTTAAAAATCTCGCTGTATTTTTGTGTAGTTAATTAATAGAAAGTACACCACCATCTTGCTCCGATGAAAATTGCTTTAATGCACCTGGCATCTAAAGCTGACTTCCCATCTTGTACTGACGAAGTGAGTAAGTACAAGTGGAACAATGCTTTACATCTCCGAGCTCTGTTTATAGTCAAATTAACATATTTTCTGAGGCCAATAATATAATTTTATGAAAATGGTTATTAAAAAAAAGTCTTTTTGCAGTAAAACACCCCTGTATTTTATTTTAACATTTTATTTTATTATTTCACACACAGTATTTTAAAATAAGCACTGCCATCCATGCTAATTTTCTTTTGCTATGGTTTATGCAAGGCATACAGCGCTGGACACAGACAGATTTGCAAAGCAGGTACGCAAAACAAGTACTTTACAGGAATTAGTTTTTTTGCTGTTACTGTGGCAGCACAGCTTAACCCTGCACACATTTTTATATTTAGATATTTTGAAAAAGTTTAGCTTTTATTATTTTTTTAAATCTTTTTACCCTGTTTTAACATGGATTTCTTTAGAGACCAGAAGACGAGAGCATCCAAACGAAGTTGAAGTCCATTTCATTGGGTTACTCAGGAAAAAGGTGGATATGCTTAAAAAATGTTTCGAAGAAAGTCATGCAAGTTTGATACATCTAAAGTAAATTATGAACATACACTTTAAAGTCTACATGATAAATTTTTAATATTTTATATTCTTTTTTATTTTTGTGTTTGAGAAGACTCTTTTAACACTTTTTTCAGTACATAGATTGACAATAGTGGCAAAATAAGAGAGAACATACAAGAAAAAACTCCATGACAACAGTAGTTCCACAATTGCGTCACTAGTATGAAGTACTGACATAAACAGGTCAGTTTTGTTGCTTGGGGGAATACATAGCAAACTATAATGTCCTTGGACAAATACAGGACAAATCTAAATTTACCCTAGCTAGGCTTCTCTGAGATAGGAATAATAAATGCTTTGTTTCCAAACTCATCAAATATTGTTCAAACAGTAGCAGTTACACCTGTCTGCATGGTTAAGTACCATGGACAGAGACTATTTAAACTGATGTAAATGGTGAAGAGATTAAGGAAAGCTCTACCTGAGTATTTATTTTGAACTCACAGCTACAGTTTCTATTGGTGAGTAGCTACAGGTCACTAATCTTATAATGCCATGCAAATTGTAACACTTCATTGAGTCCCTTGAAAGCCATGTGGAAAAACTGCACCCAAATCTGTCTGCATGCTGCTGTTACTTATGTATTGTATGGTTATCAGTGAACAATAAAAATTGGAACTGGGTTGCAGTGTGGATTATCACTTCTTGGTTTGCTGTTGGGGTTATTTCTAGTGGGTAATTTTTTCATCCTGGCAGGGTAAAAGTAGGAAACTAGGCCATCTTTCCACCTGTGCAACAGCCAATTTGAATGGGTGGGTTTAACTGAAAGAGTTTAAAACAGCCAGCAGGTCAGATTATGGTGTTCGGTCTTCTTCTGTGAATCACCAACATTAACATTTCACAAATAAGTTATGACAAAATGACCAACCTTCAATTTAATTAATTTGTCAGTCTCATTTTCTTCATCTGATCTGTTCCTGCTTTTCCACTCTCTGATTTGCCATCTTTTAAAACCTGACTGTCACTCTATTAAGTGTGTTTCTGTTACACATATCAAACAATTGTCAGAACATTTTTAAAGACAAAATATGCATGATAATAATATAAAAAATTGTAATTTGATGAAGCTTATATATTAAACATGTGGGGTTTTTTTTTAAGTAATTAATACTTTTATTCACCAAGGATGTATTAAGTTAATAATTAAAAGTTTATTAAAAGTTAATAATAAATAATTTACATTGTTATAAAATATTTATATTTTGAATAAACACTGTACTTTTTAAACTTGTTATTCATGAAAGAATCCTGAAAAAAAAAAAAATCACAGGTTCCAAAAAATATTTGGCAGCACAACTGTTGATATTATCCAACATTGATCATTCTAATAATAAATCCGCATATTAGAATGATTTCTGAAGGATCATGCGACACTTAAGACTGGAGTAACAGCTAATAAAAATTCAGCTTTTCATCACAGGAATAAACTCTATTTTAAAGTATGTTAAAATAAAAAACATTTTATATTGTAAAAACATTTTGCAATATTACTGTTTTTTTTTCTATATTTTTAATCAAATAAATGCAGCCTTGATGAGCATAAGAGACTTCTTTAAAGACTATTACAAGTCTTACTGACCCCAAACTTTTGAATGGTAGTGTATATATATATATATATATATACATATATTATATATATACACACACACATATATGTGATATTATGTGAATTATTATTATTACCCATAAATATGCATCATGACATAAATGCAGATATTAAAATTCCTTCTACTTCCTACAATTTTCAGGAAACTACTGGGTATGTGTCACACACACACACACACACACACACACACACACACACACACACGTTTGTTTTTGTGAATTGTGGGGACTTTCCATAGACTTCTATAGTTTTTATACTGACCAAACGATATTGTCTATCCCCTAACCCAACCCTAACCTAGCCCTCACAGAAAACATGTTTGCATGGTTACACTTTCAGATAAACATCATTTACTATTTTTAAGTAAATGAGGCCGGTCCCCACAATGTCAAAAATTTCAGGTTTTACTATCCTTGTGGGGATAGTCATTTAATTTAATAGTGGGGATGCTACATTTGGTCCCCACAATGTAGCAAAAACAAGTACACACACACACGGAGGAGAGAGGAGAGGTGAGTGACAAACCAAACCAGCATTTATTAGATGGATGAAAACACAGTAGTAGAGACAAATGGTAAATGGTAGATCTTAGCTGACTGTCCTTGTGAGAATGTGAAGGTGATAGTCCAGTTCGGAAAGCCACGTTGGAACCAGTGAGCACAGGAGAGTTCGAAGGAGAGAATTAGCATGTGGTCATGGGGTGCGAACGGTAGACCCAACAAGGGGAGACTGGCAGAGTGTCCTTAAATAGGGTGTGGCTGATGAGGATCAGGTGCATGTGATTAGAACTCAGGAAAGACTGAATGAGTGGGCGGTGCTACTGGTGTCGTGGCAGGTGAAGGTGGCTGTGGTGAATGCCTGACACTACCCCCCCCTCCAGGGCGGCTCCCGACGCCGAGGACGGGCACGACTGCGAGGGGCAGGATGATCCGGGCGGTCGCGATGGAAGTCCGATAACAGAGTGGGGTCAAGCACATCGTCTCTGGGTACCCAGGATCGCTCTTCTGGTCCATACCCCTCCCAGTCAATGAGGTACTCCAGGTGGCCTCCCGACGCTGTGAGTCCAAGATCTTGTTGACCGTGTAGATGGATGGTTGGTCCAGGACTTCTGGAGGAGGGGGTTTCCGCTTCAGCTCCCGGGGTTTCTGTGGCAGAGGGAAAGAAGGGTTTTAGGAGAGAGACGTGGAATGTGGGGTGAATACGGTACCTGGGTGGGAGCTGAAGCTGGAAAGTGACGTCATTGATCTGCATCAGGATTTTGAAGGGACCAATGTAGCAGGGCAGCCGTAGACGGAGATCGCGGGTGAAGAGCCAGACCAGTCCCACACTCTCTCACTCTCTCGAAACCAGTGGTCTACAGCTGACAAATTGGAGGGTTCCTCCGTCCAGGGGAACAGCGGAGGCTGGTATCCAAGTACGCACTGGAACGGTGTTAAGCCGGTGTTATCTTAGCGGAGGGAATTCTGTGCGTACTCGGCCCACGGGAGGAACCTGCTCCAGTTGCGCTGGTCCTCGTGACAGTATGCCCAGAGGTAACGTCCGAGCTCCTGGATCTTTCTCTCTGTCTGGCCATTGGTCTGTGGATGATATCCAGAGGAGAGGTTAACAGTTACACCAAGTAGCTTGAAGAAAGCTTTCCAGACATGAGATATGAATTGAGGGCCCCGGTCCGACACAATCTCTTCCGGGATACCAAAGTGACGAAACACCTGGTGGAAGAGATGTTCTGCGGTCTCCATCGCTGTTGGTAGTCCTTTTAGGGGAAGAAACTTGCATGTTTTAGAGAAACGATCGACGATAACCAGCACACGTGTTACCTTCCGAGCTGGGGAGGTCGGTCACAAAGTTGATGCCGAGATGGGACCAGGGCCTCTCTGGGATGGGTAATGGTACCAGTTTACCTGTAGGTAACATACGTGGAGAGTTAGACATAGCACAGACAGAGCAGCTCTGGACTTACCTGATGGTATCTCGGCGCATACTGGGCCGCCAGTAACAAGACTGAAGGAGCGAGAGGGTCCGCTTGCTGCCTGGATGTCCAGAGCCCGGAGACTGGTGAGCTGTGCCCAGAAGGGTGTGACGCTGGGAGCGGGGAATGTAGATTTGCCCCTCTGGGCACTCCGGCGAAGCAGTCTCCTGGAAAGTGGCGTGCTGAATGTCCTGATCTTGATTCCAGATTGTGGGACTGACAGTGAGGTTAGGTGGGATGACAGGTTCAGGGTCCGTGGGATGTTCAGATGGGAATTGATGAGAGAGGGCGTCTGCAGTGATATTCTTGGAACCTGGTCTGTAAGTGATCTTGAAATTAAAACGTGTGAAGAAGAGCGCCCAACGTTCTTGTCTGGGGTTAAGTATCTTGGCTTCTCGCAGGTATTGGTGGTTCTTGTGGTCTGTGATGATGGTGAACTGATGGATAGCCCCCTCTAACCAATGGCGCCACTCCTCCAGGGCCAACTTGATGGCTAGCAATTCTCGATTACCCACGTCGTAGTTTTGCTCCGCCGGAGACAGCTTACGAGAGTAGAATGCACAGGATGGAGGATAGGAGGCTCACCGACCGCTTGAGAGAGCACTGCACCCACTCCAGTGGTGGAAGTGGTGGCGTGGATTTTCCCCTGGTCCATCTGCACTCCCTCGGCACTGATGATATAACCTAGGAACTGTACAGATGGTTTATGGAACGTGTTGGCGATGTTCGGCCATGTTCCAGGAGTAAATCAAAATATCATCAATGTATACCACGACAAACCGATGGAGGAGCTCCCGGAACACCTCGTTCATAAACGTTTGGAAGACAAAGTGCCCCGTAGGTGTTACAAAGGTGGTCTTCCATTCATCTACCGCACGAATACAAACGAGGTTGTAAGCACTCCGCAGGTCCAGCTTCGTGAAGACCTGAACTCCACAAAGCTCTTCGAGGGCGGCGGGGACCAGGGGGAGAGGATAAGGCTGTTGAAGGATCTGGGAGTTGAGTTGCTGGTAATCAATACAGGAACGTAAACCTCCATCCTTCTTGCCCACGAAGAAAAAGGTTTGAGGTAGATGGTCGGATGAATCCCTGATTAAGAGCCTCCGAGATGTAGTCCTCCATCGCCTGGCGGTCTGGGATGGACAGAGGATAAACCCTTCCCTTGGGTAGTTGAGCTCCAGGCAGCAAGTCGATGGCACAGTCCCATGGCCGATGAGGTGGAAGATGGGTGGCTGCTTGCTTACTGAACACATCCTGGAACGCTGTGTACTCCGCTGGGATCTCGGGTGTGAAGGCGGGTTCAGGGCTCTCCACTTGTGTAGATGCCACCAGAGCTGGAACGGGCCGAGGATGAGGTAAATTGGATAGACATTGGGTATGATACAGTTGGCTCTAACGAGTGACGTCACAGGGGTCCCAGCGGAGTTCCGGATGATGACGGCGCAGCCAGGGGCGTCCCAGGATGATGCTCACGGTGGATTCCTCCAGTACCAGAAATTGTATTTCCTCTTTATGAAATAATCCGACCTGCAGAGTGATGTAGGGTATTGAATGACGTACTCTCCCACGCCCGAGTGGTTTTCCTTGAATTGTCTTCACTGAGTAAATCTGGAAGTGGCGACGGTGTGGGAGTTGGAGTTGATTCAAACATTCCTGGGAGATGAAGTTGCCGGAGGAGCAGAGTGGACACAGAGAGAGCAATCAGGAGTATGCAAGGTAACGGGTAACGGTGTAAGACTGGTAGTTTCAACTTCGGATTGAAACAAGGGGAGACTGGCAGAGTGTTCTTAAATATAGTGTGGCTGATGAGGATCAGGTGCATGTGATTAGAACTCAGGAGAGGATGAACGAGTGGACGGTGCTACTGGTGTCGTGGCAGGTGAAGGTGGCTGTGGTGAATGCCTGACAGTATGTTAATGTTGTTGAGGGTGCTGAGGCTATGAAGTATGATACTTCACTATTGGTTGCGAAATAAGTCCTGATTTTTGTCTTCCTCCCGCACATCTATGCGAGAAAAGAGAGGGCTATTGTGTTGCCTAATTCTCAATGGAAAAGACACTCAAGACCAGTACTGCCTGCATGCTCCCTCTGCTGCTTCTACTGTCACTTCCTGTTTGGCAGTATATAAGGACTCACCATGTGCTCTCACCTTTGCGAAGTATTGCCAGTTTAACCTGCCTTACCGAGCGTTTTCTATTACTCTGTTTGATTACCTGTTGCCGTCTTGCTCTGTCTCTGGATTATTGTATTTACGGATTTCCCCTATTGGATTGTTTGCCTGTTTGGACTGATTTCAAGGTTTGACCATTATCTGCCTTTTTTACTATCGCTCTCTGGATTACCCCTGTTGTTACGGTAGCTTTATTGGACTGTCTGCTCGGTATTTGACCCACTGCCTGCCTAACCTCTCTGCTGCTGGGATTACGTTTCATTGTGTATGTTTGCTGTTGTTTTAATAAACATCCGCTTTTGGATTCCACCTCTGCGTCTTCGTTACAGAATACTTCGCCTCCCCTGAATCCAGCGGAAGTTACAGCATACACACACAACACAAAAAAAAAAAAAAAAAAATCATGAACCCAGCAGTATCTCGTCTCATCTGCCTTCGTCAAGGCGACAGGACCATAGAGGAGTATGTTGAGGATTTTTGTGGACTGTGTCATCTAGTGGATTTTAATGATGTGGCACTAAAGGACTTTTTTCGTTTTGGGTTAAATGAGCCCATTAGTTCAATTCTGCCCGGGGGGAAAATTTGTTGGTCACTGGAGAAATATATCGATCATGCCCTGCTCTTAAGCGGATCACCATACACTGTTGGGATTGCGGACGAGGGACCCCGCAATCCCACAGTAACCACCATACCACAGCCAGCTCAAGCTACATCCACCAAGCCAAAGCCTGTTCACGTCATGCCTGCCAAGCCAAAGCCTGTTCAAGCCACATCCACCCAGCCAAAGCCTGTTCACGCCACGCCTGCCGCTCCAGGGCCTGCTCACGCCACGCCTGCCGCTCCAGGGCCTGCTCACGCCACGCCTGCCGCTCCAGGGCCTGCTCACGCCACGCCTGCCGCTCCAGGGCCTGCTCACGCCACGCCTGCCGCTCCAGGGCCTGCTCACGCCACGCCTGCCGCTCCAGGGCCTGCTCACGCCACGCCTGCCGCTCCAGGGCCTGCTCACGCCACGCCTGCCGCTCCAGGGCCTGCTCACGCCACGCCTGCCGCTCCAGGGCCTGCTCACGCTACGGCTGTCGCCCGTCCAGAGTCTGCACCCGTCATGGCCGCCATCCCCAAACCTGTTCACAAGATGGCCGCCAACCCCAAACCTGTTCACAAGATGGCCGCCATTCCAGAGCCAGTCCACAAGATGGTCGCCATCCCCAAACCTGTTCACAAGATGGCTGTTATTCCAGAACCAGTCCACAAGGTGGCCGCCATTCCAGAGCCAGTCCACAAGATGGCCGCCAACCCCAAACCTGTTCACAAGATGGCCACCATCTCAGATCCACTCCACAAAATGATCGCTGTTTCCAAGCCACGCCTCATGATGGCCCATGTACTGGACTCACCCCTAATGGCTGTATGGGCAGCTAAAATGGCAGCTACCCCTGATCCAGGTCAAGTTGCAGCTGTATCAAGTCAAGTCACGGCTGTGTTTCCTGAGTCAAGTAAGGTCACAGCTGCCACCCCCGAGCCAAGTAAGATTACAGCTACTGTTCCTGTACCAAGTCAAGCTGCAGAACCAAGTCAAGTTGCAGAGCCAAGTCAAGCTGCAGAACCAAGTCAAGCTACAGTTGCTGCTCCAGGGTCAAAAGCTTCCAAGTCCAGTCGAGTTTCAGGGTCAAGTCAAATTTCCAAGTCCAGTCAAGTTTCAGAGTCAAGTCAAATTTCCAAGTCCAGTCAGGCTTCCAAGTCAAGTCCAGCTCCAGGGTCAAGTCCTGTTCCAGAGCCCGGCCAAGCAACAGAGCCAAGTCAAGCAACAGAGTCAAGTCAAGCAACAGAGTCAAGTCAAGCAACAGAGTCAAGTCAAGCAACAGAGTCAAGTCAAGCAACAGAGTCAAGTCAAGCCAAAGCTACTGTTCTCCATGAATCAAGCCAAGTTACAGCTGTTGTTCTCCATGAGTCAAGCAAGGACACAGTTGTTCCCCATGAATCAAGCCAAGTCACAGCCGTTGTTCTCCATGAGTCAAGCCAAGACACAGCCGTTGTTCTCCATGAATCAAGCCAAGATACAGCGGTTGTTCTCCATGAGTCAAGCCAAAATACAGCCGTTGTTCTCCACGAGTCAAGCCAAGATACAGTCGTTGTTCCTGAGTCAAGCCATGTTGTTCCTGAGTCAAGCCATGTTGTTCCTGAGTCAAGTCACGTTACAGCAGATCTTCACAAGCCAAGTCAAATTGCTGCTGTCTTCCCTGAGCTAAGCCACGCCACGGTTGTTCTTCATGAGCCAAGTCAAGTTGCTGCTATTGTCCCTGAGCCAAGTCAAGTCACAGTTGACCTTCACAAGCCAAGTCAAGTCACAGCTGGACTGCACAAGCCAGGTCAAGTCACCGCCGTTCTTCCCGACTCAAGTCAAGCCACGGCAGGTCTCCCTGAGTCAAGGCAAAAAGCTATTGTCCTACCAAAACCTTACCAGGTCCCTTCTAGCCTTCTCAATCCACCTCATGTATCTACTGACACAGAACCCACGCTCCCAAGCCACGCAGAGCCCACGCTCCCAAGCCACGCAGAGCCCACGCTCCCAAGCCACAAGCCTATAGCATCAGCACCCACAAGGTCAACAGACACCCCATTAGCTACTGTGCTGCCTGTAATGGCCGTAGCCATCTTCAGTGTGTGGGCTGCATACTGTGCTCCAGAAGCTTCGTCTGTCCACGAGTCTGCTCCAGAAGCTTCGTCTGTCCACGAGTCTCTGCTCCAGTCCAAGTCTGCTCCAGAAGCTCTGTCCACGAGTCTGCTCCAGAAGTCCACGAGTCTGCTGTCCACGAGTCTGCTCCAGAAGCTTCTGTCTGTCCACGAGTCTGCTCCAGAAGCTTCTTCTGTCCACCAGTCTGCCCCAGAAGCTTTGTCTGTCCAAGAGTTTGCGCCAATACCTCCTAAGGAGGTGGCGTCCATTAATGAACTCTCTGCCTCGTCTGTCCACGAGTCTACGTCAGAGGCCTCCTCTGTCAAGGACTCTGCGCCAATGCCCCCAGAAGCAGCAGCTCCGGCTGCAGAACCTCCTAAAGGGGCGGCGTTTCCCCAAGGACTCTCTGCCCGTCCTGTCACGGCCATGAAGGCCATTTATGACTTCCCTGCCTCACCTGCCCAAGTATCTGCGCCCATGCCCCCAGAGGTGTCAGCGCATGCTGTAGATCCTCCTATGGGGGCGGCGTTCCAGGATGAACTCTCTGCCCGCCAGGTTGCAATCAGGAAGGCCAATGAAATCATTCATGTACACACCGCTCTGCCTGCCTCGCCATGGCTTCCGGCACTGCCTGCCTCGCCACTGCTCCCTGCTCTGCCTGCCTCGCTATGGCCCCCCCGTTCTGTCTGCTCTGCCTGCGTCGCCATGGCACCCAGCTCTATCTGCTCTGCCTGCCTCGCCATGGCTCCCTGCTCTACCTGCTCTGCCTGCCCCACCATGGCTTCCTACTCTGCCATTGCTCCACGGCCCAGGCCCTCCTGTACTTCACAGTCTGCTACTGCTCCATGGCCCTGGTCCTCCAGTGTTTCACGGTCTACTACTGCTCCACGGCCCAGGCCCTCCAGTACTTCACAGTCTGCTACTGCTCCACGGCCCTGGTCCTCCAAAGTTCCACTGTCTGTCATTGCTCCACGGCCCGGGCCCTTCAGTGTTTCACGGTCTGCTATTGCTCCACAGCCCAGGACCTCCAGTGTTCCACTGTCTGCCACAGCTCCGCGGCCCAGGTCCTCCAGGGTTCCACTGCCTGCCACAGCTCCACGGCCCTGGTCCTCCGAGGTTCCACTGTCTGCCTCAGCTCCACAGTCCAGGTCCTCCAGTGCTTCACTGTCTGCCACTGCTCCATGGTCCAGGTCCTCCAGTGCTTCACTGTCTGTCCCTGCTCCACGATCCAGGTCCTCCAGTGCTTCACTGTCTGTCCCTGCTCCACGATCTAGGCCCACCTGCTCTACATGGACCTGGCCCTCCATCCCACCCCCTGTTTTGCCTCTGTTCCCCCACCCACCTGGACTGTTGTTTGAGCGCCAGGAGTCGCTCCTGGGGGGGGGATTCTGTAACGCCAAGCCAGCAGAGGGAGCCCTCACCCCAGTACTGCCTGCATGCTCCCTCTGCTGCTTCTACTGTCACTTCCTGTTTGGCAGTATATAAGGACTCACCATGTGCTCTCACCTTTGCGAAGTATTGCCAGTTTAACCTGCCTTACCGAGCGTTTTCTATTACTCTGTTTGATTACCTGTTGCCGTCTTGCTCTGTCTCTGGATTATTGTATTTACGGATTTCCCCTATTGGATTGTTTGCCTGTTTGGACTGATTTCAAGGTTTGACCATTATCTGCCTTTTTTACTATCACTCTCTGGATTACCCCTGTTGTTACGGTAGCTTTATTGGACTGTCTGCTCGGTATTTGACCCACTGCCTGCCTAACCTCTCTGCTGCTGGGATTACGTTTCATTGTGTATGTTTGCTGTTGTTTTAATAAACATCCGCTTTTGGATTCCACCTCTGCGTCTTCGTTACAGCAGTATGCTTTTAATATAGTAAATATAGGAAGAATATGCCAGTCATTAATGTAAATGTAAAAAGTAAACATGTTAAATGTAGGACAAGTTACATCCTTTTGCCAGCAGTTGGCACTATGATTTAAACTGAATATTAGCCTTAAGATATGTTCAGGCCAGAACGTGAAGTTTGGGGCAGATCGGACATTGCATGTGTAAGTTAGTGTAAAACAAGTCATTTCCTGTTGCCAGCAGGTGGTGTTATCATCATAACTGAATATTGGCCTTTACATGTGTTGAAGTCAGGTCTCTTATCGAACAAGTGGTTTGGTGCAGATCGGAAATTGCATGTTTAAGGTAGTGTAAAACAAGTAATTTCCTGTTGCCAGGAGGTGGCGCTATGATTGTAACAGAATATTGGCTGTTACATGTGTTCGAACAAATGAAGTTTGGGGCAGATTGGACAGATTCCTCTTTCATGGCATTGATAGCATGCATTAGCACTTAGTAAGTGCTGTTAGCATGTTTCTAGTATGTTTAGCACAAAATGGCATATTTTGCTGTGCTTTTAATAGTCCATCACAGTGTTAAACATGTCACTTCCTGTTGCCAGCAGGTGGCGCTATGACTATAACTGAATATTGGCATGTAAATGTGTTCAGGCCAGGACTCTTATCAAACATGTTAAGTTTGGGGCAGATTGGACATTGCATGCCTGAGTTACAGTTTCATTGTATTATTAGCATGCTTTAGCAAATTAGCTAAGCGTTGTTAGCATGATTTACTGTGTTTGTAGCATGTTGCATGTTAAGTTAGGGGCAGATTGGACATTGCATGCCTGAGTTACAGTAACTTCCTGTTTCATTGCATTAATAGTATGCTTTAGGACTTAGCTAAGTGTTGCTAACATATTTTAGTATGTTTCTAGCATGTTGCTAGCCTATTTAAAACTTGCTAACGCTTTTTAGTATGTTGCTAGAAGTCCGTAACAACATTAAACATGTCACTTCCTGTTGTCAGCAGGTGGACCTGTGACTATAACTGAATATGGGCACTGACATGTGTTCAGGACCGGACTGTTATCAAACGTGTGAAGTTTGATCGGAAGGCAGATCGGACATTGTTTGCCTGAGTTACAGCAACTTCCTTTTTCATGGCAAAACATCAAAATTTGTCAGGCCGCCAGACACGCCCTTTGACGAAAACTCAAGATCTTCGCAATTTAGCATCGCAAAGGCCTTATGATAACACAGAGCAAATTTGAAGATGATTGGATTAAAACTGTAGGAGGAGTTCATTAAAGTACAAGGCCTGAAAATGACAAAAAATGCACAAAAATCGTACAGGAAATTCAATATAACAGACTTCCTGTTGGGTTTCGGATGTTGTGCCAAGAGACTTTTTGGTAGGTATTGGTGTGTTACATATGTGTACCGAGTTTCGTGAAATGTACATTCGAGGTGCACTCCATTGAAATAGGTGGCGCTACCGAGCCATTTTGACACACCCACTTCTGAAACCTATATCAGATGTAAATTTTCGCCAGGTCTGACATGTGTGCAAAGTTTGGTGAGTTTTCGAGCATGTTTAGGCCCTCAAAAATCCTCAAAAAGAAGAAGAAGAAAAAACGGAGCAATTCCAATAGGGTCCTCGCACTGCAGTGCTTGGGCCCTAATAATTCACATATAATTCACATAATATCATATATGTCATATCTCAGAAGGTGTTGTGCCCCTCTCCATTGCAATCTTTGGAAGCAGAAGCCTGCAGCCTCCACAAAGTGTCTTTTCATTAACCAAGTTTGTTTCTCCAAAATCAATGGATTTCATGTGATGCCACACAGTGGTGTAGCCGCCATTTGTAGGACCAAATTGCAATTCCGTCTATCTGATGTGCTGTGGGCTGTGATAACTGCAAATAACAATGGATTATTTACCAAGAGATGAGCATGTATGGGTTCATTTTGATTAAATATTTCTCGTAAGCATTGATGCGTTTTTACATTTTAGTATTTTACTTTAGCGAGTTCACAAAGGAACTTGCAAAATGTTAATTTCGCGTGCGAGACTGCTGATTTGGCAGAGGACTTTCGTTATGCTCCACCTAAAGCTTGTAAATCAACGAGATGTTTTTGATCTGTGACAAGTCACTCTTCTCTGCTTTAGCTCTGTTTTGAACTTACTGTTTCAATGCTTTCGCTTACTGGATGCTTGGACTTTCCAGGGGTTTAGCAGTTTAAAATTATGTGATGACAACAACCTGCTTCTTTTCATTTTTAAGGTATTGTTTTCGTTAGCCTATAATGTACTAATTCGAGAGGCTAGTCTCGTGAAAATGCGTATCAATAGCACAATTTTCTGTTTCTATTTGGCGTGCTATTCATACGCTGAAATTGACTTTGGCGTGCATATGATATGCATGTGTTTGACGTGCATAATATGCAGTTTTTGCGTGCATATTATACGCATCATATGGCAAGTCATTTGAAGTCAATTTCTGCGTATAAATAGTACACCAAATATGCACTTTCATGAGATCGGGTGACAACTGAGGTAGGTACATGAGGTAGACAGACTCCGCTTGCATTCATTCACGTGAATTAACGAGATAAGGTGACTCTTTCTGGTAGTGTTATTTATATAGTGTCATTTTTAATCACCCAGACACTGATGCTTTGACAGAGTACCGGTGTTGTGCCCATTTTCGACCCCTGCCAAATTATTACCCCCTCTCATTGAAATTGCTACCTGATTGCCTAATCCTAACCCCACCCCTAATCCCCTGCCCCACACCTAAACCTACCAATACTAGGGGGGTAGTAATCTGGTGGGGGTCAGAATTCGACATAACATGCCAGAAGTATAAAATGTTTAATTCCAAAATTTTGCCATTTACCAATGTGTATTTCAAAATAGTTTTATTTATTAAATGTTACAGTCCAAGCGTAAATGCCTCACTTGTTGAAGTGAATGCATGGGTAATTTTGCAAAATGTGTTAAAAAATTTTATCTACACTTAAAACTGCTGTTTTTTGCTGTAATTATGTGGTTTTGTAGATAATTTGCTGTGTAAATAAATTTCTCCGTGCCAGCTGGATCAATTTAATGGACTTTAAAATTGCTTTTATAATGAGATGTTAATAGATTTGTTAAGTAATGTTATTTATGTATTCTAATCTATATAATTAAAATGAAAGTCAATTTTTTGGCTAGGTAACATTATCAATTTTAAATGAAATATTAATGAACAGTACAAGTTATTAATGAACAGGCTCTGAAGTGCTGTGCAACAGGCTGATATCGGCTTTGATGGATGCGGTAGCGTCTGTAAATTACGGCTGTCTCAGATTGATTGGGTCCAGAATCTGGCACTGAGTACACCGACATCCAGGCCGGGTGCAGATGGGCAAGTCTCTGGTAGGTGAGAATTGTGGGGGATTGAGGGATTGTGTATGAGGTCAAAATGGTACGTTTTCACTAAACTTTAATTGAGCCAGCAGTTCGGTTGACAGTAAATAAGGATAAACCAACTTATCAAATTCAGATAAATATGGCATATCAACAGTGAAGGCAGATATTGGTTACTGATACCAATATCTGGTACCAATATCTGATACCAATACCAGATATTGGTTGCTTCCCAAAATGTCTAATCCTCTAAAGATCCTCTAATGTTCTCTCACTGGAAAATAAACTGGACTCAATTCAATGCATGAGGCAAGGGATTGTTGTGTGTTTGTTTTCACTGAAACATGGCTAAACAACAACATTCCCAACTCCGCCATTCAGATGCACAGGCTAATCTGCTACCGAACGGACAGAGATACAGCACTGTCTGGTAAGACTCGTCGGGGAGGACTGTGTGTTTATATCAACAAGGGATGGTGTAACAATGCTGTGGTAGTGACAAAACACTGTTCATCGCTGGTGGAGTTTATGTTTGTGAAGTGTCGGCCATTCTATCTGCCACGGGAGTTCACGGCCATTGTTATTGTCGCGGTTTACATTCCACCGTGTACAAACACTAAGGACGTGCTTCACAAGCTGTACAACGCCATCAGCGAACAAATAACCCCTACGGCTTTTTCATCATTGCCAGCGACTTCAACCACGCAAACTTAAAGTAATTTTTGCCAAAGTTCTACCAACATGTGAACTTTGCAACAAGGGGAAACAACACTCAGGACTTGGTTTACACAACAGAAAAAAATGCATACAAAGCTAAACCCCGCCCCCACCTGAGTTACTCGGACCACATCTCTGTTATGCTAATCCCAGCATACAGACCACTTACAAACTTACCAAACCGGTTCAAAAACAGATTACAGTATGGCCAGATGATGCCACCTCAACACTACAGGACTGCTTTCAGTATAAAGACTTGAACATGTTCAGAGAGGCGGCCACCTACAACAACCATACAGACCTGCATGAGTACAATGAAACTGTGACTGCTTACATCAAAAAGTGCATTGATGATGTGACAGTCACCAAGACCATCACCACACGTGCAAACCAGAACCCATGGATGACAGCAGAGGTTTGTGGGCTGCTAAAGACCAGAGATGATGCATTCAGATCAGGAGACATATCAGCCCTAAATACAGCAAGAGCCAATCTGTCCCGTGGCATCAAGCAAGCAAAACGCTTGTATGCACAAAAAAATAAATAAAATCACTTTACTGACAGCAAAGACACACAGAGTCTGTGGCAAGCCATTCAGACCATCACTGATTACAAGCCCCTGCCACAGGCCTGCGATGATGACACATCCCTCCCAGACACACTCAATGAGTTCTATGCATGGTTTGATATGCAGAATAATGGACAATGCCATTTTCTCCACCCTACACCTGGCTCTTATGCTAGAATGCTGTTCAGTGACTTCAGCTCAGCATTCAACACAATAATCCCACAACAGCTCATCAACAAACTAAACATTCTGGGCCTTAACACCTCACTTTGCAATTGGATCTTGGACTTTTTAACTGGAAGACCTCAGTCAGTCGGCCGCAACACCTCCAGCACTGCCACACTGAGCACAGGTGCCCCACAGGGCTATGTGCTCAGCCCGCTGCTCTTCACGCTGCTGACCCACGACTGCACTGCCAAGTTCAGCTCTAACCACATCATCAAGTATGCTGATGACACAATGGTGGTAGTTCTCATCAGCAACAACGATGAAACACACTACAGAGAGGAAGTGGCTCAGCTGGCTGAATGGTGTGGCGCTAACAACCTGTCCCTCAATGTGAGTAAGACAAAGGAGGCTGTGATAGACTTCAGGAGGAACTCTGTTGACTATCCCCCACTGACCATGTGGAGAGAGTCAGCAGCACTAAATTCCTGGGGGTGCACATCACAGAGGATCTCACCTGGACCACCAACACCATGTCACTCTCCAAGAAGGCACAACAGCGCCTACACTTTCTCAAACAGCTGAAAAGGGCAAGTCTCCCTCCACCCATCCTCACCACATTCTACAGAGGAACCATTGAGAGTGTGCTGACCAGCTGCATCACTGTCTGGTATGGGAACTGCAGTGCTGCTGACCACAGTACCCTACAACGGACAGTGAACACAGCCGCAAAGATCATCGGTACTCCTTCTGGACATTTTCCTTGCACAATGCTCCGGTAAAGCCACCAGTATTGTGAAGGAGATTCATCAGAGCAGGCAACCTTTTACCAAAATTCTATTGTCCAATTTTGAGTTCATGCTAATTGTAGCCTAAGTTTCCCATTGCATCTGCTTTAAGGTTTGACGTGTGTTCAGAGATGCTCTTCTGCATACCTTGGTTGTAACGACTGGTTATTTGAGTTACTATTGTCATTCTATCAGCTCAAATCAGTCTGGCCATTCTCCTCTGACCTCTGGCAACAAGAAGACATTTTCATTTACAGAACTGCCACTCTCTGGATATTTTTTTTCTTTTTTGGACCATTCTCTGTAAACCTTAAAGATTGTTGTTTGTGAAAATCCAAGTTGATCAGCAGTTTCTGAAAATACTCAGACCAGCCTGGCACCAACAACCATGCAATGTCACTTAAATCACCTTTCTTCCCTATTCGGATGCTGGGTTTATACCTAAGCAGACCATCCTGACCATGTCTACATGCATCAGTGCCCTGAGTTGCTGCCATGTGATTGGCTGATAGATATGAGTCCTCTGTCTTCTGTCTTGGGCAAGTGCTATATTTTTCACCTGTAAATTGGTTTAGGTGTCTGCTAAATTAATGTAAAATGGACTGGAGGTAAGCACATATATATTCAGGTCAAGTGCTTGCAGCTTTCTGCAATCATACTTTAGGAACTAATACACCTGTTTTGCCTAGCAAGTCCCTAAATCAGTTCCAATCAGTCCTTTTGGTCCTCACTAAGAGGATGTGCTGCCTGATGCAAGTTCTACAAGAAAGCGGAAACAAGTCTCAGTTGAGTGACCCATTGTCAGCAGCTTTCAGGACAAAGCAAAGCATAATTTGCATATGAAGAGTGAGCAATTCGGAAAGATGAATAACAGATAAAAACCCTTGTCAATATTGGTTCCTGAAGGGAGAAGATAAAACGTCCCTGAGGGTCCTGTTAAGCGAATATGGATTAGCATGTATGTAGGTACAATTAAACAGCAGCCCACTGAGAGAGATTTGCCACAATGATGACATCAAAAGCGTCACAGCTCTCTCTCTCTCTTGCTCTGTTACTATTTATAGACTCCCATCAGCAATGGCTGGAAGGTAGCGTGGCTGCTTCCCTCCCATTATTCTCTCTCCATGGCCACATCTGAATAGTGTGTCACAATGTCCATTTCTGCTTCTCACATTTTCTGTTACCTTGAAATTCAATTTTCAGAGGTTGAATAGCTATCAGATGGCGTGGGCTGATGTGCTAGTTAATGTGGGCTGGTCAAACTATATCCTTAGGCAATCATGACATGCTTTAAAATATTCTCCTTACAAAAATTTTACAATAAACCTCATGTTTATTCAAGGAAAACCAACTAATTTTTAATCAGTTCCAATCAGTCAGTGACAGCTCCATCTCATCAAAAACTAAAACATTTCAACCTCTGATGTGTTCATTTTGTGAAATTAGTTTATTAAAACTGTTTATAATGCTCTCAAGTATACTTGATTTTCAGAAATTGTTGTAAGGACAAAAGATTTCCAGATGCAGATTTTATAAATGTGTGAAATTCATTTTGTTAAAATAGTTTTAAAAAGTTTATAACATTCTCAGATAACTTCATTTTGATTGGTCACTTAACTAATTTCAAAAGGAATCCACACATAAGGGACCTGAGGATATGCATGAGGATAACAGATTTCCAAGCGCAGATTTTACAATGAGTTCAAGTTTATTATGCATATTCACCACAATGACCAACAGAAATCTGGAATTAAAAATGTAAAAAAAAAAAAAATATTTAAGTATTTAAGTATTTTAGCCCTTAATAAATAATAATAATACATGCAAACTTGCTGAAGTATAAAATATGAAACTTTAATATGCGTTCAATAGTTAAATAAAACCAGTTTTAATACACTGTAGGCTATAAAAATAACAGCAAATATCATATAAATACTCAAGTTGATAATGTAGAGCTGAAACTAGCAGTCCAAATGAGCTTAAATTATATGATCAGTTTCTCTATTGACTGTGCCTGATTTCCATTGTTGATTGAGGCCATTCACATGTAATATGTTCTAACTCACACTGTCCTGGCATCTTTTATGTAAAATGAAAATGGAAAAGCGTATGTAATTGACAGGACGTGACTATGTATGCATGTATGGATTGATCTGCCACAGTTACAGCTTAGATGACACATAATTAGCTTGTAATGAATTCCTCTTTCCCTCCTAATCAACATCTGGGCCCTCATTCCACTTCATCAAGATGCAGTGATCATCACATTCTCACATACACACTGACACTTAATCATGGATGGGCAATCACTGCTCTCTTAGTCAGCTTTGTTTAAAGTACATTTATCAGCTAGCTTCATGACTAAAGACATGTAGTATCTTGCACATAAAGCACATAAATGTGTATCGATAAAAATTTAAATCTTATGAAAAGCAGTGATTCACAGTTGATTATAAATACACGCCAGGAGTCATTCAAAATCAAAATACAATACACTTACGCCCTCTAGTGGTTTTATTCTGCACCTACTCAGGCCTTAATTATTTCACACCTTTGTAAAGAAATAGACAAGTCTTTTAAATATCATAAAAAAAAAAAAATAAATAAATAAATAAATAAATAAAATTAAATAATTGTAAAATACAGTTCCATAAGACTGTTAAGAAGTTGTGAGATTACATTGCTTAGCAGGCACCTAAATATTGCAAGAGTTGCAGAAGACGTGCATCTGCTGTTTGGAGAAGCACTGCAAAAGGACTTAGCTGATTAAAATGCAGCGTGTATGCATAAATAATGCTTGAAAACATAGAGAGTTTTCTTAGATCTAACTTCTTAGCGAGATCACAGAATGTGCACTTAATATATAGAGACTTTCTAAGATAATTCATATGAAGAATTCGATTTTTTTTTTTTTTTTCGATTTTAATTTTTACACTTTACTTTTTATATTTTACTTGTCAAAGGTTTGGAAACGTACTTTTTAAAGGTTTTTAATTAAGTCTCTTGTGCTTACCAAGGTCCAGACCAAGAAGAGCTGCAATGACCCCTTCCAACCAATGGTGCCACTCCCTCAAAGCCATTCTGATTGCCAACACCTCAATATTACCAGTGTTGTAGTTGCAGCAGCCATTGTAAGACCTGGTGGAAATGGTTAGTGTATACCTGTAGGGATGGAGAAAATGAGGATATTATCAAGGTACATAATGCCATACTGTATCAACTACAGGTGCCCTATGACTATCAGGGCACTCAGTGAGTCTAGAAGGTACAGCTTGGGAACCTCATGATGATTGCCTGAGACAAAAAGACTTACACAGGGAGTGGAGTGGGTGATGGAGGTAATAAGTTGACTATCGAGGGACCAAAAAAAAACAGGAATGGAAAGAGGGACAGCCAGGATGCCCCACTGTGCTGCCATGAAGGGCAGTAAGTAGGACCATTCCAGAGTGTGCTGGGCGATCTTGGAAAGCTGAAAGAAGTGGCAAACTCAGATAGCTGGTGAGAAGCGGGATGCCAGGCAGGGAGTGCTGGGGCTTCCAGTGAGGAAGCAGCAAGATCACTGGTGGATGCAGAAGGAGGGGCTGGAAACAGGGAAGCTGATTGCCGAGAACAGAGAGAAGCCATGGCAGGCAGCAGCGGAGGGGAAGCCTGACTAATTAAATAAATAGGGAAACTAAGGAGAATAAATGGAAGGAAAGGAAGCAATAATGATATGAAAAACAGGGAAACAAGAGGATGTTGAACCATGCCACAATGACAGTGGATGCTTCCAATATTGCTCAGTAGTGATTGCAGTTGTAGTTTGTGTCCAGTTTTGGCTGTAACTGAATTTGAATATTGAACTTAATATTTGTAAACAAAAGCTTTACTTTTGTAACATTTTTTATAATATTTTAATGATATTCTTTTTGCCTGTTTTGCTGTTTGAATAAAGCTGTTATCTACATAGACATGTGGTAAATACATTATGTTATTCACCATCCAAGTTCAACAAGTGGGAATTTATTGATTGTAAAATTTGGGTTAATCCATATTGGTAAGTATGTGGGGATGGAGACTGGCTTTTTTTCAATTTTCAACCACTGTTAGTGTTGTATGGACTGCAGTGTTTTGGATTTTTTTTTATTCTTCAAACATTTTCAATTAAGTGTTGCTTTAAAAGGATGAAGTAAAAAATGAGTGGATTCTGACTAACTTAAACACTTCTGACTTGGCCATTGCATATCACTGTTCATTAGGGGTGTAACGATACATGTATTCGTACCGAACCGTCATGGAACTTGCAGAAATGCAACTTTCTTTGATAACCACCGGCAGAAGAACACAGAATGCCAGGAGTAGCGCACTCGAAAACAAAGACCACTAGACAGTGATAATGCGCTGATTCTGAACGCGTCTCTCACTGACAAAGAAGTATAACGTTGCTTTAAAGGCTTGCGCACTCAACTGTCTGCGAAATGGAGCTTTGTGCTCGTGTATCCTACCTCTCTCATTCGACACATATCCAAATGTTCCATAATATTTCCATATTTGCGAAGCATCCATATGCTAAACTATTATTTATTATGTAAATTATAGACTTTGTACTTCAGTCGCGTTCTAACAGTGACACAGTGAGGCGGGCGGGCTGGTGTTTGGATCATTTTACTCGCGCCGGCGCGATTACTTCAACTTTCCTCATGCCAGCAAAATCAACTTAAAACAAAAAACAAATAGAATGTCGCTTTCTGCCATTTGAGTTTCCTTTCTGTCACAAAACTGAACTGAAACTCAGCAAATATAGGCTACGTTACGTGTGGCACAGGTTTTTTTTTTTTTTTACCCTTGTCTATCAGTTAACTAAATTAAATATATTTCAAGTATTTATTCCTTATATGTATATATGTACTGCAGATTTTATAGCCTATATATGACATATAATATTTAGTATTTTCAAATGTAAGTGGAAAAAAATGTAATTTATACTACTGTCTGTGTAAATGAAAAGAAACCTAGCATAGTAGATTTGTTTTTTTGGTGTGTTTTTTTCTGTTGTACCGAAATCGTATCGAACCATGGTACGTACCGAACCGTGACATCTGTGTACCATTACACCCCTACTGTTAGAAAGTGAAGTGTTTCACAAGTAGTTCACAGAAGTGTTTGAAAGCAGCCGCCTATCAGCGAGTACTGAATTGAGTCTGTACTTGGTACTACCAGTACTGCAGAAAGGCTGGTGACATTGTTACATTTTTAAAATTTCAATATTGACCTGGTACAGAAGTACTAATAGCCTACTTTTGACAATTACTAAAATCATTAGTTAACATTACTGAAAATTCTCTTAAAGTTGAACAAAGAAGGTTTGGAAACACAGCTATGTTCAAACTGTTAAAAGTCAGTCGTGATTCACCAATCTTGATTTTTCATGGCCGATTCCGATTTTTTTTACAGCGAATTCCGAATTTTTTTTTTTTTAGGCAAGAGATAAGATAGAATGAAAATATGACTACATGAGCAATATGTTTTTGCTGTATTAGAGGGAAACTTTCTGTAGCCATTTAAAATTAGAGGTAGCCACTGATTTCTGATATTTCAGTATACATTACCAGTGTTTCCCTATACATTGATTTATATGTGGTGGTTGACTTCTTTGAATGAACATGAGTGCTGCATGTTTCAAAATCAAAATGCTGTGCAGGTGTTTTAAATTAATGTATCTGTAAATGGAAGCGACTGTCTTCAGAAAGGTTTTGATGGCATTTTCATTTTATCTGTTGAAGTAGCGTTCATGAGCCCAGCGCTGCTTTGTGTACAGCTGTTACCAGGGAAACTCTTGTTTCTGCCGCCCCAGAAGCACCTCCTACTGGCAGATAATGAATTTGGTATTTTTAATAACCCCATGTCTAGCAGTATATTTTTGTTGTTGCTCACTCTTTTTTCTGTATGCAACTCCAAGCACTTTTCATTTTCTTTATCCTGGCTGAAGCACTCAATCTGTAAGAATAATCAGCCTATGTTATACTGTAGTTTAGTTAAATATATTAGTATTAATAAGGTGAGTCTGAAAGTATTATGTTTATTTGATGGTGATTTTACATTTTTTGAAGGCTTAATACAAGTAAAAGTTGAACATTAATTTATTTGTACCATTTTTTCTTCCAAAATATTATATAGTTTTATAGGAGGAGGTTTCATAGACTTGGCAAATTTATTTTTCATAAGTTTGTATAGACATCTGTAGTGGGCGTTCTTGGCAGTCATTCCGAGGCTTTTTAAAATATTGTTCATAGCAATATCAGAATTATACTGTATCGACCGAAATTAAGAAATATATTGTTATAAAAATTTTGGTCGTATCATCCAGCCCTATACAATCCATAGAAAGATTCTGCAAACATGAGCAGGTTCTAATCTAATTTCAAAATCTGAATCAAAAACAGAATGGTCTAACTCTGTCTTTGTGAAATTATGCTACATACACCTGCAGGGAACAAACACAGCACACTGGTTGATTGAGAGTGCCAAAATTCACTCTCTGTCAGCAGGTGGTGCTTACGGAACAGCAGCGATGCAGCATTTCCCTGATTACCGCTGTAAAGAAAGCAGTACTGCCAGGGGCGGCTCTACCGGGGTGGCACGGGGTGGCAACTGCCACCCTAAGAAAAAGCTGTGCCACCCCACCTGCCACCCCAGAATTATCTCAGAATAAAATATAAATGTAAGCTGTGTTTCATGTGCTAATTTTCAGCCGCAGCGATGACAGCGTAACGCAAAATAATGGGGAAAAAACACGTCTTTTAATAAACTGTGCACGATGGTTGCATGCGCACGCAGCGCGCGCCCAGTGTAGTCGGCTTCATTAACAAATGACTCTTATGAACCGGTTCTTTTTGAGTCAAAAACACAACGTACGGCCCAGTTCACTAACGAATTGATTTACATTTGTTCGTGAATCAGATAATTGCTGCTTCTCGGCTAACTCAGAAGTCCTCCGAGAAATCTAATCCCGTCCGAATATGTCTGAGATTCATCGCGTAATTGTTTGGTGATCCGATTCTCTGACCGATCGCTCCACTTTCATCGTGGATTTCGCATCCGACAAAGCAATAGCATGAAATCAACAAGTCACGGAAACTAATGGCAGAGTTAAGCCGGCCTCACACTACAGGATTTTTAGCCCGATTTTGCCCTCCCGAGAATCAGAGCAAAAATCTTGTCGAGCACCTCGATCGGTCCCGATGTTCGGCACGGATTATCTGGTAATGTGAGACGTTCACAGATCGAATCTTGCATCTCCCGATCTGCTCTCACACAAATCGGGCCGCCCCGATCATATCAAACATGTTTGATATCCAGGATTTTAAATCGGGATGATCACGGCTGCTGTACGGTCCATCGGATAGTGGAGATGGAGGAAACTGCTGCTTATTATTTTTATTTTTATTATTATTATTATTTTTTTTTTTTTTTTTTTTTTTTGTAGTAACACTGTCTGTATAATATGTTGAAAACATACCGCAAATGCCATTCAAAGCAATGCTCCATGCGGCCCGAGTCCGACCCGAGCCCATCTTTTTCCCCCTTCTCCCAAAACAGCTTATTTACTACTGTTTTAGCAATTAAAATAGTTCAGTTTTGTATGTAATAGCAAAAGTGATTATATTTCGTCTCGGTTTTTTATTAAGTTAATTTAGAAAAACGTTTGGAGCATTTTTTTTAAGTTTTTGGGGTTTTTTTAATTAACGACAAAGCGTTTAGCGGCAGACAGTTGATCATAGACTATATTTAATCAGTTCTGTCTTCTCAAATCACAACCTGCCTAAAGTAAAATCTACAGATATAAAACAGTTAAAGCATATAACAGTTAACTAACATTTGTAAACATTAGTTGCTGAAATGACGATCTGTTGCGTAAGATCACGTGAGGCGCTCCCTCCTTCATGATAATCTTAATAATATCCTGTAGTGTGTGATGCGCCACAATTTTCAAATCTTGTAGTGTGTGCATGTTTAAGATTTCAGGGAAGATAATCTGCAACGATTCTCCTTATGTGTGCGCTGCAACCAGATTGCATAATTAAAATCCTGTAGTGTGAAGCCGGCTTTAGGTAAGCATCTGGTCGTATTGCAGTTTTCTCGATTGTTAACAAAATGTAATTGATTTTAGTTGGCTTCCCAAACCATTCATTCAGTACTCCAAACAAAGACACATTTCTCAAAAAGTTTAACAATGAGTAAGTTAAACATTAAGTAGCAAAAATGATGACACACCAATCAGAATCTCTGCATCCAACAACGGAGAGAGGACAGAAATTAACACATCATCTACATGGGTATCATACTTACACATACAGTATAATTAGTACAGTAACAGTACATTAGATGTTGGAAATTGTACTATTCTAAATGTACAGTAAACTGTAGCACATGTTGTATAACTTCAATAGTGTGACTGTCAAAATGTATTTGTATCCATTTTTTAATGTGTAGCCTACTGCATTTTTGCAGAACTGAGAACCTAGAGATATAGTCTTGTGTTAGGAGACCAAAAATCTGCTATAGTACTGTATATTGTAATGAAATTTAGCCAAATGTGCAGAGGTTGCTGAATTTACTTTTTTCATTTTATTTTTTACTGTACCTTATTGTGGGGTATACCAAGTTTATATACAGTTCTTTGGTATTTGAACTTTTCATTGATTACTTTACAGTAGTAAAAAGATTTTTTTTTTCCAACAGTTCATTTCTGAATTAGCAATCTGTGATTTAATTTATGTTGTATACTGTAATACACATTGAGTTGCAAAATAATTCCTAAGTGGTTTTTTTTGTGTGTTTTTTTTTTTTTTTATGTTACTGATCTCAGAGTGTTCACTGGGCAGGAAAGTCATCGTTGTATTTGAATTGTGTGTAAGAATACCTGTAATAACTAGACTGAAACGTTCGAAAGACAAATTTATGCTGGCTTGTCTTAAAGTCTAGTTTAAAAATATAAATAGTTTGGTCAGTTAGATGTTCTAGATGTTTGCTAAAGTGTTACTAGTTGGTTGCTAGGATATTCTGGGTGGTTGCTAGACTCTTGCTATGCAGTTGCGGAGGTGTTGATAGATTATATGGTTGATAGTGTGTTATGAGTAATTACAGACATTCCCACCTCTGTTAATAACAGAAAATCAGTATTATTATTACTATTATATTTATGTTGTTGTTATTATTATTATTATAACACTATTTCCAAAACTGATCGTTTCAGTGCTTTGATATTAATATATATTTCTTTCTAATGTTAGGAAATTAACATTAAATCATCAACATTAACATCTTAAACTTGCAATAAAACATGATTTATACCACAGTAAGTAGTAATTTAATAAAATTGCATGTCTTTTTTAGTGATAGAAGCTCCGAAACATTTATAACCTGTTGTTGTTTATTGACTTGGTGCCATGATGGGTATTGAAGTGTTATTTATTTTTCATTTTAAACAGTATAGATGATTAGGCTACTTAATGGTAATGCAATATTTGTGAACACAACTGTGTATGTCAGACTATAAATCCCCAAAAACTATACATGGGGGCTTGCTTTGGTGTTGCCACCCCTCATAGACCCTATGCCACCCATTTGCCACCCTAAAAATTATTTTCTAGATCCGCCCCTGAGCACTGCACCTAGAAATACTACTTTAATATGGATTATACAGTGGCAAGATGAAAAGAAAATATCATCAAGCTTTTCTGAGTTCCCCTCAGAGATACATTTATATACAGTACTGTAAATACCCCCCAATTTATGGATTTTCTTACAATTTTTCCTGCACCGTGAACAGTGAGCTTGCTCTGCCAGTATTTTCTCCCCTTTGTGTCCGTCTTTATCATCTCTGGCCTTTGTTAATGTCCTGTGTACAGACTTCGTAATATTTCTACACAAATTACATTTTGTAAAATGCCTGCAATACAGTTTGTGTGCAAGTCCGGAACAGAGATCATCGGAAATAAAACAAAAGAGCTGATTGCTAATTGCACGTTTGTAGCAGAAACTGGCCAGTTACGATTTATGACAGTTCGAACATTTTCTATCACTAGCATTATTTGTTTCGGGCTTGGCTAAAGGAGAACACAATTCTTTTTTTTTTTTTTTTTAATAATCATTTTCAAGGGCAAGTACACGAATTTCCAGGACGTTTTCCATTTGCTCCATCGCAACTTTATTTAAGTTCTTTACTAACCTGACGCAGAAATGCGGTAACAAGAACACAACGCGATCTAGAGTCAATCATTTCAGAGTAAATAGAATCAATTCAAATTTAACAATTTATTATTAGTCATGTAAATGTATTATGCCAGTTACATAACAATTATTAATGAACAACTGCAACTAGCAACTTAATTCTTGTGATATGTGTACTGCTAGACACCTTTGATTTCATCTTTGTGTAACAGAGGGAAAATGTGTGCCTTTTTATAATTTAAGTCACAGTTGCCAAATAAATAAAAATAGCTAAATTTGTTGCTAGGTGCTTTTTGAAGAAAATGTTGCTAAGTTGGCAACACTGACTGGGAAATGGCATGCCCTCTATCCACCTATTTCTGAACGGGGAAGTCTCGCCGGACTGGAACGGTGCTTTACATTTCTCTTCTCTGGTGTTTCTAGTTAAATTAACATTTTCCGAGGCAATAACATAACATTAAACCTGCACATATTTACTGAAAAGTTTAAATTCAGTCAAACTTTTTTTACCCCGTTTTAACATTTCTATGGAGACCGAAACACGAAAGCACCTACATGGAAAATAGAATCCAACATGGCGCTGTTACTCGGTTACTCAGGAAAAAGATGGATAGTAAGCAAAATATCCCTTTAACACTTAGGATCTGTATTAACTTTTAGTCTTCTTCTTCTAAGATTGAAACTATTGTACCAACTGACCTGAGACAATTGACCGTATGCACGGAGCGTTCTTTAGAACTTCCGCATAAGCCAGCTCGTAAATTTCCAGTGTAGCTCATTTTATATGTGCTATATATTATGGCAAGCCATTTTAGCTTAAAATATTCCAAGCGTTACTCGTCGTAATTGCATTTTTACTAGTAACAATTCAATTAGAGAGCTCTACAATTAAATTCTTACTAGTAACAATTCCAATTACAGAGCTCTCTAATTCAATTATTACTAGTAACAATGCCAGTTAGAGAGTTCTCTAATTCAATTATTACTAGTAACAATTCCAATTAGAGAGCTCTACAAATTAATTTTTACTAGTTATATGTCTCCATTGACTTCCATTCATTTTTAATTACAGAGCTCTACAACTGAATTTTTACTAGTAAGAATTACAATTAGAGAGCTCTACAACTGAATTCTTACTAGTAACAATTCTAGTTAGAGAGCTCTCTAAAACAATTTTTACTAGTAACAATTCCAATTAAAGAGCTCTCTAAATCCATTTTTACTAGTAATTTCAATTAGAGAGCTCTTCAATTACATTTTTACTAGTAACAATTCTGAATAGAGAGCTTTCTAATTTAATTCTTACTAGTAAAAATGCAATTACAGAGATCTATAATTCAATTTTTACTAGTAAAAAAACACATTAAAGATATGTTTAATTGCAGAGCTCTGTAATTAAATTAAAGAGCTCTCTAAATCAGTTCTTACTAGTAACAATTGAATTAGAGAGCTCTCTAAATGGAATTCTTACTAGTAAAAATTGAATTAGAGGGCTCTCTAATTAGAATTCTTACTAGTAAAAACTGAATTAGAGAGCTCTCTAACTGAATTAAAGAGCTCTCTAATTCAGTTGTTACTAGTAAAAATTGCATTAAAGAGCTCTCTAACTTTAATTCTTACTAGTAAAATTTGAATTAGAGAGCTCTCCAACCTAATTTTTACTAGTAAGAATTCAATTGCAGAGCTCTCTAATTCAATTGTTACTAGTAAGAATTGTATTAGAGAGCTCTCTAACTGTATTTCTTACTAGTAAGAATGCAGTTGTAGAGCTGTGTAATTGCATTCTTACTAGGGATGGCGAAAACTAAAAAATTTCTTGACCGACCACCGAGCCTCATTAGCCGGTTGAAACCGGTTAACCGATTAGTTTAAAATATGGTACGCTATTTGAAATAACAGCCATTTCGAGCCGCGCCTGCAATTTCGCAACTCTGTCGCATCTCTCTGCCGCTCTGCCTCCCGCACACACACACACACACTGCCACTCACGTCACTTTTTTAAAATCCCCTACAGCGCGAAACATGAGTCCCGCAAACGCGGCGCCGAAGAGCTTGTTGTATGTAATCGTAGGACAAATGGCTCCTTAGTTTCAAATGGTTTGGGTACAAGGTGATCGCTTTGAAAATAAAGGCGTTTGTCTAGGTTAGAAGCTCATTTGAAACATTGCCACGGCTCATTTAAGAAAATGACAGCTCCGAAGAGACGCCGCTCTAACCTCGAGTGTTTTAGCCTGTTGCCTTTACTTTTCGCAAACCTCGTGAGCGCGCGAACCCAAACGCTGTGACCTCGCGCCAAATGTTTTTATTGGTTTATTAAGTACAAACAGGCGAGTTATGAAAAATTGAGTGTGAGGGATAATTTGTTCACTTAACACAAAAAGATGAGGAATGAGATGGCTAACTGTAGTAGCGTATAGTCCACTGTCTATAATAGCCTAATTTAGATTTTTTTAGTTTTTTTAACCGACTACCGACAACTTTGACCGGTTAACGTTGATACGGTCAACCACCGGTCAAACGGTCATCGGTTAACATCCCTAATTCTTACTAGTAAAAATGTCATTGTAGAGCTCTACAATAGCGATTCTTACTAGTAAGAATTGCATTGTAGAGCTCTCTATTCAACACAACCTCATTATGATAATTGCGCCTCATGCATATTCATAACATTGGTGAATGCCTGTCCCAATAGACTCCTGGGCAGTCCATTGATATATAACACCCTTGCATTACCTGTGTACCTGAGTTGGAGTTTGGGCTCGTGGACCCTTCCAATCCCACACCCCTCCCCACAATTCACTTATACTGTTCTATCGTAATAAAAGCAAACACAGCAAAAATAAATCTTGAAAACAACAAAGTTGGAGACTACACCTCTGAGTTGTTCACTCAAACAGTTTTTAATGATGAATAGCAAACACTGATGGTCTAATGATCTATTAAGTAGCTTGTTATATTGATTAAAATCATTATAAAACGATTATGCTTTACACAGTTAAAATATAACCTAGGTAATCTATTTAGCCTACTGTAAGTAATTTTTAAAGGTGAATTCGCATACAGAAAAGATTTTAGGCTAGGACTAATATCGTAATTGTTGACACTGAGCATGTCACTCACTTTGCCATTAAATATATAAATAAATAAATAAATAATAATTAAATAATAATAATAATAATAATGATTGAGAGTCCAAACGCATTTACTGCATGATGATAAACCTTTTGGAATGCAGTTAGCCCGCCCCTATAATTCAAGTTCTGAGGGTAAATTTGTTTTTTAATATTTATAACATATTTTATAATATTTATAACATTTGATTAAGCAATATCACACAATCAATAGTGCCGTTTTCCAAATATCAGCTTATGAGCTTGATCGTGAATATGGTAGGCTATAGTGATGGGTCGTTCTTGAACGATTCGTTCATTTTAAATGAATCTTTAATGCGACTCGGAACGAACGAGTCGTCTCGGGGAGTGATTCGTTCAGTCGCGCATGCGCAACATCCTATTAGGTTCTGCACTGGAATTAGTTCACCTGTTTCAAGTCTTTGGGTTTTTAGGAGTTGTTCGTTCATCTCATGGGGCTGTCACGTGATGAACAAACGACTCGAACCCGAAAACTTGTCAGATAAGAGGTGAGGTGAGCTAAACATAGACTACATACCCAGGTAAACAAGAAATTAATCTTTTCTGTTTCTTATAGCATTATAGTTTTGTTTTGTTTGTAGTGTGATCAACGTTTGTCTAAGCAGTAACGTTAGATGTGTTAGGGAAGTAACACGTAACATTTTTATTATATTTTGCTAAAATGAACGAAATGACTCGAAAAAAGTTTAGTTCATTTTGCTGAACGAGACTCAAAGGTCCGAGTCGGTAAAATGATCCGCACTTCCCATCACTACTGGGGACATACAAGTCTCTGATTTATCGCCCACAGTAGATGGCGGTAATGCTCTATTTAAGAATGCGAACCGCCAATAAAAACGAGTAAGAAGAAGAAGGTGGAGCTGATCGGTTGGCCGCTACGTAATGACGTCAAAGGAGGAGCTGGTTATTTGAAAGTGGCGGGCAGGGTCTTTCTTTAGAGAAACAAAGATTATCGGATGTTTATGACAGAAACGGTTAAGGAAGTCTGTTTTTACATAAAATAGCGGTATTTTGGCAGTGCGACTAAGATTATGTTCAGTCTTATTTAAAATTTAAAATTCGATTTTGTGTAAAAAGGAACTTTTACTGAGCGTTACTCCTCAATAACGAAAACAACAGATTACAGCGTGGAAGGTAATGAAATGCGTTTTAAACATCCTGTTTTATTGTACCAACTCCTTGTTTTACTTGTGTGTTGTTTAGTTCAGATGCTTGTATGTAGAATGTGTATATAAAGTTGCAAGATATTGGCATTAAGGACAGTTCAGGCTTTAGGGCCTTGTTGCATAAATATGTTTTTATTGCCTTAACGTTACATCCTAAAGACTAGTCGTGTATGTTAAATCAGTTGCATATAACCTTATTTTGGACCAAAAAGTAAGACTTGTTCATATTTTGCTAACATGTAATGTTAATGCATGTTTCATGATACGTATGTATGTGGGACAGTCAGCTGCACCACAGAAGTGGTTTGTTGTTGTCGACTTTAACTTCTACTATGGCAGACATTTCGAAGTGCTGAAGAAGACATACAATAATTGAAATTTCTAAATGAAACGTAGCAAGAACCATCAGTGGAATACAGGCACATACATCCCATGAGCCTTGGCTAAGCAATTAAGCATTCAGTGATGTCGAACATTGAGTGCTCTGCTATAACCCTTACTGGCCTGGGGCCAGTTGCATAAACTTAGCCTCTATGTTAAGACAGCGTCTTAAGTACTAGTCTGATAAACTAGCAGTTAACCAAAGAGTAATCAGTCTTATTTTTTGGATCCAGCTTGGACTAATCTACATTTTTCTGTAACTGAATATAAAACATTAGGACCAGACATAAAGAAAAATTTGGCTGACTTACTTTTTAAGACTGGTCTAACCCCTTTATGCAACCGGCCCCTGGATTGACCCATGAATTTTGGTGAATTTCTAAATTTATAATGCATGAAAGAGGTGAATTACAGGGTATGATATTTCATGGCAGATTCCAGTTGCCATGTTTGAAGCAAAAACTGTCCAGTTTTGACTGATAGCCGATCTGTGCATTTCTACTGTCAGTGTTATTTTAACTCTGTACAAGACATTCTATACCAAAACAAGTAATGTTATTGAAAGGTGTTTTGTAGTTCTTCAACATTATTGTATTTTATTATTGTGTCTAACTTTATCTGCCCTTCCAGTATGACCAAGGAGGATGAGAAGGTAATTCCTGTGAGGGTTGCACTGAGATGCCGGCCTTTGGTTCCCAAAGAGATCAATGAAGGATGTCAGTGCTGTCTTACATTTGTATCCGGTGAACCTCAGGTCTGTCTCATTTCACACTTATGCATCAAAAAGTTGTATTGTTAGATATTCATTAAATTTTGTTGTCCCTTCAGGTGATCGTTGGCAATGACAAGGCTTTCACCTATGATTATGTCTTTGACCCCTCAACAGAACAGGAAGAAGTGTTCAACACAGCTGTGTCTCAATTATTGTTGGGGCTTTTTAGAGGTTTGTAAAGCAGTCCCGATAGATTTTTTTTCTGTACTTTATTTTATTTAGTTTTATCCTCTCTCTCTCTCTCTCTCTCTCTCTCTCTCTCTCTCTCTCTCTCTCTCTCTTTCTGATTTTTGCAGCACAACATGGCTAAATTTGGTCAAACCAGCATGGTGTCAATGTTGACATCAGCATTTGTTGAAAATAGTGTCAATAGTGTTAAATATTTTTAATCTTTTCATGTTTTTATTAAGTTTCATCATTGTCTGTTGTTTTTAGTGTGGTGTTTGCCTGTTTTTACTGTTTGTAATAATCAGGCAGTACATTCACTCGAAATATGGAATCACCATTTTAAAATCACCATAGATCTGGCATTCTCAAGTAGCGGACAAGGCACCATTTTACAGTTTCTACAGTTTAAAGTGAGCAGCACATTAATACAATGGGGATGTATACACAACAACCGCTCAGAGTTGTTTATGATAATAATATCTCAGCACTATATTCTATATTTTTATCTAGAGCCAGATTTCCTTCACTCAAGCCCTTTCAGCTGCCCTGCTAAAAATGTAATTGCACAATAATTTTAACAACAGTAGCAGAAACATGGTGAGCAGCAAAATAGATTAATATAACTGGGAAAATTACTTGTAGATGGAATGGAACACCAACTAAAATCATGAAATTGCTAGTTACCTTTGTTGTCTGCTCATGCTGAGAGTGTTTCAAGTATATATTTTAGTTTTTAATTTATGCCAAATAAAAAAAATGTTCTAGACTTTACGAGGAAAATCTTTTTTTTTTTTTCTTTCTGTTTTTGTATGACAATATGCAATATTTTCTTTCTGTTAATTGTATGACAATATGCAATATTTATACAATTTTAATGGCTATTTTTCCCCATTAGAATTAATATATTTATTTATATAATATTTTTTTAAAATAATTTTTCAGTGAATGCAACATTTCACATTAAAACAAAGTGAATGCTTTTAAAATCCATTTTTTTTGAAGTGAGAATTGTGCCATTTGGTGTCATTAAAAAATAAAAACTTGTGTAATGTCAAGTAAGCTCCTGTATATCTCCCTATATACATATTTTATATATATATATATATATATATATATATATATATATATATATATATATATATATATATATATATATATATATATATACTACAGAGGCTTTTGGACTGGTGTTGTTTTTTTGACATATTTTATTAGGTTTTGGTTTTAGATATACATTAAGACGTTCTAAAAGACTACTTTTTGTCAGGGTTTAGATATTTTTGGTTAGATAAATATGAGGTTGCATTATGATTACAATCAAACATTAAAATACAAGAGAATTGCTCTCCCCATCTCACATATTCACAAAATTTGCTCTGTTGCAGTCTTACCAGTTAATTTCTGAGTGAGTGTGTGTGTGTGTGTGTGTGTGTGTGTGTGTTTGTGTGTGTTTGTGAGAGAGACTCTTTTGTATTTTTCCACTTATTTTATTTCACATATTCTCTAAATTTGCTCTGCTACATTTTTATTAGTTCATTTCTATGTGTGTTTGTGTTTTTGTGTGTGCGTGCGTGCGTGTCTATTTTGCACTGTTGATATGTGCAATTGTGAATTGTTGTTGGTACCACCAAAAGATTCTCTGAGTTTTCATGTTTTTTTTTTTGTATTTCTCATTCATTTCCTATATATATATATATATATATATATATATATATTCATATTATATATATATATATATATATATATATATATATATATATATATATATTTATATTTAATTTTAATTTTTTTTCCTTTAACATATCCGAATCCATGATTTTTGTTTGTGTGTTTACATAGCTAATGTAACAAAAGTCCCCAGGTGTCATCATCTCATTCTGATGAAGTTACGGTTTTTAAAATTGCAAAATATAATTTTTTTTTTTTTTTTTCAGTCAAAAATGACCGAGGAGGCCCAGAGGGTTAAATAAAGACTTATCTCCTTGTCAGTGTTAAGTAGTGTTGCACTTTTCGCTAGGCTTTAAGATTTATGTGAACTGACTACCTTTTTTTGCAAACTATGATATTGTTTTGGGTGTGTACTCGAGTTTGGAAAATGTCATCGAAACATTCTGAACTCTAATATCAAACAAACCCGGGTGCAAGAGTAAAAATTACTCTTAGGCTCTTTTTTTTTTTTTTTTTTTTTTTTTTTTTTAAATCATTCACTTATTTATTTGTTTGAATTTGTTGGTTATGTCATCAGAAATGTCCAACAAAAACATTTCACATATACAACTTACCACAAGTAATGATCTTAATCAATCATAAAGGGGTAGTTTACCCCAAATTTTTATTTACTTAATTTTATTTAATTTTATTTTAAGTCTTTGTTGTTTCACCATTATGTTGATCTAAACCTATATCACATTTTTGTTTGAAAAGTAAGATATCTTGAGAAATTTAATTTTGGTTAACCTCATTGTTTGCATTTTGCAGGCTATAATGCCACCGTTCTGGCCTATGGGCAGACAGGGTCAGGAAAGACATTCTCTATGGGAGGCACATACACATCAGAACAAGAGAACGAGTCCACGGTTGGGGTCATCCCACGAGTGATACGAAGAATCTTTCAGGAAAAGTCTAAATGTGCAGACTGTGAATTTTTATTGTCTGTGTCTTATCTGGAGGTATAAATGCTTTACCATCTTGTTCTCCTTTATGGATTTAATTAATGAATAAATTTAATATTCATTTTGTGTAACTCAAGGGTGTTGTTGTTCTTTTTAAACTTAGATTTACAATGAAGAGATCCTGGACCTACTGTGCACATCAAAGGACAAACCCATCATCAGTATCAGAGAGGATCCTAAAGATGGCATCAAAGTGAGTTCTACAAATTATAATTATGAGAAACACGGCAAACTGCCAACGTGCCAAAAGCAGAGTGAACTAGAGCTACTCATTTGAACCATGCCGCACACACATTTAGCAGCTCTGCTTAAAAGACAGAACAGCACAAGCTCAGAGCAAATGCTTTTATTTACAGTCTCGATCACACAACCACTAAAAAGTGCTGTGTCATCCAGTGAGAAGCATTTGAGTAGTATGCTAGGTGATATGGCCAAAAAAAAAAGATCATGCTAAAACATTTCATATCAGATGATATCGATAATTATCATGATAAATTGCTCCAAAGTGAAAGTTAGTTAAACTACTCTTTATGGTCAGAACATGACAAACCCTTCTTAAAATATCTTTTATTGGAAAATTAATTTCTTAATTTCTGCATGTTCTAATAAGTGGTAATGTTTCAAATCACAAAATGTTTGTGGAAGTAAAAAAAAAAAAAACATAATGAAATAAACCTCACAGATTCCCCCAATCTGGTCTAAGTTACAGATGTTCTCTCTCTTAAACAACTCTCAAAATAAAGTGCTCTGCCACTGATAAAAGGTAGAAATGAGTTGCCGTATATAATAAAACGCATGTAATTTCCAACTGTTTATAAATGGCCTTTTTTTTTTTTTCTAACCTTATTAAATGCATGTTTGTTTCATTAAATGTAACATTGTTTCAATTAATTCAATTAGAAACTGAGGTGCCTTTACACCGCAAAATTACAGCTGCATAGTGTTATAGGATTAATGTTTTAAATGATTTTTTTTTTTTGAACGCGCAAATAAAAAAAATGGTGAGAAAAATGCAAGTGACACTTAAATATGACACCAAACCACCAGTTTTAATGAGTGTCTCATTTAGTCTTGGATTCAACCAGTTCGTTTAAATGGCTGGTTCATTTAGAAATGAGGAAATTGACTGTCTTTTTAAATGGGTTACCGAATCACTGGCTCAGTTGATTCGTTCAAAAACATGTATTTATTGGTAACAAACCCTGCTATATGTTGCTTGGAGATGCACAACAGTTGTGGCTTTGATTAAAATGATTTTTGTTTGTGAAACTGAGCAAAAACTGTTAATATTGTGTCTAAAATGTCATGTAATTTTAGCTTGTTTATTGAACTACTATTGTTTAAGATCAGTGTTATATTGCAATCATGCTGATTAGGGGTGTGACGAGACACTTATCCCATGAGACGAGACAAGACACAAGAGGAGATTTTAATTTTTTTTTTTTTTTTTTAAGAAATCCTCATTGATGAAATATATAGGGAAAGTAGTCTTTTATTTAACTGAAAAAGACAATGCAAAAAAATATAGGTGCATTTTCAACTTTATAAAAATAAACTTCCATTTTAATGAATAATATACAGTAATGCACAACATTTAAACAATTGGAGACCATGATTCTGTCACAATTCTGGAGAAAAAAAAAATTAGAAAACTAAACAAAACGCAGTTTACTAGTGGTTCTGACAAACTGTTCATTGCTCAAGTCTAGGGCTGGGCGATAATTCAATAATTATAATCATCGCGATATAATTTTCCTCGATAAAACAATATGAAGCGTTCGATAAATGTTTGATATAATTTTTATGTGCCAAAAGCGGAACAAAACAGTGGGACTCTTTTGAATCGCGCCACACGGACCGTTTATCCGCTCGGACTAAAGTTCAAACTGCCGCGCTGCGGGAGCTCACTAGAGAAGATGCATTTACTTCGTCACGTGAGCACTAAACAGCGCTGTGAGATCCAGTGTGAAACACTTGAATTCAGCGATGAACACAAATGACTCTGTGATTTAAACAAGTTTAAAGCTGTGTGCATTGCAACGAGACAGTCAGAAGGCTCTTTAATCTACACATCGCCATCATTTACCATGGATTTACTGTAGTAACACTCACTGCACCATGGTATTGTGGCAGCAATGTGGGATATTCACATTGAATTTTATCACAGGAGTAATGGTATGTATGTATTTGTGACTAAGCTATAGCATGTGTGCATTTATACTGAATGTTTTTAGACTACCGTTTTTCATACAAATAGGCTACCTATAAAACCATGTAGTTATATTTTTACCATGGTGTTAAGGTACCATTATGTGTGATTTTTAACTGTGTTTATCATGATTTAAAATGTATGCTTGCTACAATGGGAGACCAGTGCTTAATTAAAAAAGAAAAAGAAAAACTGGGTCAGAATAAATTTAACGAAATAAAACTGAGGTTGCTACAATTTTTACAGATGTTACTGATTGATAATGAACAATTTACCTCTGCATCCTCAAGCTACTATCAGATGTGCATTTCTTCCATAGGCTCTCTAGGTCAATAATTATCAAGAAATGTTGAACATTTGTGTTTCGAGAGCTATAACAGGGACATTTAATAATATAGACCTTATATAGTGTACCTAGGTGCCTAAAACTCCTTAAAGAAAGCTCAGAATGTAACAGAACTAAGTAAACTGATGCATCATGTAAATGTATGCAACTTTTTATGGAGACCAGGCTAAAAATGGCACTAAAATAGTTATAAACACTTATTTTAATACTAAGCTGTCTGAAGATACAATTTTAACCACTAGACCCCAACATAAGACCACTAATGGGCTCATTAAATCAATAATATATTGTTTTTCAGTTTTTGTCATATGAATTAGCATTTAGACAGTGATGATAAAATTATCATTGCATTTCAAATCACACTAAGTCAATGTTTAGCACTTTATTCATACAGACATATCAGTTTTAACAATTATTTTTGATTATGATTTCAGTGAAACCTGAAAATGACATATTAACTCAAGAGAAGACCTGCAGAAAAAGATTTGTTACCTGTCATTTATTACAGAAATCTCTTGTGTGCAACAAAATGCGTGTGTGTCTGCGTGTGTGTCTGCGTGTGTGTCTGCGTGTGTGTCTGCGTGTGTGTCTGCGTGTGTGTCTGCGTGTGTGTCTGCGTGTGTGTCTGCGTGTGTGTCTGCGTGTGTGTCTGCGTGTGTGTCTGCGTGTGTGTCTGCGTGTGTGTCTGCGTGTGTGATGATGTTTAATGAACATTAATATAATAGTTCAACCATTTTATTTCTGTGATTTGTATTCTCCATCATGGATGTGTTTTAGTTTTAGCCATATATTTTGGGTTGGGCTACATTCTTAAACCATTGCACCTCAAAGACCTTATATGCTCGAACCCTGGTAATTGCTGCTTGCAGATATAATTATTATTATCATTATCATTATTATTATTATTATTATTATCATTATCAGACAACCCAAACCTGTTTCTTGATTTGAAACAATATAACTCATTAGAACATGCAGAAATTAAGTTTTCTGTTTAGATATTTATTTTGTTAACGGAAATTAATGGTCTGGTTTCTACAACTTTCGCTTTGGAGCAAAAATCTGACTTTAAACTTGAAAGAAATAAAGATTTGACATTTATCGTGATAATTATCGATATCGACTGATGTGGAAAAAAAAATGATGGTGATATTTTTTTTGCCCGTATCGCCCAGCCCTACTCAAGTCTTTTAAAAACATGTTCATTTAAACAAAATAATAATAAAAAAAGGCATTCAATGAAGCAGTCAGTGTCTCACTTCGTTAAGACTTTTTCAAAACTATTGAAATTTCCTGAATGAATGATTCAATGACAACGGGCAGTTGTCGCCACTTCCTGGCGGACGAGGATAAGCGTTACTATACATACAAATGTAAAGATACTTTCGCTTTGATCGCTACTGTAGACAGTAAGTGTTTATGCCCAAACTATAAACTTTTATCCCAGTACTTCTATTATTTAAATCTCTGTAACACAGAAATAATAATTATAATGTGGTTGACAAGACTGTTTGTGTTGCTTTTTCTGCGTTCACATGTACCCCGACCGAGACATTAGGTGTGTTCGACTTAACGCAGCGCTGCACAGCTCGATCAAATTCTGACTTGAAGCAGTGCATGCCGGTTAGAAATTTTGTCCGACTTGAGGCGACGCCGACGCCTCGTGACTGTCACGTGTGCCATCAAAGTACCGCGATAGCGATTCGAGAGCAGCCGACTGACTCAGCCGGCGCAGTTTCTTCAGAGCGGCTGCAGGAGCTCTGATGACCACATGGCTGTTTCACGATTGGCCAGATTCACCGCATGACAACGATCACGTGTGTTTCGGGTTTATTCTAACATCGTCAAGTCCGATAATGCTGACAAATCTGTGTTTTAAGAACAATAAAAGTGTTTTTACTGTAGTCGCAATGTTATATTGAGTCAGATCTATCATAAAACACTGATAAAAGCATATATAACCCCACTTTATTAGTATTTAAATGGTATATATTTATGTTTATCATTATTCTTGTTCAGATGGCGCTGTATTAAGCAGTATATGAAACGTGTTTCTGTTGCTCATGAAAACGCTTTTGAAAAGTCTGTGTATTTGATAAATATTGCATTTAATTCACTTCTTCTGTGATAGAGCATGCAAACACCGCGAGAGCTTCACTAACGAGAGTAAAAAGTGTCCGTCTTGACGCCTCCGTTTTCAACTCCGCCCCCGACTGCTCTCGGCTACTCTCGTTGATCGCCGTCTGTAGCCGTAGATGAAGTCGAACACACCTAATAACATGGTCAGCGACAAGACGTGCTTCTCACGCTCCACTGACACTCGCGATGTGAAACAGTCCTAATAGACATGGATGAGTCGTTGTAATTCAGGAATAAGATTGCGTTGGTGTTTGAATCGAAATCTCGATATTTTAAGGATTAATCGTGCAGCTCTAATGTAAACACTGCAAAATGTTTTATGAGGATATCGTCACGAGATCTTGTCACATCCCTAATGCTAATATTTAATAATATTTCTTGGTTGTGTAATGTTGCTTACCTATCATTATAAATAACACTTGTTTTCTAACGCAGTATGCTTCTATACATTTTTTTGTGTGCTGTTACACTCATTTGTTTTGATTTTCAGCATGGGCCTCTCTCGCACTCAGACAGGCTGTGCAAGCCTAATGGCTCGACATAAATACATTAACCTGTCAGCTGCCGTTTACACTGAATACAATAAAATATAAATGATTTTTGTAATTTTGGAATCGATAGACTGACCGGCCTGTCACCGGTTTGGGCCTATCATGCGGAAAATTGGCTAATTCTGGTCCCTGGGCGGTTGATAGGTGCATCTCTTCTTATAAGCGACTCAAACTCGCAGTGCTTGCAGCAAAAAACATTTATACACTGTTATCATATTACATAATTATGCATTTATTAAATTACAGTTCAGTCTTTGCGTTTTGATAATCGCGCTAAACCACGTTATGTTCTCAGATTGTTATAATCAAGAAAAAAAAAAAGGTACAGGCCAATGGGCGACTAACATATTTGCATACTCGCCAATGCCAATTTTTACTCTCATTGGGCACTTGGCGAGTGTTAATTATAGACCCCGATGCTAACTTCTGCGCACGCATCCTCTCTCTGTTGTAATGCAAATAGTTCATGCAAGATTTTGCTACCACGCGTGCTTCACAACTGCATCGTTCACTAGAGAACTGCCCACAGTGCTATTTATAGTAGGTCAGCTACCTTAAATTTCATTTGCCGTCTATGGTAGCTGATGTCTTTTTGTTTTCTGTTTTCATTGTGTAGATTGTTGGGCTGACAGAAAAGGAAGTGTTCACTGCTCATGAGATGGTGGGTTGTCTTGAGTTGGGAAACTCTGCACGAACAGTGGGCTCAACAGCCATGAATGCAGCTTCATCTCGCTCACATGCCATCTTTACCATATCACTGGAGCAGCGACGCAAAGGAGACAAGTATGTAAATGCAACGGCACATGGTGTCAAACTAAAATAACTTAATATGGTTGTTTGGAGACTCAATAAATTGAGTTGGCTGTTATAAGATGACTTTTTAGGATGAGTATGATGGGGGAAAATGGAGTAAGCTGTGATTGTTGTCAATTTGTGTATTAATTATAGACACGCAGTTGCTTGTGATTGAAAAATGTTTACAATAAAACTGATAAGCATTTTTGATGCAATAAGGTGCTAATGAAGAAATGGGGCCCTATGATTTCCGCAATGTGGAAAACGTGGATGGAATCGCAGAATCCAGTCATAAAAACAGAATTTACTGTATATTGCGGAATGTCACGGAATTTGTCAAAGTTTGGATGAGTTAATCAAAAGTAGGTCATTACACTTAAATCAAATCGTGATATTGACTAGTATGTCTAAATATTAAGCAAAAAGACTATTTAGATATGAATCGTTCATGTTCTGTGTCTCCATGTGTGAATGGTACAGACACACGGTTTCGTTTACAACACACAGACCGAAGTGTGTGTGACGCTCACTGTGATTTTCAGCGTCTGCCATCTCGCCAAATGAGGACGTAAATACATGAACAACATTTCTAGAACTGTTCTGAAGTTGTTTCATGAGCATTTTACAGTTTCTTTTGAGGAAAAACTATCGTCATGTCATATACACATAGGTATTCGCAGCCACCCGTCAAAATAAAAGTTCAGTTTAACTGAAGACATATTACTACTGTTTAGTAGAATGTACGTACATACGTAAATGTACTACCACTCCTATTATTACTAAAATTGTTAAGCTTTATTTTATTAAGGAATAATCATACATTTTTTTCCAAGTTTTAATTTTAATAGTAACTTTGTTTGTCAAAAAATAGTTTAATTTTTAATTAGGTTAAAAGATAAATGAAGGCATAAAATATTCATTTAATTTTATAACCAGAAAAATGTAGATATTGTAAAAATAAACTTAATAAAGTAAGTTGTTTTTGCGCAGTGCTTAAACAGAATTTGGCAGCAATAAAACAGAAGGTGAGGAAAAAATAAAACATTTCATAAGGCCCTAAACATGTAAGTTTTGTTAACCTTTTAATAAACTGATGTAAAATGGTTTCATAATTTAGTTCATCAGACTTGCTTTTTGATTAATAAAATGTAATTTAAAGGAGAAGTCCTCTTCCAAAACAAAGATTCACATATAATGTACTCACCCCCCTGTCATCCAAGATGTTCATGTCTGTCTTTCTTCAGTCATAAAGAAATTGTTTTTTGAGGAAAACATTTCTGCATTTTTCTTCATATAATGGACTGGTATAGTGCCTTGATTTGGAACTTCCAAAAGGCAGTTTAAATGCGGCTTCAAACGATCCCAAATGCAGTTGTACACGATCCCAGCCAAGGAAGAAGGGTCTTATCTAGCGAAAAGATCAGTTATTTTCATTAAAAAAAAATACAATTTAAATATTTTTTAATCTCAAACGCTTGCCTTGCCTTTCTCTGCCTGAACTCTGTGTATTCGGACTCAAGACAGTTAGGGTATGTCGAAAAACTCTAATCGTACTTTCTCCCTCAACTTCAAAAATCATTTCAAAATCATCCTACATCGCTGCAGAAGTACTAACCCAGTCTTTGCAAAATGAACATGCAAAAAAGATCAAACACCCTTAACAAAAAAGGTAAAACAGCAATATAGGACGATTTCAAAGTTGAGGGAGGACATGAGATGGGAGTTTTTCGACATACCCTAACTGTCATGACCCAGAACAAAAACAGTCCAGGCAGAGTAAGACAAGACGATCGTTTGGCAATAAAAAGTATATAAATTGTATTATTTTTATTAAAATAACCGATCGTTGCACTAGATAAGATCCTTCTTTCTCGTCTGGGATCAAGCGCGTTTGGGATTGTTTGAAGCTGCATTTAAACTGCATTTTGGAAGTTCAAAATCGGGGCACCATACCAGTCCACTATATGGAGAAAAATGCAGAAATGTTTTCCTCAAAAAACAATTTCTTTACGATTGAAGACAGACAGACATGAACATCTTGGTTGACAAGGGCGTCGAGTACATTATATGTGAATCTTTGTTTTGGAAGTGGACTTCTCCTTTAACAATTTAAAAAACAAAGAGTCCAGAAAAATTAAAATGGAAAAAACTGAATTTGGGAAAAAAATAAAATGGAATTTGGGAAAAAATAAAATGGATTACATAGGGTTTTAAAGAAATTATAAGGAAGGTTAAATTAATTTGTCAAAGAAAATTTCTCCACGTCTTAATATATAATGGACAGCTGGTCAAAAAATATCATAATGGTCAACTACTGCTGGGTCTTTATAAAACTGTATAATGTTTGGTTATAACTGTAGAATAATTGTAAATAGTTATTTCATTTAAATTGACATTTGTTTGTCAAGGAGTGAAATCATGGTCTCCAAATTGCACTTGGTGGATCTCGCTGGATCTGAAAGACAAAAAAAAACTAAAGCAGAGGGAGATCGTCTCAAAGAGGGTGAGTTCAATCTAAAAATCCGTTCTTCTTATTTGTTTTTGTTTTTTTGAAGGAAGTTCATAGTTTTGCTCTTCATTCTGCATTTTACAGTGCCAATAGCCTGGGGCATACCCTCAGTCAAAATGTTTTTGCAGCTGTGAACAGTGAAGCCAATCACATATCTTGATTGCAGTGGCCAATCAGAAATGTTTCAGTTTGTCAAAATTCGCTCACCGTTTTAAATAACGGTCTCATTTGCGCACGGCACGCAGAGTAGTTTTGTTTTGTGAAAAGACAGCGGAAAAGCTTTAAAGCTTTTAAAAGAAAATGTTTTAAGAGTGCTAAGGGCATGGGCGCCGATCCTCACGGAAAAACACGAGATAGTCCGTTCATTTTAAGCAATAAGAAATTCATTGCAGCTTTTATGGCTTTATTCTCATTTTCATACTTTATTTGAGGCCGTTTTTAGTGTGATTTTTAAAATGTCAAGAGGGCATTATTGTATGAGAGGGTGCCAGCACGAATCTCTCGGCTTGCAGCTGGCTTCCTCTGCCATGTCAAGTCACCATTATTTATATACCGCTTTTAACAATACACAATTGTGACAAAGTGGCCGTACAGTATTAAATAGGAAATAGTGCATCAATAATGCAAAAGGGCAACAGTAAACACTCAGTTCATCATTGGATTCAATGATGTCATCATCTAGCTCAGTTCAGTTCAAATAGTATACAATATCGTTTGAAGAAAAACTGTCCCCAGCTAAGCAAGCCAGAGGCGACAGCAGCAAGGAACCAAAACTCCATCGGTGACAGAATGGCCGTCTAGGTGACAGTCTTCACTGGGGATCCGTCTCTGGGGCTCATCTAGTTGATGTGGTATCTGGCTGTAGAGGTCATCTCTAGGTGCTGATCCACAAGAGACGACCATGTATATAGTGATCATGGCTCTGCGCTCCCTCAGATATTACGTGTGTGCCCTCAAACTTTGTCCTGTTTACATGTGAAAAAGTGCTTATTGTAAACAGGTATTTATTCATTTTATTTAGTGCAGCGCAACCCTCACAGAAAGAATGTGTGTATTATTTGGTAACTAATGTATTTGTAGTCTGTGCCTTTCACTAAGCAATTGGGGGTTGGGCACCCACCGGCAGAAACGTAAAACGGGAATTATAATGAATATATGAATTAATTAATTATATGAATGTACCTCTGAAGTTTTGGACTGTCTTCAGAAAAGATTCAATGGCATTTTGTTTTTATCTTCACTCCATGTAATATCTAAAGTATTGTTTTTAATCGCAATGCTGCTTTATCCACGGAGTTCACGGGAAACAGCTGTAATTCAGTTTTTCCATAAGCGCCATCTAGTGTCATTCTGTGGATTTACAGAGACCTACATTTACATCGTGCTCAGTTTTTGTCTGGCCAAAAAACGGACTTTCAGGGGATTTCATGCCCTGCTGTAGCCAAAATTTTGACCGGTTGATGAAAAATAAGCTTAAGTGGATTCTACACATTTAAACAATTCAGATAAATTATCTGGATTATTTTTGGAACAGATAAAATACATATTATCATTTATTGAATCAGTTATCATTTTGACAACCCTTTTTGGCTGAAACGTGAGGTTTATCTTTTTATGAAACTTTTTCAAAGCTTTATTTGAAAATTTACATTAGATATTTTAACATGCTGTTAGTTAAACTGTTGTCAGTCATGTTGTCATTTAAAATCTGGACATCATTTTTAGACTACTGTTGTTGTTTTAGTGATTATGCAAACAAAAAGTCCTTTTATTTGTTGATTTTAAATATAAAACTTGAAGTGAATTATGTGTCAGTACTTTTTGAACATTTCCAGTACATTTTAACAATACCGTGATAATACTGATAACCAGGTTAATTTAAATAAAATTGTGATAAGAAATTTTCATACCATTACATCCCTACGACCGGATTGGATTTTACAGATAACTAGGTTAGTAGTACTTCTCTACTATTTAAAAAATAGCCTACTGAACCATACTTTGTAAATGAATAAAAATATTAATATTAATTATATATTGATCATTACGGTTAGTTCACTGTTCATTAATGTTAACAAAAGCAAATAAAAAATTTATATCGGTAAATTCTGAAATTAACACACTCTAACAAGAAACAATACTTCTATTCTACAGCTTTTATCAATCTTAATCAATCTCAGGCGCTCCAGCAATGGACCCAACCCGGAAAAAACTATCAGCATGGATTTTTGGCGATAACCAATGGTTCTGCCAATCAACTATTGTTGCCTATTAATCGGCAAAACCGATACATCAGTCGACCTCTAGTTCTTGTTAAATGCAGTTTTGCTTGCTCATGAATCATCTTATGACTAACTAAGTGCAGACGTGATGTAAATAAGAGACTCATTGTTTAGTTTAGAGAGCTTTGTTGATTATAACGGAGCTTTGAGAGATTGCGATTGACATTGACTGTAACTTTACACTCACCAATACATCTGTGGTTGAACAGCTGATTATGAACTCTTCCTGTGTGTTAAACCCAGTACACATCTACTCAAAAATGTTTTGCCGTGTCTCATATTACTCGCATGATAAATGGATCCCTTTTAACTGTTTATGTGCTACCTGGACTGAAAGTAGCCATGATCACCCCAGTACTCAAAAAAAACTGGCTTTGAGGAAACAGTGCTGGGTAATTTTAGACTAATCTTCAAACTTCCCTTTTTGTGTAAGGTCCTAGAAAAGGTGGTCTCCAAAATAATTTTGCAGAAATAATAATAATAAAAATATATATTTTGCATGAACCTTTTCAGTCTGGATTTCGTCCTCTCCACAGTACAGAGTAGGGTTGTAACAATATACCGGTCTTAACATGCACAGTTATCATACCGTTAACATTTGCGTATCTACGGTTTAAAAAAAATTAATGGGGAAAAAATCTCACCTGCTCATATGCAACTTGTTTTTGCATGGCTGCTTCACTCTGCATTCACTTGGCTGCTTATACGCACATGCAGCAGAGATAATAGCGGAGACAGAGATTATATCTAATCTCCACCCTCTGTCGGGGTTGTCTGTCTCCTCCTCTCCTGTCTTCCTCATTATTGCATTATTGTTGTAATTAAGTGTTTGAAGTTTTTTTTTTTTTTTTTTTTTTTTTTTTACATTTACTTTTAGCTTAACAACCCATTCATTTGCATTAATATATAAAGTGTGGCCAAGATATTCTCCAAAATTTGTGTTTGTGTTCCATGAGCAAAGTCATGAGCCTGGAAATAACAGAATTGTAACTTTTTCTCTTGCACCTGATTTGATGAAATAATTTATGTCACAGGAATCAGTATTAATCGTGGACTTCTGTCTCTGGGGAATGTGATCAGTGCTCTGGGTGATGAAAGCAAGAAAGGGACATTTGTGCCATACAGGGACTCTAAACTGACACGCCTCTTACAGGGTAAGATTTGTTGTTGTAATTTATCAAATTACTTTGTTAAATACACCACACGCGCAGCCATGGCCTAATGGTTAGAGAGTCGGGCTTGATAGGTTTGCGGGTTTGAGTCCCAGGTCCAGCAGGGATTGAAGGTGGGGGGAGTGAATAACCAGCGCTCTCTCCACCCTCAATAACATGACTGAGGTGAGTCCCTTGAGCAAGGCACCGATTTTGTTGTTTTTTTTTTTTGTTTTTTTTTTTTCCCCCAACTGCTCCCCAGGTGCCACAGCGATAGCAATATGGCTGCCCACTGCTCTGGGTGTGTGTGTGTGTGTACTTGTTTTTGCTACATTGTGGGGACCAAATGTCCCCACAAGGGTAGTAAAACCTGAAATTTTTGACATTGTGGGGACCGGCGTGCGGTCGATGTTAAAAAATTATTAAAAATAGTAAATGATGTTTATCTAAAAGTGTAATGATGCAAATGTTTTCTGTGAGGGGTAGGTTTAGGGTTAGGGTTGGGTTAGGGGATAGACAATATCGTTTTGTCAGTATAAAAACTATAGAAGTCTATGGAAAGTCCCCACAGTTCACAAAAACAAACGTGTGTGTTTCTGTATTTATTTATTTGTTTGTTTGTTTGTTTGTTTGTTTGTTTTTGGTCATGGAATTCTTCACCAACTCTCTTCCCAGACTCTCTCGGAGGAAACAGCCACACCTTGATGATTGCGTGTGTTAGTCCAGCAGACTCCAACATTGAGGAGACCATCAACACGTTGCGCTATGCTGACCGTGCCCGTAAAATTAAGAACAAGCCCGTTCTCAATGTTGACCCACGTGCAGTAGAAATGAAGCGTCTCAAACAGCAGGTACTAAGTCTGTTTGGTGTTTTGAGGCTATTTGAGTTCTTTTCAAACAACTGTTATATTAGTTACTTAAAATCAGGTAGAATGCTGATTTAATACTTTGGGTGGTTTCATTTCAGATTTATGTTTTTATTATTATTATTATTTATTTATTTATTTTTGTAACAGGTACAAGAGCTTCAGGTGATGCTCCTGCATGCCCGTGGAGGAGTTGCACCTGTGCTGACAGGGTATGGCCTTTTCATATAAAGTTTAATGGGGGGGATTAGGGGTGCAAAGTGCAGATATACTGCTTTATTAATTCTAGATGTTAGGGTTAAAATATTTATCATATGAGTCCATATGGTGGTCAACCTTGGTATTACAGTCTTCATCTGTCAGCTAAGATGTCTGATAGTTTTAATTTTTTTTTGTTGGTTCCTGAGCATTATGCATTTGAAACTATGCATGTTTCTTAAGAATGACTTGTTCTTCATATGTACAAGTTTTGAAGAGTTTGTTTGAGTGCTTAGTCATGTGGCCAGAACACGACACATACATCATAGAAATCATACGGCCCCCTGTCATACCACACACAGAACCACATTGATTTCTCGTTTGCAGTTTCTCATAAATAAGTTGCACAGATATATCTACCAGATAAAATGATTAAAAAAAACAACACAAAAAAAAAAAACATAGCTTGATCTCGGCCAGCTGATCAACACACATCATCATATCGCCCTAATTTTTTTTAAATGTTAAAGCAGTAATTATAGGGCTGGGTATCGATACTTTTTAGTCACTGACTGAAATGTCTCTACCATCGAGTATCAAAAACCTCTTGTTGTTCGGTACCAAACTTGGTCCTGCGCAGAGCTGCAACAAAGTGGAACACAGCTGCTAGTTTACACTGGCTACACTCAGAGATGTAGCTCACACGCGAGACTGTAGCGTAAAAGCATCACAACCCCCTTAGATGTAAGGCTACGTTTACACTGGTGCGTTTTTGTTTAGAAAAATAAAACAATCATAATCCGTACTGGCATTTCATACACACGAAGTGTGTGTTATATGATCATTCATGCACACTGTAGCGTGATGCAACATAAGACAATAAATAAGATTTATACTCCGCTTTTACTCAAAACTCTTTCTAAACCGCCAGTGAATGTTTGTAATAACTTCCGTTTGCCGTCTAATGTGCTTTTGGCCATGTAATGTTGTTAAAATGTTATGTCCTCTGAGTCAGAACAGCAGTTGCAGAAGAGAGAAAGCATATAAAGTTATACATACCGGCAGACAGCGCTGGAAATTGCTAGTGCTTGTCAGTAAATAGTGAAAAAAGGATAGAAATTATGATTCTGTCCGAGCTATGCATTTTAAAACGAACATGCACTAGGTAAATACAGCAGATGTGTAAACTGAAAACATTTTGAATTTTATTAAAGGGGTCATCGGATGCTAAGTTCACTTTTTCATGTTGTTTGAACATTAATGTGTGTTGGCAGTGTATGTACAAATCTACCCTATAATGATAAAAATCCATGCAGTGGTTTTTAATTAATCTGTAAAAATAATATCCCCTTTTTCAAATCGAGCCGTTCTCAGTTCTTACACTGACAGAGGCTGCTCCCACAATAGTTGATTGACATGAGCTTTTACCTCAGACCAGCTGTCACAGTCCAGTAACTTTCCATGTTTTGATGCCAGAGCAGGGATGTAAGTTAGACAAGAATATCTCCGATTGAGCGATTGAGGTGTTGTGTTGCTGGATGTAATAATGAACATAGTGGTCGTCATTTACTCCCGACATCTGAGCAGCTGAAGATGCAGTGGATTACATTTGTTTGTGAAGGGAACGCACCTCCCGATCTACATATATCTGTCTATGTTCGCGCGAATCATTTATGATCCAGCTTCACTTAAGCAGAAGTGAGTATAAGCGTTTTTTATGAATCTTTGCGATCGCCTTTCCTTCTAACGTGGTAGTTAGGAAATTTAGTGGCTAAATGCGGCTAATGTAAACAAGACCGTCTTTCCACAGAGAGAAGAGAGGGGCGGGGTGAGCAGAGCTCATTCGCATTTAAAGGAACAACCCCTTTCTTTGTGCAGTGGCTCAGGAGTCTTTAAAACTGTATAAATGTCAATAAGCAAAAAAATTATTTAGAGATAATCTTATTAAAATTAATTTCATAAAATTGGTATCGAAAAAGTGTCATTCAGGAACTGGTATCAAAGTCAAGGTATCGATATCGGCATTGATTTTCGAAAAAATTTTAACGATACCCAACCATAGCAGTAAAGGATAAAATAACAGCCTACAACCTTCTGTAATGCACTTCTGAAATTAATTGCATTGTGGTACTAAAAAGTTTTACTGTACTTAAATGGAACAAATACACAGTTTCCTTCCAAGGATTGCTGTACAATGAATCAAAGAGTGCAATCTGTGATTGCATGCAGTTGCTGACAGTTGTCCTCGGTGTGTAAAGATGGGTTTCAAAATCATAGTCATTATTGGAAAGGGTTCAAATACACACAAATGCTGAAAACCTAAAGAATTTGTGGGACCTAAAGGATTTTTCTGAAGAACAGCAGACAGTTAAACTGTTCAGGACCAACAAGGGACTCATGAACAACTGTTGCACTATTACTAAACAAAAAACACAGCGGTGGATCATTCAGGTATTGGACACCAGTATTAGGAATTAAGCGTATGTATACTTTTGAACTGGCTCTTTTTTTATAAATTCAAATTAATTTTCTTATGTGGACTATGGAAATATGAAATATGTTATTCAGGTCAGTACTAAATAAGAAAATAACATGCATTTTGTATGATCCCTCTTATTTAGGGAAAAAATAATTAACATTTTGCAGATTCTGTAAGTTGTTTGTAAACTTTTGACCTCAACTGATTATACTGTATTGTTTGTTGTTGGCCAGGTATAGAGGGTATGCATTGACGTCACTTTCCCGCCGGGACAAGCCCCCTCAGCTGAACTGAGTGGCAAAAGAGCCTTCAGCGTGAATGGATTTAATAGGGAAGATACAAAAACGCGAGTAAAACAATCGAGAGTCAGTTTAAACTAAAGGTTGCTGAACATGATATAATGTTCCTAACAACCTAACAAATATCCAGTGGTCAACGGATATTGATGCAGCCAGGAATAGTGTTTTCTAACACGTATATGTGTCTGATTTTGACGCCGGGGGAAAGAAAAAAAAAAAAAAAG